>NC_051433.1:8537139-8843188 GCF_001649575.2 Kryptolebias marmoratus | reverse complement strand
CCCCCCATCCTTCCTCCTATCTCTCCCTCTGCTTATCTGTTCCTCTCACCCAGTGTCACTGCTCTCTCCTCTCCTGCTTTCTGTTTGCCTTACTGCTGTTGTGGGTTTCTGTATTGCGCTGTTTTTATTTTTGTTTTCCTCTCAGAAAGTTTTTCTTTTTCTTTTTTTTTTTTTTTGAGGGTTCAATATATTTATATAAGTGATGTAAGGAATAAAAGAGATCTATATATTCAGTGATTTTTCTTTCGTTCCAGAGTGACAAAGTTTAGGCCTTCCTTTTATCCTTTACTCCTTCCTTCTTAACTCCTCCTCCTCCTCCCTACATTTGTTTCCTCCTTGCTGCCCCCACCTCACTTCTTCAGCCCTCTCCTCTCTCCCACAACTGTCCCACATCCCCCCTCCCCCCAGCTCCACCCAGACGTCCCCGTTGTGTTTGCGTTTTTTTCGTTGACAGCTGTGCAGAACGTATAAGAAGAAGTAGTTAAAGTGCACAATGATTGCATATGTCTACTGTAAATTTTATTTAATCTGTTATTTTTGTTTGTTTTTAAAAATATAAAAGTCGAGAAAAATCTATCAAAAATACGTTTTGGTGTCATGTGGTTTGTTTGAGTTCTCAGAGTCTGAACCCAGCTTGGTTTTCAGTTTTCACGGGAACAGATGGGCCTCGTCAGGGATGAGGAACAGCTTTTTGTGTTTCAAACGGTCATTTTGAGTCAGCTTAATGAGTCACATAATGAACTGAAACATGTATCTAACATTCAGAAAACGGCCTCTTTCAAAAATGCTTGGTCTTTTTTGTGATTTAGTCCATTTTGGATTCCGATGGTTTACCCTTTTAGAAGAATTTTCTGCCAGGCGGGTGTGTTTGAGACTGGTTCCAAACCTTTTCTTCTTTTTCCAATGATGTGTTTGTACCAAAGATGGCGGATCTGATCAAAATCTCACAATATTCTCAACATATCAAACATACTGCTTTTTGTAAGAATAAATGTGTCAGCTCTTTGTTTTAAAGAAATGCCACATTCCTTCATTTATATATTTAGTTTTTCTCATTTTCATCTGATTTTGCCAGCTCATCCACTGATGTTACTAACCTGGCAAAAAGGAGTTTCAGCCAATTTTAGTGTAAAACAGATTGTATTCCCTGTTAAAAACAAGTAAAAATGCAAAATAGACATTACTTTATTTGACATTTATAAATAAAATGCTTGTTTTTGGCAATTTAAGTTTTATATGGAGGTCAAGGGACACATTTCTCATGTATCTCAGCTTGTGACAAGACTGAGACAAATAAGTTACATATTCTGATCAAACAAAACTTATAAATATAGCTAAAAAATTATGTGCACTGGGAAAAGTGAAAACAAAATCCGGAGATTAACTCATTACAATGGCACAGGGCAGAGCACAGAATAAATATGTTGTGTATGGAGGGACATGTAGCAAAGTCGTGGGAAATATGACAACTTTAAATAAAGTCCTATTCTTTTGAAGAAATGAGAGATGATTAAAACTTGTACAGTACTATACATGTGCCTTTTGTTAGTGATGCGTCATATTTTGTTGGTTATAAGAAATGAGTTGATTCTAAGTTTGGCTTCAGTAATCTGCAGTAGACTTTAGCCTATATTTCAACAGATTTCAATGTTCAAGGGCAGTTTCGCAACTCAGACAGACAGGTGGCTGAAAGATCAATTCATCACAATTTGGTCAATATTGGGGTCCGTAATATTTGCCATTTTTGATCAGATTTTTGGAGCCAGAAGTACTGTTTTGTGTGCTAAACGGACAAACACCTAAGTGCTGTGACTTGCAAATTGGCAACTTATAAGTATTGTTTATTAATAAATAAATGTGATGAACATGCAGCAAACTTGAATGTTATAATCCAGAGTGAAAGAGGAGCCAAGTCCAGGACTCAGCAGGCAAGTAACAAGACAAATGTTTTTATTTAGAAATGCTTTTCATGCTTTTAGTTTTAAACTCAGATCATCTTACGCAGAGAAATGATAGTTGTAGCTGTTTTAGTCAAATCTTAAAAACAAGTGCACGATCTCAAGCAGCATTGTTTGATCTGTTCCCACTCAGAAGCTACTACCACATCAAATTTGAGCTCAATATCTGTAAAACTGAGTTATATCCACTTTCTCTTTGCTGTAGTTGATTGCCGGACTTCCAGAGATTACTTTGCAAGGGTTTCATTAAAATCCATCCAGTGGTTCATGAAATATTTTGCTGACACAACAAGCTACCGCAATCACAAAGGCAAAAACATTCATGTCCACCTTCTGCCTTTCAGCAAAGAGTGAACAAGACGTAACGTTACTAAATGTGATGTAGCAACACGAACATGGCTGCAACACACTAAGAGGATCCAACGATGAGCACATGAAATCAAAAAAGTCTAAATAAGATGGGGGAGAAATGTGTGTGTTTGTGTCAGCAAACGTGGAGACAAGAGCATCAGGAGACAAAGGTAACTGAGGACATCTCGTGACGATGACAAGTAAGTGAAGAAACCCAAACAGGCTCCTGCCTTTTACCAAAACTGGAGATGTTTTAAACAGTATCTCCTGTCAGACAGCAGTGATTGTGTGTGTGTGTGTATGTGTTTGAACTGAGCCAGTTAAATAACACAAATCAATGTTTGTCTTTATTCTTTATCTTTTCTTAAGCACAATGTTTGGTTTTCTTTTAAAGCATTTTTTATGTTTCAGGTATTTTATCACATTCAAGGTTTTTATTATTGTACCTTCATTTTCACAAGCCTCTCCAGCAGACCTCACATACCACCTGGCTTCCATTAATAATCAGCACACTTCTTGGCCCTCACTAATCACCACCTCCATATATTTAGACTCCTCCATGGTTTTCTGGTTTTGTCAGCATTTTTAGGTCCCTGTTCACCGTCTCTACCTTGGCAGTTTTGCTGTTTGCTTTATTGTTGGTGTAAGGAGTTCAGGGCTTTGTTGCCTCAAGGAAAACTTGGGAGGAGAACAGGGTTCATTTCTGTAACTTAAAATACACAATTCAAGTTAAAGCTGGGGAGAAGATCTGGGGTCACATGCTGCTTTGTGGGAAACAAAGAAAAGCTCGGACTAACACAGAATCAGACGAGGACTGTAAAGATTCTCAGTACACTGAGTGATTTCCAAACTGACTCCCTGGGGAGAGGCTAAATGCACTGAAAAATTATACTTCAGAAATTAGGTCATGGATTTTAGGGAGAAAGAGTCCTGAGATGAAGGGCTTCATGTGGGTCAAAGCTCGAACAAACCTTTAATTAGTTTCCAAACAAAACTTCTGTTATTTCCTCACTGATCAACAGATAAATCACAAGTTGCTTTTATATATTTTTATTAACTTTAGATATGAGTTAAATACTAGGAAAGATGTTGATGTGAACACTGTTTATTCAATTTGATTTCCCTCTGTTACGGGGGGCTGCATAGATTATTTATTAATGTCTGATCAAAAACTGACTTATTTTAAGGAAGGAGAGAAGCAGAAAAAAAAGGAAAGGTGCAGAATTTGTCACGTCCTCTGTGGCACATTATTAGTTCAAGTAAGAATGAATTTCTTTCCTCTGATTCGTGAGACAGAAGCATTTCCAGAAGTTCAGAAGGATGGAGAGTTATTTGTGTAGATGCTCTGAGTGCAGGTTAATGAGTGAGGTGACACTGTGGGGGGGTTAGCTGTGTGAGGGGATCCCACAGGGATCAGGGATGCTGATGTTCGGATATTAGAGGAAATATTCCAGACATGACTTCAGGCCTGAGGACTCCAACCGTTTATTTTGTCTTCTTTTAAGACCCACATCTAGTAAAGAAGGCCTTTCTTTAATTGTTTGTGATCTTTTGCTGTGTGTTGATGTGGATTTATTACCTCCCTGTGCCACTGCTGAGCTCTGATTCAGATAAGTCATCAGGTCCACACCTGTCAGAAGTAAAGCAGCAACACGGGGCCGCGCAGGTAACACCGCCAGGCATCAGCAGTCGTCTGATTGGACCAGAGAGCACCCCTTCAGACACGGGTCACTTCCTCCTGGGAAACGGTGTCTGCTTCTTGCTGCGTGGAAGGACACACAGCAGCTGCGTCGTCCTCTCCGTACCCCCACCCCTCCTAACCCTGCCTCTCTGAGGATGGGCAGCTTGAAGGAGGGTTGCTAAAATGTTTGTTGATTTGTGTGTGTGTGTAAATTTCTGAGTGAGTGCACTGGTGAGAGGCCGAGGGCACTGAGGGGGCGTCAGCATGAAGCGTTGGCAATGAATCTGTTCAGAGCAAGGGATTTTTTTTATTTTTGTTCGGGCGCAACATCGAGTCAAACTTACACTGAAGCTGCAGCACAAAAAAAATAAAAATAACAGTAAAAGCATGGTCTCATTTCTAATCTTTAAATAAATACTCGTGTGCATCTCTGACTTTCAGGCTCTTTTTGTGTTTTCAGCTGTAGTCTGTGGCTCTCTGAGGCAGCAACAGCTCCCTTCGTTCCAGAGGAAAAAAATCCTGAAGACTAAATGTTAACAGCTCAGCAGGAAAGGTTTAAGCTGAGAGTTCATGAATGAGTTCAGAAACAGACCGAAAGTCTCTGAACAACAGGAGGCTGTTTATCACTTTTCACATCATCTGACTTATATGTGGGTTTTGTTGTAGAGAGAAATAAGAAAACATTTCATATTTATTTATTAAATGTATCTATTATATAACTGAACTGAAACTGATCTTTCTAGAAAAATATAAAGGATATTATACTTTTTAATGTCATTATGAGGTGTTCAAATAGACTTTTTATTAGGAAAGTTTTCAGATATATTTGAAATCTGTTCCTTTTAAACCAACCAGCATTTGATTAAGTAAGAAAGCAAATAAAAAATAAAAAAATCAAATTTTTTACATCTTAAGCTAAAACATATTTAACATGTACAGAGAAAATTTGATAACTAACTGAGATCATAATAATGTAATGACATTTTTACCCAACAGAGGTCCCTGTTGCATTGAACAGAAAGCAAAAAAAATCAACTCTCATCCAATTAAACGCACTGCTTTGAGTCAGTGTTGGTTATTAAAAAAAGCTTGTTAAGCTGCTCTGCTCAAACACCTCCCTTGTTAGAGGAAAAATATGTTTATTAATCTGTTTTCTTTTTTTGTTCAGTTTGAAATAAGATTGCAGAACAGCTGGAAGGAGTTCAGTTTCTAAACATTTGGAACAAATATGGAAATGATTTTCTGCCCAAATCAGTATCCTGTATTTTATTGACAGATAACATTAACAGTTTAATATTTAATGAAATTTCTTCATTTAGGATGCTGAGGTCTTAAGTATCATTGTGAAGTGTTTTATTTGCTATTCATATTAAAAAAAAAAGATGCACAGGGTTAAAAAAGTGCTATAACTTTGTCTGGTGTCAAACTGCAGCCATGGTCGTACAGAAAGTGACACATCCCTCTTTAAGAGTGCAGGCTCTGCATCATCTCATTGAACCGCCGCATTCAGAATCACATTTAGCATCCAGTCGAAGAGAAAATCCATCTTCCCTCTGCCAGCCGCCGAGAAATGTAGTAATGTGTGAGGAAAAATAATAACATAAAACTATATTAGAGATCCTCTTTGCCTACTGTAGCAGAGATTGTATTGATTTGGGGAAAAAATGTTTCACAAAGTCTCTTCAGTGGGACCCCGTGCTAATGCTGATTTTATTTTATTTTTTTCCAGCAGATGTCAGAGCAACATTTTAAGCCCTTCAGATGTATTTTTAGAAAGTTTTTTTTTATTTTTCTTTTTTTTTTTTAAACACCAAAGCTTTCTGTCTGTCTGTGGTTTTTGTGACAAATACATGTGCAAGTTAAGCATCAACGTTTATCAAATCTCATAACGCCTGGCAGGACCTCTGAAGCATTAGATTTGAAACCCTAACACGATTCTTTTAATAAATTAATAAATGCCGCATTACAACACACTTTTTATTTCCTTCCATTTTTCACCGAGGCGCCAAAATTCAATTATCTGATCTGATTTATGTGATTAGTAATCTCCATTTCTCATACATTCAAAAATGAATTTTCCATCATGGGAATTATAAAACTAATTTTTTTTTCAACTATAATTGTAATGAGGTGGGTGATGGTTGGAGATATAGGCTCAGCACAGGGCAAAGGTCCTCAGAGGTCAGAATTATGGACCGGGCAGAGATAGGAACCATTTCCTATCAGGCAGGATCCATTAACTCAAGGTGTTAGCATGAAGCTGCACCAAAGAAGAAGACAGCGGGAAGGGAGTTGCAGCCTGTTACAATAACACGGTGCATTGAAATGTGCCTGTGGCTGTTTTCTCTTCGGCCCATCCATCAGAAGAGGGCAGGCCACATAAATACATAAGTGCTGGTTTATACACGTGATTTTATCCTGGTGCAATAATAAATTGAAAATGGTGGTGACACCCACACACACATAAAGTGACAAGACAAGTTTACAGATTGAGTCCTGAGGCCCAGAGAGAGAGAGAGGGATGGAGCGGGGGGAGAAGGGGTGGCGGGGGAAGGAGAAGAGGCCGGAGAGAAGGCTGCAGGGTTGGAACCAATTAGGCCAGGAGAGGCTCCCTCCACCTGTACTGCAGGGCCCCTGGGGAGAGCCCCAGTGACAAGATGAGGGATCATCATCATTACCATTATTTATTTGCTAAACAGAGGCCGACTCTGGGGCCAATCCTAATAGCATTCACGAATCGCAATGAGCGCCTTGCTTTTGGGGCAGGTACGTTGATGGGAGGAGAGTGGAGGTGGTGTGTGTGTGTGTGTCTGTGGAGGGGTGTTAATATGTGGATACAAGCAAACTTACATTTAGAAACAACAGCAAACTATTTTATTCAGAAAAAAAGGTGAAGGAAATGCCGTCTAAACAATTATGCAGACCTTTGTTGTAGGGTCTCAGATGTCTCATCAGGAATTCAGGCGTCATCCCTGGAAGTTCTCAACTCGTGTCTCCAGGTCGACCTGGACTCGCAAGTCAGTCTTTTTATTTCAGGTGAGTGCTCTTAAATTCACAGGAGGAAGCACGGCTTGTTCATATCATCACAGAAATCCCTGTTTTTACATCATTATGTGCATCTCATCCGTACCAATGCAACCTGATACAATCTATCACTCCTTTAGAGGAAGTAATAATGTCTGTTGTGTCAGCAAAATATCTCATGAACAGTTGGACAGATTTTATTGAAACACCCAGAAAGTAATCACTGGATGCACATCTATAACTAATTAACATTTGGACTCCACCTGATTTAAGATGGCCACCACAGCTACTCAAACTTAACTAACAAAAAATGGCATTAGCTCAGTTATGGCTTAGCTTATGGATATATATGGCTATATATGACTAAAACTTGGTTTGGTAGTAGATGAGAATCATCCCTAACATATTACATAAAACAAGATCTTTGATAAAACTTTAGCATTAACAGTTGGAGTCCACCTTGTCTGTCTGTTAGCAAAATATCAACTAAAATAATGAATCTCTGGATAATCACTGGATGTGTATCTACAGCTAAACTTTATTCGGAGTCAACCCCATTTAAGATGGCTGCCACAGCTATTTAACCCTAGAAAACCTTAGAAAGAAACAGCAAAAAAAACATTATAATCACAGTCAATTTTACAAATATTAAGCTAGAATGTGAATAGTCACACATAATGTTATTTTCAAGATTGCTAAGACCAAAAAGGCTAAAACTGATTTTTTGTTTTAGATAAAATTATCTTTGTTTAAACCTCTGGCATGAAAGATAATGAGTGATATGCATTCCTTCAAGAAATGCTAGGTCTCTAATTTTTTCCTCAATCCATCCATTTTCTTTACCTGCTTTTTCCTTTCAGGACTGCAGGGCGCTCTCGCTGGGGCCTGTCTCCAGCAGTCACAGTGCGAGAGGCGGGGTACGCTCTGGACAGGTCGCAGGTCCATCACAGGGACACGTAGAGTCAAACAAGAAAAACAACCATTAACACTCTCACTGACACCGAGTTACTAGTTAACTTAACATATATGTTTCTGGTCTGTGGGAGGAAACCCACATGCAAACTCCACACAGAAAGGTCAGGAGGAGGAGACAGGAATGTCCATGGAGATTTAGGAACAACATGTGCTGCCTTTGTGACAAGTTTTCCAATATTGTCCTTGTGTTTTTCAGGAAGAAAGTGTAAAACCCCCTGGTGACACACCTTCAGTTTGGCCATGAAGTCACTTGTTAGATGTAGATCATGTCTATTGTGAGTATAGAAATATTTATATGAAGTCCAGTCAACTTACTTTGGATGTGCCAATTTGTTCATTTTACCTCAAAGGTTAAAAAAAAAACATTCATTCCATTATAGGGCCATACCTAACCTACCTAGTGGTTAAAAACAAATATGGTGCTTGTCATCACACCTGCTTAAATGACTGGGCCTTTTAAGTACAAAATCTCTGCACCTACAGCGCTCTCAACATGTTTAAGATGGCTCCAATAAACCTCATTCTGTGCACATCACAAAGACGTGGCTGCAAATTCAGAGGATGTAAGTTCTGGACCAACCTTTCCTCAACAGATAGCGTGGGAGGAACTTTGAACTTCACATCCTTAGATAAGCTTGAAGAAAAAAGGGCCAAAATAACACCTTAAATGCATTATTACTGTGTAACCTCTATTTCTTTTTAAGTGCTCTGAGAAAGAATGACAATTTTAAAGTATGTTGAAAGCTTTGCACTCCCAGCTTGAGCTGAGGTGGTAAAACTGATTGAAATCTTTTGCCATGAATGAAATGTGGTGTGTTTGTATCCTGGCAACAACTGATTTAATGACATCTTTTCAGGATGCTGTTTGGGACAGAAATGCTCCTTCTATAGCCTCTCCAGGAATACACCAGTTCTCGTTACCACAGAGATCCCTCCTCCTTTCTACTTGCTGCTCTGTCTGCAGTCCGCCTGTATTTGAAGCACACTGACATTCCCACTGCATCCTCCTCAGTGCTCCGATCTCATCCACTTTTATTCGCCAGCGATCACACATTTTCTGTCCGTGTGTGAGAGACGGATGATCCCGCTTCTGTCTGAGTTTCAGGTGTTGTGCTAGAGTGACTATAGTTAGTCCATAACTCATGATGCTCTCCATTCAGAGGACACCTCGGGGCCCGCATAACACCCAGTGAGACTCAATCACAGCCTACGTAGAATCGATAATCCTCGAGATAGTTGGGAGGGAGAGAGAGAAAAAGACTGAGAGAAAGTTGCTGGGGGAGAAGGAGAAAAAGTGGATGATGTGAAGAGGAGACAGAGGATGAGGGGGAGTAAAAGACGGGAAAGAGGGAGATCAGGGCCTGGAAGAGGAAGATGAAAGATGAGGGCTGGTTTTCCCACAAAGCCCCAAAGGCCCCTGTGCTGACTGTGTTTTTATCTGATGATGTGGGGACGCTGCAGAGGTGAAAGGTGAGAGAAAAAGGGAGCAAAGAGGGAGAAAATTGACTGCAAGACAGAAAAAAAATAGTAGAAAGTAACAAAAACATGGAGCACATCCAGATGCAGATATCTTGTTTTCTAAAATTTCAAAAACTTTTGAAACTTTTTTACTTTCTTAAAATTTATTGTCTTAACTCAGCATGAAAAGATGCGTGGCCTTTTTCATTTTTAGAATATCAGGTTTACCGAACATGGAAACTGTGCTTTTTCAGTCGAAGTTCAAACCTACGTTCAGATACGGTAAAACGTTGACCCACAATGATGCTTTTAAATTCAAATCTTAGAGTCTGCAAGTGTTTCAGCTCACAGTACGAAGTCAGTTCAGACCACAGTAGTTTGCTTTGTGATCCTGCAGAGGTCACACTAATATCAACTTGACGAAACGCCTGCCCTTGTGACTTCTCAGTGAAGAAAGCTGACAATCTTTAAGTTTGCCAGGGAGAAAAACCAGAAAAGTTGTTTGGAAAGATTTAGAATTTTAAACTGTATATATTAATGTTTCTTTTTTTGACTCAGCAGCTGTCTCACTCTGAGCAAACAACAAAGGTGGACTTGTTTGATAAGTTGTCACTGTAAAAATGTTACTTCTAATAAGAAAACAATCAGAACAAACAGATGTGGTGCATCTGTTTTTGTCTGGGGAGAGGGACTTCAGAAAAAAAAAAAGATAAAACTGGAGCCATAAAAATATCCTATATCTTCTTGCTATTTCTCTATACTGATAAGAGTTTATGAATAAAGCAGATAAAAGCACAATAAATTACGAATCACTGATGTTACCAAAGGTTATTAAAATAATAAATTTTGGCAACAGCATTTCTTTGCATTCTTTAGATAATGTGAACCTTTTTTCACTAAGCTACCATTAATTAACACATTTGAACTGCTAACTCATTAGAAACATACATACTCTGTATAAAAAGATATAACTACAGTCACCGTGCATCACATGTCGGTTTGCAGACTGCTGCTTTAAAGCAACGGTTTCTAATTTTTTTCAACTATCAACCTACAAAATAACAAAGGTAGACACTCGTATCCCCTCTCTTTACTATTGTTAAACAAGATGTTTCCCAAAATGCTATAAGAATACATTTTGGGGGGAATAATTGTGGCATTCATTCAAAGAATCAAGGATTGAACAAATAAGAGAAGGGAAGACTGAAGGAGAACAAACGGAGGAAGTGGCTCTTCGTCATGCAGTCTCTGGTTCATGGGAGCTGACTGAACATTTTTGTCAGTCGTCTGTGGGAACATCATTCAGGGCAGCATCAGAGATGGACCAAAATGGAAGAAAATCCTAATGTCTCACAGTGTTTCTTCCATCACTCCTGCTTTCTGTCTTTTCATCCATTTTCCCACCTTCTCCGACTTTCAGCCTTGGACTTTCCCGTCTATCCAGCTTCCTTTACTCTCCCTTTGAGGCATTGTGGTGTATGTCCCCCCCCCCCCACTTCTCTATGACTTGCTGTTGTTTTTGAGTGATGTGCGGCTGATGGCGAATGCTGGCTGATGACAGATGGATGTGACAAGCAGATGGTTTTGCTTGTCATCTCTTTAATCACACAAATTCAGTCGGCCATGAAGTTGGAGCTCTGTCTTGTCAAAGCAACACAAAGTGGAGACAAATTTACCCAGAGCTGAACAGATTTTGATAGAGAAAAAGTGTAGGCATTTATTAAGAAAAGGACTTAAATGAAAAAGGTGGACTTTTATGTTGAGATTGGCTCTACAACACAAACCTTCGTGGTTGGAATATTACTCAATATGCTCACAGAATGCACTACCAGATTAACATCAAGGTAAAGAAACACACAAGTTGGTGCAATTTGATGCAATATTGTAAATACCGTGACATAAATTTCTGAAAATTTAACAAAGAAACATTGTATAATTCAAGTCTTGTATTACTTTTATATTCCTGCGAATAGTTTGTCACAAAGGGATAGTTCAAATGTTTCTATGGATTTTCTGAAATACTGGTGAACTTCAAATATTAAACAAGAGAATTGTCTTTTGTGGTAATTTATTAAAGATGCTATGGCAGGACACAAGTTCAACAGAGGGCGAGAGTCTGATGATCATACACAAGCCAGGGAGTGTAGAGGAGCTCTGCAGCTCGTGATCTGAGCAGATCTGAACCCGTCAGCCAATCAGCTTTCAGCACCTGTGGACAAAGCGTGGCACACTCACACACCCAGATGGTGACATAACAGAGAGACTCAGTGATTTAAATGGAACTTACCTATAAAAATGTCCATGACACGTATAAATCCACATGTATGTAGCGTCCTTCTGATAACATAATGATATGATATAAGAAATTACAAATATCAAATAGTCTTTTAGATTCAGTATTATAATATCATTATATTATAATATCGTTTTCATTTATAATAGAAAGGTTATAAACATAGATCTTTGAACATACACACTTAAAAGAAATAAAATTTTCTTTTGACAGGATGGATAAGTTAACAGCTAGTCTGAGTGCAGTCGATCTAATATAGGTTGCTGTCATCTTAAGACAACTCATGTCTTAAAATCTTCTCAGCTGTTCATGTGAGCACTATCTTATTATGCTTTACATCACTGTCAGTTTTGCATTACATGGTTATTTACACAGAATTGTATAGCTATTTGCAAGCACAAGCTGCATCAGCAGCTAGCTTTAGCACTTCTGGGGCCGCCTGTGGCTGTGTAATGCATAACTGATGGGGGGCAGTGGGATGCTCTGTAAAATCGTGTCTGCATGAAACTGCTATGATTTCTTTAAGACCCCAGACCTGGCCCCTTCTCATTCTAGTCATATTTAAAGTCTGTTTTTCCAAACTGAGGCTGTTCAAACTCTACAACAGGTAAGATATTAACTGTTCATGGCCTTTCTGCATACTGTCTCTCCAAAAGATCTGAACTACTCCTTTAGGAAGCTTCAGTTTACTTTTTTGCAGTGCTGCAGCATCACAGTTTGAAAGAATAGTGACTTTTGTTTGAATGAAACACAAACTGAAACGCAAAATAATTGAAGGTGGATGAATCGTCCTATAAGAAAAGGTGGCAAAGCGTCTAAAAAGTCAACAATATTTCAAATTATATTAAGAAGTGTCAGACTGAAGCATGAAAGTTGTCACTTCTAACAATATGTTGCAGCCTGCGTTATAAAACAGTAATACTTTTTCATTCTGAACGTCAGATTTACCTTGAACATTTTTTTTCTGTACGCACTCAGATATGAACACATACATAATTCATAGGCGAAAAAAAGAAAAGAATGACTGAAAACTTTGTCAACTTTGGCTGAGATGGTTTTGGTTTCCGACACTTAAACAGGCTTTAGGAATGAGTTGGCAGAAATGGCATTTCTAAATTGTCACCTTTTCTAAAAGGGACAATTTTATTTGAGCCTACAAAAACACAGCTGCAATCAGACAGCAGTCAGTGCACAACACAAGAACTTTTGACCCGGATATCTATCATAGGAATATCTACAGGTGACGCTGAAATCTCAGATGACTGTTATTTATAGGAATGCAATGGATTATAGTTAACTGGTTTCTAGATTGATATGAGTTGGTGAAGTGAGAATAACTTTAAACCTGCTTTATTTCAAAGTCAAGTAATGCCATTTTATTCACTGCACTATTATACCCAATTACTGTAGTTTGAATTGATATAAATTACTGATTTATAATTTGTAATTGAGATGAGTTCAGTAGTTTCAACAATCTTCTCTACAGGTGGGTTAAAATGATGAAGAACTGGTTCTTATTTTCCTCCTCCTCATGTTGAGTTCTGCAGCACCATCAACAACAACTCAACAATATAGATTAATAAATGCCTCGGAGAGAAACATCACAAGACTCATCAATGTGAAAGTTTTTGCATTTTTGATTTCATTCCATTACAGATGATAAAAAATAATCTGATTATATTTGATTAAAAAAAACTCCCAATGTGCTCATTTTAATCAGCTTACATGAGTTTTTTTTATTGCATAAAAGCTTTATTGCATCAGATTTATATGTTTTATTCAATAACATTTGACAGCAAAAGAAGGTAATAAGAATTTTTTTTTTGTGTGAAATTGAACATACAAGACACGCACGCACAAACAAACGCAAACTGTGGCCAAGATTTCTCGGCAGAGATTTCAGATGAGAGGCATAATTAACACCGAAGCGATCAACTCAGCAGAAAAAGCTGTTAATTGTCTGATAAGGTGTAATGTTGAGCATCCAGCAGGCCACAACACAGCCACATATCCCACACTCAGGAGGTCTATATATCTTCACTCTGACAAGGAGATAAAGCAGGTGATTCCTGCTGGTGTAGAGATATGGTCCATCACCCCCCNCATCCTTTCCTGCCTCTTCTTCCTCTCCTCCCTCCATCCCCACCATTGAACCTTTGTCTCAGTGTCGTCCCTTCCTCAGCTTTCAATCACAAGGTAAGTCTGGCAAGGTCAAATTGACTTTAGATTAATTAACTGTCAATTAGACGAGTAATTGTTTCATAATGTGCTGTGCCCGGAGTCCCCTCCCCCCTCCCCCCCAGACAAGGCGTGTACAAGCAGGGCCAGTACTGTCATAGCTGGTTTAGGCCGATAAGCTGGTGACTGAAGCCTCTCAGAGAAGGAGAGAAGTGACAGGTGGACATGTGTGTGTTTGTGTGAGAGGACAGAGATCTGTAAGACGTTTATGTGAGACCTATAATGAGACAAATGAGGGACATGCCGTGAATTATCCCACAGCAGCACTGCTGCTGGGCCCCACGCTCTTCTGCAACTACTACTGCCATCAATGTGGCTGTGTATACATCACACACACACACACACACACATGTACCTGAGGTAGGCACATAAACCCTCTCACAGCAGGTTTGTCTTCTTCACTCAAATCAGCATTTATCAGTTCATACAGCGGCTGATGAGAGGATGTATAAGCCACCATGGTTGACCAAAAGGGAGGAGAGAGGAGCTCCGAGAACAAGAACAGTGATGAAATCGGAATAAAAATGAGAGTTGGAGAAAAACAAGTGGAAAGAAAGAGGACATAAATAAAAAAGGAGAGGGGGCGAGGCCGTGTGGTGAACGTTGATGAAATGGTGATTGCCTCTTGCTTGCTAATGGTTGGCCTGGAGGGGTGTCAGAGAATGACACGTGCAGCTAAGCTCTTCCCTCTGCATTTGTCTCTTCTCAACATTATCTGCTGGATTTTGCCTCTCAGTGAATTGGAAACCTTTTTCCATAAAAAGAAGAAAGAACAAATCTAAAACGATTAAATGATTTGTTGTTGTTTTTTCTAAACTTTAAAATTAGGATACTCTGTATTTTTTTTTTACCTGAAGTTGATGCTATTTGCATCTTCAGTGGCTTAAAGAACAGGGAAAGATATTATTGTTTTGTTGCCTCTTTGTCTTTAAATCCTCATGAGTCTCATGAGGTCATCCTACATCCAGTCTCTGGTGTAAATAATCGAAAAAGAATTATGTTGAAAAGGTAACAAAAACATAGTTTTATATCAGTCGACACAACTGTTAATAAATAATTAGATGCCATTCCTCTCAAAATTGCACATTATTAGAATTATAATTTAAGATATTTCTCAAAGTCTTAAGGAATATTTTGGAGTTTTGGATCTCAAAAGCTCTGAATCTAATCGGTTTCACTAAATCACTGTCCTTCTGTAAAAGGCAAAATACTGTTGAACACCAATCCATATTAATTACAGGATCTATCCCTCCTGTTAATCAACTCCATCACCCACTTCTTCAAATGCCTGCTCATTATTTACTACAAGCCTTTAATTTTTTTTTTTTTCTTGCTTTCTCTTTTTGTATTTTCACAGGACTATTGAGTCACAGTGCAGATTCTTCCAAATATTGATTGAAAAGCTTGTCCGTATTGCGTTTATCTGTTTGGAAGTCTAAAAATCACACCCTGTTGTGTTTGCATGAGACACTCCAAACAACTGAGGTGCAGATTTGAAGGCGCCGCTTGAAACATACGGACTCGAGCCCCTGTGAGGATGGATGGATGGATGGATGGATGATAGACAAATGGATGAATGACGGCGAGATAAATGGAGGGGTAGATGAATTGCTGGATGGGTGCACAGATGGATCTGCTGATGGACTGATTATCTGAAAGATGGAGGAGAGGCAGAAGAAGAGTGGAACGGACTGGGTGGATTGTCATTAGATGAGCTGATGAATAAATGGGCAGACAGATAGGTAGATGGCCACAGAGAGATTGATAGGTGCTTTCCTCAGTGGGCCACCTGCATCCTCAACATTTAGAGAAGGGTGGAGAGCAGATACTCATCTGTAATAGGGGTAATGGAGCTCAAAATAAACTCACAAACAACTCTATTTCCGTCTTTTTCTTTCTCCCTCTCCCTTCAACCCTCTCAGCACACCCCCTCTCCCTCTTTACACCCTCAGTTAGAACATTTGCCAAGTACCAGTCACTCCATTTGGTTTTGTTTGAGGGGCTGCTTGAAAGTGGAAACAAGCTCAAACAGATGAGAGTAAAAAAAAAAAAAAAAGTAGATCATGTTTTGTTTAAACCCACACAGCCAAATGCCATTTTCTCCACTTCATTTTCCTCTCATGTTGAATTTCTCCTGGAAACATGCTTTTATATTGACTTTTATTAAACGACAAATTACGAACAAGAAAAGCTAAAAAATGTCAATTACTCTATCAGAACATCTCTATCAAAAGAGATCTGTAATAGTTTAGTTTATCCGACTGAGCTTGTGGTTATACCGAATGTGAAACAAATGTGGATGATTTGCAGAACAGATGTGAAGTAGATCAGGTCTCTTATGCTGAAGGGTTGCGGATCTCAGAAAACAAACAAACAAACAAAAACAAGATGGTCTGTTTTCAGTTTAGAGTCTTCAGTTTGTAGATCCAGATCAATGCACTGAAAATTAAACAATCTTCTGGTACTGATACCAGAGTTAGGGCCTTCTCACAAAGTTATGGGCTTATTTGGTTTTGTGTAATCATTTTCTTTTCTTAAATAGTTCAGTCTTGGTTTCTTTTGTTCTGTGGATTCAGTGGCTGATCCGGTTTCTTTGTTTGGTTCCATACCATACCATTTTATTTGTAAAGCACTCAACAACAGCAACAAGGCCAACCAAAGTGCTGCATGATAAAACAAACAAGCCCAGCATAGAGAATACATAAAGCTACAGAAGTTAAAAAGAACTAAAAACACTTAAAATGAATAGATAAATAAATAAAAGCACAATAAGATTACAATCTTCTCAATCTGGTTTGAAGGCAAGGGAGTAAAAGTACGTTTTTAAATCACACCTAAAAACATCAGGGCCGGGAGCCTGTTCTATTGGCTTCACTTCCTGTTTTATTTTGGTAGATCCCATAGCTTTGGTCACTTTTTTTTCCTGCCACACCTGGTTTATATTTGCTAATTGCCACTCAGCTGTTGTTTGCTCTTTGTTAGTTTCCCTCAGTGTGTAATCTGCCTGCTTTCCTTTGTTCTTGTTAGCTGGTTATTTCTGCTGAATCATGCCAGTCTCCTGGAGTTTCAGTCTGCTTCTGTTTTTGCTCATCCTTCACCAAAGGAACGATAAACATCCTTAGCTTGGACCTAACCCTTTGCCTCCCAGCTGCTCTGAATCTGAGTCCTTCACTCCTTAACATTGAGAAAACACAGAGCAGAGGCAGACTCAAGGTAACAAAACTAGCTGCCAAGATAATTCAAAAGTACCTGGATTCCAGCTAAATGTTTCTTTCATATTTTTACAGCTAAAACAGCTGGAATTTTTCCTGCAAACTAGAGAATTTGGAGGAAAGCATGTTACCACAGCAAATTCTACCAACAGTCTGTCCTGTAGTTGTTATTTTTACCTTGTGATCATTAACTTTAAAACCCCTAACTGCTGGAGTCCTGTTAAGTGTCTGCTTCATCTGAAAAGCAACATAAAAGGGTTTTTAAGTAATCTAGGTACTCAGTGAGAAACATTGTTCTTTCACAGGAAAACAGTAGTTTTTTTTTTCTTGAATGTGTGGAGAAGTTTGGTTTAATATGAGCATGACCTGATGCAACATTTTTGTGATTTGAAACAACGCCGATGTGGCGTCAATTTCAAGAAGCACTATTTTCATATTTATACATGTAGAATGTGTAAAAATGTCACAAGGTGGATCAAAATGAGTGTGTTCTGTGTATAAAACTGTGTGTCACTGATCGAACACAACAATAAACATCTGTAACACATGACTGTCATTCTTTCATCTCTCCTCTTCTCCTCTCATTTTCACCTCCTCTGTCAGCAGGACACACTCTGATGTCTGGACATGTAAAAAAAAAAAAAAAGAAGTGTACAAAGGTTCCTTTTTGCTTAAGGCAGCACCATATTACTTTCTCATTTTTTCCTTTTTCTTTGTAATTTTTGTCTTCATATTGAAGTGTGTGTGTGTTTGTGTTGTGTATTGATAGGTGACGATGGCTGTGATAACGCCACCAGCTGCACACTCAGAATAGATTTCCTTGTCTTTCACTCCCATCTCCTTTAATACTCATCCTGGTGACTTTTGGACTCAGACCCACTTATGTTGATGTGTTTTAGGGATCAGGCTGTCTGATCCTAAACCATTTTATATTAGCTGTATTGATCACTGCATCGCTACAAATAATTGTGCTGATAACTGTTATCTGCAGGTAGAAAATGCAGGACATCCAGATGGGCAGGCAGAAGTGACGAGTCTGCAGAATGGCAAAGAGGAATAAAGAAGAAAAATCGATAAAATGTAAGCACTTTTTTTCTCTCTTGGGAGAAATTCAGGAAAACTTTTGTGGTGTCTTTCAGAAACATAAAAAAAAAAACAAACTCCCTGTCATTCAAACCACTGGGAAGCAGTAATGATTACTGGTCCGGTTATATTTCTGCAAACACAATGTCATCATTTTTCAAGTTTTGCTTTTGTAGCAAAATATGTAGACAGAGTTTCAGTTCTTTATTCCAGTTTTTACAAGACCTTTAGTGAAATAAGTGCAACTGTATGTGCTGGCTTCTTAGGTGGAAGGCTGTCTGAATATTTGAAGTGGTGACAGTGGGGTACATGCTTTTGAAAAAAACAAAAAAGACTAAGAACGACAGAGACTGATGGGCGCTGACTGTATTCTGTCTTAGAGTTGTTGTTGTCAGGATTATATTGCTGTATTGCTGGCTGACAGAATGGTGCCAGTGAACAGAAAATACTCGTTGGAATACATTAGATCTCCTAAAACTGGTTTTGATTAAATGTAACATTAAACCTGATGAAGGGGTTGTATGAAAACTGGTTCAGTATTCACAGAATTGTTCTTTAAATGTTGATGGTTTATTAAAAATACTTGCTGAGATTAAAGAAGTTTATGTAGGTTTTGCAGCCTGACATTACCTGGACGCATCAAAATAATCAGTTTCCAACTAAGTAGAACTCAGGAAACTTTGCAATGTTCTGTTAGTATTTTGAAGTGTAGTTTATGCTAGAATGACAGAAGTGAAGAGAGGATTAGACCTGGATTTAAACGTTGCTTTTTACATAGATTTATTGGTAAACACTAAATGTCATATTTCTGCTTTATTAGTTAAAACATATCTAGGTGATATAGTTCTGCCTCTAAGCTTCAATCCAACATACAAGAACTTTAAGAATTTAATTACTTAACTGAGTTCTTAAAGAAATTGCAAATGCCTATAAAACTACATCGGTTTGAAGTGAAAAGTGTAAAAACATTTTTTGAGTTCCTAACGCTTTGTCACATGAGTTTTAAAAACAGAGGCATCAATGACAAACTGAAGTTTAATAGCTGGTGTGTAAAAAGGCGTGGGAATTCATTAACACAACAGTTTTCTCACAATGCACAGAGAAACTTTGATCTGTTTTCTTCTTTTCATTTTTTAAAAAGATATCTGTTTTAGCTTTTTTTATTGTTATGATTGGGATTGAAAGGTTTAGTTTTCCAGTGTTTATGACAAGAACAGTTCTTATCTGAAATACCACAACCAGCCACCACAGACAAAATGACCCCCAGTATGTTTTGCATTACTATAACTTTAATAAATAAAACCAACTAGAAGTTCTAAAAGGAAAGAACTTGCTGAAACTTCTGTCTTTACTTCCATCTGTACGAACACATGGCTGCAGATTAATTAGCTGTCACACATCTGGTACTTTGTTAATAACACAGGTGATGGTGATACAGTGCAAAACATTCTCATCTGTGCTCCTAAAAAATAGTTTACCATACAAAACCATCTTGACATGTTTACAGCTTTTTGTTCTTTGTGTAAATTGGGATCTATCAGTGTTCTGACTTGGTCTTGCACACATTTTTCGCCTGCAGTTGATGAAGTTTGTCAATGACTCAACAAACCCCTCTCTGTAAAGGCAGTCCCTCATTGGGCAAATTTAGTCGTATATTTGATCCAGAAACCAATTCCCAACAAGGAGAAATTATGATTATGTCTAAGGCAGGTGGAAGTATAATTTTCTTACCGTCTGATTCTTTATTTGGACGTAACATTAACCCAAAAGGTAACAGTAACACAAAGCCTCGCCTTGATATCAGCTGCGTTAAGGTGAAGAACTGCACCTGGAGTTTAATTTTGCTTATATTATTTTAATGTGTAAGTTCTATGATTTCAACATAACAGGTGTCTTGGCTCTCAGTAGCAGAAAAACTTCTTTTATAAGCTAAAGTTGTGTAAATGAAGACACTCTGATGGGCAGAAAACAAGTTAGAAATAAGGTAACCTTGTAGGGACGAGTCCCAAAAAGTCACAAACATTACACCCAAACTAACTTTGCTACATGATTAAAGCCATGGAAATCTGCTCCCCCAAAATGTGAAATGACATAATGACGTTAAATGTCCAAGCATGGTGTAAAACATGAAACGGAGGGTTAGAAAACAAAATCTATTATTTACACAAAAAAACCAAGTCAAAGCAGTTTTTTCTCTCTGTAGCGAGGAACAGAGACAGCTCCGTCTGTATTGGCATTGGTTTGTGGTTGGAAGGAAAATGTTGGCAGCTCTTTGAGTGAAAATCCTGGCTGGCTGCCTTCCTGTTACTTCATTTAGTGGATTTTCTGCCTCTGTTTGTATTATACCCCAAACCTGATCAAACCAAACCGTTGGTCAAGCTGTGTTTATGCAGTCCTCACAGTTTAACTAACCTTGAGAGAGATGATTATGTCCTTAACACCGGTGTTAAAGAGTTAATTCAGAACAAATCAGATTAAATCTGATCTGCAGGAAGACAGAAGTCAGAAACGTCACATCTATAATAAATGCATTAACCTGCTGTACCCACAGAATAAAATGCCTTCACATTAGTTTACACTGACTGTTCATATTGGCACCACTGGTGTCTTTTCTCTCTCTCTCTCTCTCTTTCTAACATTACAGTTAAAGGTTTCAAGTGAATTTATATAAATCTGTGACAAGTGACAAAAACTCATAAAGGCCAAAAACAACATTAACACTAATTACATCACAATTCACACATAGCTGCACTTCCAAAATGTCTTTGGTTATGAAATATTAACATTTACTCAAAAATATTCCTGTAATGTTTGTATGATGTAAAAGTAAGATAAAAAACTATAAAACTGATAAATGAGTATCTCATCTTCTGTTTTTTACACATCAGTTAAGTCTTGGTGTGCTATGTCAGTATTTTTCAGCTGTGACCTTCCCCTTTTATAACCTTGCTCAACCGGGTCACAATATATACTGTTCGGCTGACCAACACTTAATAAATCACTGCTCATCTCTTCTCTCTTTCCCTCTCCTCCTAAAAACCCAAAGACGAGCACAGATTACAGGTACCCACTGTGGTCAAGTTAATAAAACATAATATAGATAAATATATGTTAGGGCTACCAACAAACAGCATTAGCAGGTACTTGTATTTTTTTAATTTTATTTTGTACATCAAGTCCAACACCTTGTTTTTCAGCATCACCTTGCCCCTTTGAATTGATTTATTCTTGGTAGATAAAACATATCATGTAAAAGCCACAGATCATTAGTTGTCGCAGGCTTTTCACACATATACAGATGCTCTCTGGATCCCTATTTATTTGTTTATTTATATAATGCTGTCAAACAGTCCAGCTAAACAAGCGTGTTCATGCAATAAATCATAACTGTGAATTGTGTCCATTAATTTACTAATTTACAGTCCAAAAAAAGAGAGAATAATGGCCTTTTCCCATGGCCTTGGCTGAGTCGGGTTCAGAGTCGTTTCATAGAGTGGTTCTACCCACTTTCAGTTCGGTTCTTAGAAGCTACTTGGTACTATGAGGAGGTGCAGACTTCTCAGTGCTGAATGGCTAATGACAAAATTCAGACCCAGCTAGACTAAATAGACTCGATTTATAGGCTCTGACCAGCAGAGGGAAGGAGGGCAGGACTCGGTCATGGCATTTTTAGAAACCGTGTCAGAGAATGGTGAGTCTTTTGTGACTTTATTTCACTCATTTACCTGTGACAACATTGAGCTGGCACTCATTCGACTTAGAATACTTTTTCAGCAATTTGCAGAAAAAAAAAGAATTTTATTTGTGGGCATCTTTCAGAACAATCAAAGCCTTCATATAGTTGAAACAGCACAGTCAAAACAAACTAATAAAAAAAAAAAATCTAGAAATGTGTAAATGATACATAAAACTGCACTAGAAAACACCTCTTACCTGCTAAAAAAATTAATTGCAAACACAATCAGGATTCACCTGTTTAGAAGATGGGATGTTTACCCATTTACCAGCTGAAGTGAAGTTAAAGAAGGGGCTCCAGGGCCCGACGGGCCTCAGGAGACATGCGTTGACAGCAAATGATAAATCAGGAGGAACCCTCTGGAGGAGATGAAGATAGAAAAAGGAGAAGGGCCTGAAAGAGAAGGTGAGAGATGACAGAGAAGAGGAAAAGGTGAGCCGACGGCTAGAAGCTGTAGAGTTTAAAAATCCATCTTAAAATGCATAAATGTGCACAAATGTATACATGCATGATTGTGTAGGTGTGTGTGCTTCTCTGCAACTGTGTGTACACCATCAGCCATCACATGCTGTACACACTCCCCTGGGGGAAAAAGGCAGAATATCGCCGAGTGACAGAAAGACAAGTGTCATCAACAGCAGAGGGAGCAGAAAGATGAACATCCATCTGTTGAATTTTTCTGAGGCTACAGTATTTATTCCTTTGTGTAGGGAGGGAGGTGGGGGGTAACGTTAGTGAGAAGGAAAGTCTTGGATAACGCGGAATTAGACAAGTCGCCAAGATAATTAATGCATTCACTGTGTCACATTATAAATTCAGATCATTTACACTTAGAAGTGCAAAGGTGATCAAGAATCAGCCATAAAAAAACACAAGACATTCCTCTGCAAGAAAAGCTTTTCTCTTTATTTTCAGTTAAAAATATATCTGATTGTGTTTCTGTTTGTGCACAAAAATGGAAGATAAATTCTGTCCATGGAAAATGAATTAGTTAGAAGCGAGTTTCCTGGTGAGAAATGGCACTGTCATAAAAAAAAAAAAACAGCACAGGGATGGTGATAATAAAGCAAAATGATCTCCACAGCCTGGCAAGATGCAACAAATGCAACAACCGCAAACAATCAGATTATAAGAAGACCATCTGGTTTTTTTCTAACATACACACTAGTGACGTCATCACAGCTCTGTTTCTGTGTTTGTTTCAATATTTTTCAAAATGCATTACAATTCATTTAGTTGGACAATTGCATACCAATGACTTTGATAAAGAGTAATTATAGACGTAGCACCAGACAGCTGGAAGTCAACGGCAATGAAAAACCTAAAACTGAGAGTTCAGATTTTTAAAAATGAGTTGGTTATGAACAATTGTCTTAACTATTGTAAGATTTAGCATGGACTCATTAACGCAGCTGAAGTTACACAAATCTGAAACTACAACACAGGCAGTAAGACATATTTTACATTTCTGCATATTTATTTATTTAAGCAGACAAGTCCCACTGAGATCACAGATCTCTTTTTCAAAGGAGAGGCCTGAAGGCAGCCTAACATACAAGTTTTTAGCCTGTGGGAAGAAACCGGAACACCCGGAATTAAACCCATGCAAACATGAGGAGAACATGCAAACTCCACACAGACCGGGTTCAACTCAGGGCTTGAACCCATGACCTTGTTGCTGTGAGGCAACAGTGCTAACCAATAATGCTGCCCATTTATTTGTTTACCAGGTCAGTTCAAACAAAACCCAACTGGACATTTGCCACATACTGCCTACAATGCAGCTGACCGGTATGTTTTATTTGCACTCTTGGACATTATCTCCAAGCTTTCCATTTGTTACATCCTGTTGTTCTCAATTTGTTCTGTGATGTGTGTGTATGTGTAACTAGAGTGTTCAAAAATCAAGATTCCTAGCATGCCTAGAAATAAAAACATTTCTGATCCTGAGTTGACAAACTAATTAATTTTATACGACAAAGGGTTTACAAGTATTTTTGGATGTTTTTCTCTCTTCCCTTGAATTTCTTCACCTCCCAGATGTGAAGTGTTGACACTGGTCTTCACAGATGCATTCATGTGTGCTGGTATAAGAGTGGCTACAGAAACACGCTCCAAAGTAAACCCGGGCTTGTACTGATTTGGAAATGGCATTCAGATTGAGTGTTGGCACGTGGAGTCCCTGTCCTGCTCCAGCTGGGATCTTATCAGTGGTGTGTAGTGGGTGGTAATCAGAAGATATAATACATCGGGCCGCTGGCCGAACAGCTCCAATGGAAAGAGCTTCACTACCATAACCACAGTCATAACACTCTCAGCAGCCAATGTGTCCTCAAAATGAAGAACGAGGCTAAGGTGGAAAATTTTCAAATCAAGCACCCAGTCAAGATGAATTTTGTCGTCCCTGTCTTCACCCTGAGCTCAATCTTCTTTTTATGCTCCACCAGTTTTTGAAGATCAGATTGGATTCCACATGTGGTCGTTCCGTAAAACCTTCTATAACTTTACTGGTGAAAAAAATAAAGAATGGGCAACTTGTTCTACTTTAGATTAGGGGTTGAACCAATTAGTCGACTAGTCGACTAGTCGACTCTAGGACGTCTCGCGAGTTTTTACATTTCATGTCGACTAGTCGCAGTCATGTGATTGCCGGTGGTGACAGCCTGTGCTGATCTGACAGCACAGTATACGTCACAAGACACAAGAAAAATAAGTTAATACATTAGTTTAAATGATATGTAGATGGATGCATATTTGTGGTTTTACAGTGTTTTTAAAAGGAGATGGAGTTGCAGCTGCAGTCAACTACAAAATACGAGCCGTCTAAAACTCGCCCCCTTCCCGCTAAGGATGTCACTTAGCCGGCTCGCGAGTGTCTTTGTCACGACGATCTAACTAATACATTATGATGTTATGTTGCTGATTAAATAAAGATCTGTGGTAATGACAGCTGCTGATTAAATAAAAGCCTGTAGTTGGTAATGACAGTGTATACTTGTCTGACATATATATAGCCGTGAGTTCGTGCTAAGAATGACACTTCGTGCTTAGAAGTGTCATCAGATCAGCTGTCAGAAGTGTATGACAGTCTGACAGCAGATCTGACAGAACACTGGCTACAAAATGGCGTCTTCAAAACAGATCGAGGACAAGCCTGCATCTTGTCAAACAGGTAGAAATTCGTCAACAGTGTGGAAATATTTCACTAAAGATGACTCTTCTGGTTTAACTACCGTAACATGCAAAATCTGCAAAGCTGTGCTGAAGTACAACAAAAGTACGACCGCGATGCACAGTCATTTGAAAAGGCATCCGCTAATGCTAGCTCCTGAACAACCGGCTCGATCCAGTCAGTTGTCAGTAACTTCATTCATGAAACGCCCAGCTGTGACAGGACACCGGCGGCAGCAAATCACAAATTTGCTTGTGAATTTCATTGTCAAAGACATGAGACCACTAGCTGCTGTCCACGGAGAAGGATTTAGAGATTTGCTACAGTTTTTCGAACCTAGCTAGGGGTCAATATTTGCCGTGAAAATAGCTAATAAAGCCTCCAAGTAGTTGTGAAGAGTTTTTGCGCTTACGTCACTATGACGTCACCGCGACTAGTCGACATCGACTCGACTATTATCATGATGTAGTCGACCTTAAAAATATGTAGTCGTTCAACCCCTACTTTAGATTGAAGGCATTCATGATGTCAGGCCTAGTTTCTGAAAGCTGATATTGGCTGACAAATTTTCTGAATAACTATTGAATATTTTCATATTTATATGTTCTCTTGTTTTTGTGTCAATTATAGTGTAAAAAACCCTGCATTTTAATTATATAATAGGGAACAATCAACTTAATGTAAGTTTGAACAAATTAGAGGTTATTTAAACTTCTAGTACTTGAGCACAATTTTACATCATCAATAACACTGAATGAGGAAATAATGAATTAGGTGCACTTTTCACCTAATTAATTTTTTCATGTGCGGTTCCTTCATATTTTTAGACTCTAACATCACCTCTAATAAGAAAACAGGATCAACACAGTGACTTTGTGCAGCATAGCATTGTTTAATCTAAATTCTTGGATTCCATCTGCCACAGTGCTTCTCTCCAGGGGTTCAGGGCTGCTCAGGTGCTGGCTGTCACTGCTCTGCTCCTTACCTGCCTAAATGAACAGCCCTGCCTGGCTCTCAGGGTCACCTTCTCCTGCTCCAAACCTCCCTGTCAGCTGCAGCACTTCTCCCCTTTTGTTCTCTCCTCTCATGCTCGGATCACGTCTTCACTTTCACACACTTCATATTTCATAATAGCTCAAATAATTGAATTGTCATTGTGGTATTTTAAAAGTATTTTTTTAAGAAGCACTTCTGTTTTTGCTTTAGTAAACCTTGCAACTTGAATTATTCATTTAATTATGTAGTTTGTGTACATGTCAGTGTGCACAGAGTTATAAACACGTCCATGTTACTGAAAGAGTGCTGCCTCTTCTTATCGTTCACTGATGTACATCGACATCTCATTAACTGTTTGCGTCAACTAGATTCAAGATGGCCACCACAGCTATTGGACGCTTGCAAACAAAGATGACCCAGTCAGTGTTACAGACAGTGAGCTTAAATTTGGTGTTAGTAGCTGAGTCATTCACACGTTCTTCAAGTCCTAACAGCTCACATGAGAGCTCTCATCATCACATGACAATGCACAAAACGTATTTTTGTTCATCATAAGATGATTTTAAGTTTAAAACTTTGGCATTAAAAAATGAGAGATATATGCGATATGCTTTCCTTCAAGGAATGCTTGGTCTTTAATTTATTTTGTGCATGTCTTTTTTTAAATGTCAGAGGTATGTTTTAAATTTCATTGTGTTTTATAATAATAATAATAATAATAATAATAATAATAATAATAATAATAATAATAATAATAATAATAATAATAATAATACATAGACAGGGCTAAAAATAACTGTAAAATGTGGAAAAAAAGGATGTGTGTATGACACCAAAGTAAAAAATAAATAAGTGGTGAATACCCAAATTCAAAATCAGTTGGGAATATTAAAAATATCTCCACTGGGCTCGGGAGCAGCAGCTGCTGCCATCTTGAATTTAATTTGCCAAGACTTTCTGAAGGTCGTTAGCTGCTTTCTTTACTTCTTTTAAGTCCAGTCCTGTAACCTAACCATTTTACAGACACATTTTGTTTCAGAAAACCTTATTGAATGTTTCTGAAAGCTGTTTTAAAAATGACAAACAACTTGTTTGTCCAAATGCTTACCTAATGTGTATTAAAGTATATTGTGGAGCCATGTTAAACAAAAAACATTAATTTGCATGGGTTAGGGTTAGTCATGTTTTTATTAATACAAATGTATCCTCACATGTTTGACCCAAGTAAATTCCTAATAATCTCCTTAATTACAGAGGATTCCAATTTCTTCCCTTTTGGACCATTTGATTGATCAGCGGATCAATTCAGCAATTAATCACCTCATTAATTACATCTGGTGCTGATTGAGATCAGGTGGAAGGTCAAACCACAAGGAGAGGAGACTCTATACACACTGAGTGTACCGAGATTTTCATCAGTTAAAGCAGAGTTTTCTTTCTTTTTTTTTTCATTAAATAGTAAAATTCATAATCACCACTGTGAACTGCAGTTGGATACAGAAAGAGATAATGAGAAACAAGAAAATCATCACAGAACAAATTAATTAGATGCATATGTATCTCGCTAAAACCAAGACGCAATATATTTTTATATTTCCAGATACTGATACAATTAGAACTTTTAAATGAACTTTTTATATATTTTAGTCAAAGCAGCATTTTGTTGCACTCATTGAAATAACTTCTGTGTAAGGTTTTCTGGCATCTGGCTATGTTACAATAAATGTATAATTTTTCCACAAGTGAATGACTGCAACAAGAAGTATTATCTTAAACAGGAACAGTTTAATCTCTTTATCAGTCTGTTATGGTTGTATGACAGGAAAAACACTTATTTTTGGCATATCTGGTGGCAGTGTGAACATTTCATATGTGTGTACTGTTCATCTTTTGCTCATATTATCAGAGAGGTCTGATAGTGGACCATGAATCGTGCGAGATAAGATCCCATATCAAGTTGAAAGTACATATTTCACCTTTCTTTGTTGATAACTCGGAGGCTGCATCATAACATTACTCCTGCCCGCTTCTTTTCTTATCTCCCTCCTTAAGAAGACCTCATTGTTTCGCACAGAGTCAAACAAGGCCCCTTCCCTCCAGGCAGCACTCAAAGCTTGTCTAAGTGATATGGTTGTTGGGTACTAATTGCATTCACCCAGCAGGTAATTGAAGTTTTTCTCTGCAACTTGTGGTCAGTAGAGAAAAGATGACCTCAGTCACCACCCCAATCAAGGGAATGAGCATCGGTGAGTGCAGGCAGGCAGCGCGGTGAGTTGTGAGACGCAGCGTGGTTCCCATTAGTGTCAGCCACGCGGGGAAATATGGAGGTTATTTAGCTCCAACAGAGGGACCCGGAGCCAGGATCTTAACATTGAACTGTCGTGGTTAAGAGGCTCCCTGCTCTGAGGACGTCGAACACTTCCAGGAAAGAAGCTTTGATGATAACTCATAAAAGATTTCCACTTTTTGTGCACCCTTACATAAGGGGCAGCTTAACATAATGTCGCTTAGTGATGCGTCTTTGTATTAAATAACATCCAACTATTTAGTTTAAAATCCTAAATAAGCATTCATCGACTCTG
Source organism: Kryptolebias marmoratus (assembly GCF_001649575.2). Classification (NCBI taxonomy): domain Eukaryota; kingdom Metazoa; phylum Chordata; class Actinopteri; order Cyprinodontiformes; family Rivulidae; genus Kryptolebias; species Kryptolebias marmoratus. Next base: position 8,814,429 of record NC_051433.1, on the reverse strand, counting down.
AAGCTACCGCTTTAGTCAAACAAAAATAAAATGAGCACTGGGGTGTGATCAGTGTCTGGTAGGATGTCTGTGATTAATTTTAATGATAACATTGGTGAGAAGCTAATTAAATTGTATGACTGCACATGCAGGGGGCTGATTAAGAAAGGTACTCAGAGGGCATGGAAATGACAGCAGGTTGTTATTTAAGCCTTGGGCAGTCTGTCTGGATTTTTAAAAATGTTTGAATTTAAAACCATGTGAGGTTGTGCACAAAGAACGCGCCAGGAGAGAGAACATAATTCATAAACAGAAAGAATAAATATACACTAACTGATCATATGAGGTGCACTTAACTTGTCTTTTTTTTCCTTGTGTACCTTTGAATTTTTGTTGAACCTTTGAACTAAACATGGGTCAAGCCTCAAAGTGCCAGCATGACTCTGAGCCTGATGGCTTCAGTATGCAATCCAACAGGGGCCAGATATCCTGACAGATGCAAAGTATCTTAAGACAAATGAAATGTTGTTTGTTTTCTCTGTTTTTAATCTTTTAAAGGCACTAATGCTAATCTTAGCTGTGTGAAACGTGGTCTATTTTTTTTAATTACTGATAAATCAGTTGCAATGGTACAGTTTTATTGAGATATGTTACACATCCTACATCAAACCATACAAAAGGCTTCCTGACCAAAGAAGCAAATGACAGGGAACGAAGGGTTTGGGACACGTTGTCTGGTTTGATTGTCAGACAGGAGATAAGAGAGGAAAGGATATAATCCTAACGTTTACTGGAGTCGCTACAGAGGAACCCGAAAAAGAGAAGAATCAGGGTTCTGAGGCAATTCCAATTTGTCGTGAGGGTGTCGCTCGCTGGTCACAGAGAGTTAATGAGGCAAGGACCTGAGCTCTAAGTCATCCTGCCACCGTCGCTGATCCCAGTCCTGATTACTGTAATGAAACGGTCAAGAGATTATTAACCAAACACTGGTATACACACTCACACACAAACACAAAGCACAGATTTAATCTCAGAACACACAACAAGACAAAACACATGTAATTCATCAGATATAAAAGAGAAATGACACAAAAATGATATTAGACAAAATTACTAATAAAAACACAAAGTATAACCAGGTATCTTTTGGACTGACACTCAACCCTCGGTGGAAAACTGGTTTCTTTGCTTGCTTAACACTGTGTTTGTTAGTTTTTAAGTGTGAGAACAACATGCCAAAGATTTGGCTTTTTGCTGTGGTGGTTATATGCTGGTTTACTGTTTCTCTGTAGTTTGAGCTTTGCTATTTTCTGAAGGTTAAAGCCAGAATCAAAGTAAAACCTGTGAAAGACTCCTTGTTGAGCAATAAAACTAGACAATTAGGCAATTTTGGACTAAATGTCATATTAAAGACAAAGGCCTTGAACCTAATTTTTAATCCGCGTAGCTGGACTTCTGTTTTTACAGATGAGAGGAACCAGCTCGGGTTCAGAGCAGACCGTCTGTCCGACTGCTGCTCTGCTGCTCCCACAGAGAGCAGTGGTATTTTTCACTGAATTATCTCCCCTTAATGACCAAGAGATTCTAATTAAAGGCATGATTAGGGATCGCTCTTAAGCACCTTATTGGAAATTAAGTACAATCCATTCTGCCTGACAGCAACTTTCTGGAGATACACTTTTGCTGATCACCAGGAACTGCAGGGGGGAGATGCTCAGGCTTGCTTTTTTGTTTACACTGGCACAGCAGGCCAGGCCAACGGCCAGTTTTCATCCACAGAAATAATGTTGGGATGCACAGCCGTAGGATCAGTGAGAAGCTCCTTTTCCTACTTGTCTCTTAGAATGAACCTAAAACTCTTCCAGCTCCTGTTTTCTGAAACCTCCCCCCTTTCACTTATTTATTCTTTTGCAAATCCACATGAGGCTTGCTGAAGGCACTTTTTATTTGTTGGTGAAAATAGATAGTTGACATCTTTAAATGTTTAAATCTGAAAAAGCAAAACATCCTATGTAGAAACAGAAAATGTAAATTGTTTTATATTTAGTCAAATTATAATTAAGATTCAAACCCCAGCCCCATATGTTACTTTGGAACATTTTTTATAAATACGTCTACTTGTTGAATACCTTAGATAAGCTCTACAATGCATTAAGTTTAAACATATTATATTTTAGGCACATCCATGCATTTTTATTATACATTTGTCTTCCAGCAGTTGATGAAATGATTCTTTTCAGAACCTGCTGTACACGTTGTACGCGCACATATAAACACACTCATATGAACCTCCAGCTACAGTATCATCTAAACACAACTGAAGCAGTTCTACTGTATTACAGTCTATTGATTTGCTCAATGCAGCAATAACAGCTGCTGAGTATTGATTTTGGTTAATTCAGTTTACATTATTTGAAATGCATTACTTGGGGTCTCGCTCAGCTTAAAAGTTGTCTCTTCCAAGAACAGCAAATTCAAGAGTTTAACACCAAACTTATACGCTGTGCATTTATTAGAGAAACACTCACACAGAGATGCCTTTATTTATTCAACACCATCTTTTAATGCTTCATTATTGCGGTATAACTTTTAAAACATATTTTAAAGAGCAGAAACATTGGTTGAGTCTTCTGAAGGGATTAGATAATTACATTTTTTTTTTTTCTTTTTCAAAGACAGCAGGATGTTTGTGGCAGTTCTTGTGGTCAAAACAAGTGAATCCACACTGTCGTATCTTAATGATGCATTCTCTGCGATGCGCTGAATCCCTCACTATTCTGACTAAGTTTCTTGAAAAGGTCACTTCTATCCTGTTAGAAATAAAAATCCTTTAGGAAGAGATTCTCTACCCTTTTGTAACCTTTACACAAGAAATCCCATTGGGTTGACTCATTGTGCAGCGGAGGGGCTCATAAATCTATATCCTATGGAATGGACATCTCTAATCAATGGCTTTCGGTGCTTGTCTCGTCTAATCACCACTGCCCAGCCATTGATCATGACAGCTGGGTCAGGACTATGGAAGCAATTACCAATCACAGCGCATTATGTGCATACTTGAAAGCTTGTAGTACCAGTACAACTTTCTGTATGTGTTAATTGAGCTGCCGTGAGTGTAAATGGATTGTGGAGCTCTGGCTTTACCGGCCAAAATGTGGAGAGTTTGTGCAAGCTTTTGTGTGACAGGAAGGGTCAAACGTTCCCTGGGGCCTGCAGGCACTCCTGACCTCTCTGCAACACCAATTTAGCCGTCAGTAAGTCCATGTGTGGCACGGCGTGGGCTGCTGCCTTGCCTGAGCGCTGCAGATGTGTTCAGGTGACATCGTAACTAACTCTGTTTCTATCAATTAGAGTGAGGAGGCGAGACGCTGTGGCACCAAAGGAAGGCCAGAGGTTAGAAATTAACACAAAAGAAGCAGAACAAGTGAAGGAACAAGGCATGGTGCTGCTGAAAAACAACTGTGGTGTTCAGGTACAGCTAAAGTATGTGACTTTATAAAACTGTGGAGTAGAGTTTCAAACATGAATGGATTATTAACAAACAGGTCTTTTGGAACAAACTTCAGAAACATTAATACAATAAAACAAAACATCAAGATTGTCTTATTTTAAAGGCATGACAAACATCATGACATTCACTGACAGCTAAAGTTGTTGAATCAAGTTGTTTTGCTTTTTTTTTTCCTTCGTCAGAAAGGTGGATTTCGGGTTCAAGGTGAAAACCCCATTGTAGATCAACATTTTAATCATAAATATTTAAAAATAAGTTAATAAATTAACACTAAAAAATGATCAAAATTGTCTTATTAAAGTTCTGTAATAAATTAGCACCTTTATAGCTGTGAAACATGATTATTTGGAAGGGTGGGAGACCAAATATATTTGAAATGATTTAGCTTATGCTGTTGGCAGCAGAATATTATATAATATTATGTATGCATTTTCTTAAAATAGGTGTCTAAAACAAGGGACTCAAATTAATAGATTGCTATTTTTAACTCAGTCTTCAGTAGTTTCTAAAGACTACACTGCTGTAAATTATATAAATCTAAAAAAACAGAAATATTGACCTTCAGTGTGAAATAAAAGATCTCTGTAGAAATAGAAAATATACAAATGACTGTTGAAATATCAAAGCCAGGCCAGTAAGCAGCATTATTAATAATGGCTGAGTTTTGCCGAACAATTACAGATTTTTTTGTTTTGTTTTGTTCATTTTTACATCAGTAACTATTTCCTTTTAAAAATGAACATTTCAGCAAATCACTGTAGTCTACAGGCAGCAGGATCCAAGCAAACAATAAAAAACAGTGCTATTGTTATTTTCTCAGTTTGCTACTTGAGTCTAAAGTGCATATTTTTATTACCTAAACGGATTATATAACATTAGTTAATAATTTTTTATTTTCTTTGTAAAAAAAATAAAATAAAAAAAGATTTATTTGGCTTACTGCAAATGAGTTTTAGGTTGCAGGAGGGTTTGTTTGGGTTTCCAACTTGCAACTAAATTACTGTTACCTTGTGATGTTATTCACAAATCAGAATTCTGATTTCTGAAGTACATGGAAAGCAGCATAAACTCCAAGTGGGAGGACTAAAAATATTTTAGGAGCTCAATTTAAATTTGGAAATGATTACTGAAAGCTTAGTTTTGCTGTGAATGTAAAACAACAAAAGCAGAAGTAGTGAATGGATGAAAATAGTATTTTGGTTGGTTAGATTGTTTATGTTGTTGTTGTTATGTTGATATTTTTCTATAATTTAACCAGATTGTTCGAGTCTCTGCCACTTGTTTTTTATGTGTTGGAAGCAAAATGTGTGGGATCCCCTTGAACATCAGCAAATGTCAGTGTAACACAATAATAGTCATTAAAAGTAAACTTTTTATACAAAATAACAGCAACATAAATATATATTCTTTATTTAACCTAAAACTCTACTTTGTAAAACTGACAAACATGGACAGAAGCTGCAGTATGACTGGGTGGTGATGACGTACAGCTAAAAGGTGATAGCTGTAGTTACAGTTCATGAGTTTGCAAAATTACATCATGCAGAGATGCACTGAAAGTGTTTAATAACGCACATACACAAGACAGCAGCATCACATAGACACAGGAGCAGGGTTACATTTTAGAAGAGGGATTGTCATAATTTTTTATTTGTCAAAACTGCACTTTTTACTGTTTTCTTCTTTCTTTTGTCCATCTAATTTTCACTCATCTTTCTTTTTATTTTTCTCTTTTTAACTATTACCTCCAGGAATATCCAGAACCAGATTAAATGTTGCTTGACAGAAGTAAAAAAATGCTTGCATCCAATGAAAAAAAAAAGATTAATAAATTAAAGTAAATATGAATAAACAGACCAACAGAGTTTTTAATATAAAAGTTGACATCCTAATACATACTGGCTGTTTAATAGGTGTTCCATCACAATCAGCCCAAGATGTAGATGTAGTGGGTTTCTTGTGTATCAGACAGAGCCTCATCAATCTTAGCAGCCCTGTCCCCACAACAAAAAGGAGAGGAAAGCAAATTGCTGTATTTAATTAATGCACTGCCTCCTTCGTTACACTCCTGCTCAGCATCTTTCAGTCTGCAGTTGGAGAGAAGAAACGAAAAGAAACTCACAAAGCACAAACAGAACGCAAAGCAGGGGGAAAAAAGATGGAATTAGAGAGGGGGGTTGGAAGGAGAGAAAGCAGGAGAGGGTCTAAAAAAATGAATGGTCGAGCAGAACGGGCTGCATCCATCGGCAAACTTTATAATGAATGTGTAAGTTTGGCAAGCATGATGGATGAGTCGGGAATAGTGTTTGTCACAAATGCAATCTTCTTTGAATCGCTCTGCGGTTTCCCAGTTCGGGGCAAGAGTTTGTGTGGTGAGCTGAACCAGCTAGAGCGGCGCCCTAATCGTGTCATTAACATTTAATGATCTGACAATTAGCTCAATGACTTCAGAGCACATATGTGTAACTAATTCCTCATATCAGTTGTGTAAATGTTAATCTTATGAGACATTTACAGTAATATATTGGACAATTAAGACAAAGCCGCTGCTTATTCAATTATGTTTAAGTGATTTGTTAAAGCTGTGGAGCTAAAGTGACATGAAGTTTTTATGTTGGGGTGGGGATGCTGTACTGTCACCTCACAGCTATAAGGTCTTAGGAGTTTGCATCTTCTTGTTGTGGATATGTCTCAAGGTTAATTCATCCCTACCAAAACCTTCAATGTGAGGTAAATGGTTATTCTAAATTGACGATAGGTATGAGTGAGTGTGTGGATAGTTGTCTGACTTTTGTGTCTCTGTCAGTCCTGTTGGACTGATGACCTGTCTAGGGTTTACCCCACCTCTCATCCTCTGACTGCTGGAGATCCTGACTAAGATCAAGCTGGTGAAGGAAGTAGATGGATGACTCAGGTCAGGTCAGGCACTGGGGCCTCATGAGCATACGGGCGCATAAAAAAATCTGTAGCCTGACACGCTTTTGAATTAATTATTCTTCATGTCCAGATTTGTCTTAAACATGGTTTGTGCTCAGAGTTATCGGCAGTGCTCGACAAAACTGATGTCACAGCACTTCAGTTTGGGTGGTGGTGAGGAGAAGAGTTGAGGTGTTGTGGTGTTTTGGCTTGTCGTGCACATCACAGTTTATGTAACTTGTTGCAAGCTAACAGAGTGGCAGATTACAAATGACAAATCAGCAGGACAGAATCTGTGAGCAAGTTTGTTTCTACAGCCATCGGTATGACTAAACAAAAGAAGGTCCGATCATTGCAGATATTTTCCAAACTTCAAAAACTACTTAGATGAAACACTTTAGTCATTCTTTTGTATGAAGAATGAACTTCCTGTGCAGATAATTTTCCAAATGAACAGCATAAGTTTAACTAAAAGGTAGATTTTATCTATAATTATAATCACAATATCAGCCTATAATACCATACCTTTGTTAGAGGTGGGTTCCTGTGATGATGAATGGACATTACATGTTTCCACTGAAGATTCTCCTCATGGTCTGCAGCTCGATCCCTCTCCACCCATTGGATGCCCCCCACCGATAGCCCTGCTCATATTCAATCCTGTTCTTTCTTCATTCCTCAGCCAGGGGTTATTGGTGTTACCTGCTTCTCGCCCGTTGACTGCTGGGATAAGCTTCGGCCCCCCTGTGACCCTGAACAGGATTAAACAAGTGAGTGAGTTATATCATTCTGTGTTAAAGCACAGGAAAAAAAAAACACACACTCACCCACATGTTTCCAAAATTAGTCAGTTGAAATATTTTTTACATAAAGTTTATCATTTTAAATGTTTCATATCGTTAAATGATAAAATAAATAAATATGCAAGTCTTAAATGCCTAAATAGAAGATAGCTGCACTAATTCTTGTTCAGTTCTTTTAAGGCACTTAGGATTGTCATTTTCTGGATGACTGCAAATCTATACCGACATCTATTAACATTAAATTTACTAACATTAGCATGAGGTGTTAGGCTGTACTTTTAATCATTGTAAATCTTTGTGAAAATGACCCACTGTCGAAGGTGGCGTCTCTTATCTCGGAGAGTCCCTGTCTCCTGCAGCATGCAGAGTCTTAAGGACAAATAACAGGTTACATTTCTCAGAGATGTGGGCCGGCTGCTCGGCCAACCATCAATATCGTGTTGCTCTGGCCTACCATGCGTGTCCCTTCTGCTTAGATCAATAACACGAACAGATTGTACACTCGCTGTAAAACACCCATCTTTACTTCCACCTTCTAAAGGATTAATGTGTAACTTTTAAACATTATCATCATACAAAGCTATTAGAAAGAAAAGTGACCTCTAAATAGCTGGAACCCTATAAAGATTCCGATAACATGAAAGCCTTGAGTGAATGTAAGAAGATGTATTACTGAAACCTTTAATGGTCTTTTTTTTAATTTAATAATTAGGTCATTTAGTGCAAACTTTAAGCACATCTTCAAATATGGTGTGCAGGTTTTCTGGGTAAGATTTGTTTTTGTCATTTTATATGATGCATAGCTGTACAGCAGCTCAACCAAGCAGTGTAAGAAGACAAAACCTGGCGCTGAATAACAGGAAACAGAAAAACATCCCTCATACTAGGTCAAAAACAACCAAAGGAGACTAGCCACACACTGCAAGTCTCAGTGGAAAAGAGGACACAGTGGGATGAAAGGGGAGGGAGAAAAAAAAAAGTGAGGTGTTCACCTTGAGAGTGATCATCCATTACAGGAAGGCTGAGGCCTCGCTCTGTCACACTGTCACAGTGATGCCACCTCTACACCACCTGAAAGGTCACCTAGCTATTCATTGCATTGCTTCAAACACACACACACACATACCACACTCACACCAATGGTGCATTTACAGGAAGGCGGATGGACACACTCCCATCTGTTGCCCTTTTGGTGATGAGTCGTCGCTGACACAAATAGGATCAGATATGCAAAGAAGATTTTACACTAGTTAGTTTTAAACAACAACTGTATAAAGCCATTCTGGTGAAGTTTACAGTCAGTGGTGAAGAAAATAATGCTGCTTTATCTGACAAAACAAATTGTAAAAGATTAAACTATAATACTAATGATACACACCTTTTAAACTGGAATAACACAGACTGAATGCTTCTCTTTGGCAATAGGAACAATTTTTTAAATGTATTTATTTTTAACCAGGAAAGTCACATTGAGATTAAGAACCTCTTTTTCAAGGAAGTCCTGGAAATAAATAGAAACAACCAATTAGTTAATCCCAGGTGTAGCTACACAGTGTTATCACTTACAGAGTGGGGGATTCCACACTCAGATCTGTAAATTTTGTTTTTAAGTTAAAACCGAGTTTTATCCTAAAAGTCAACCGGTACCTCCTGCACAGGTAAAAAACATTTTCTTCTGTTTCTTTTTCCTGGAACTTCAGCAGAAAACCCAGGTGAAGTGGCTTTAAGGCAAATAAATGATCTGTTATTCAAACAGACTGACTCAGAAGATGTGCCTTCAACTCTCCTTCCTAAAAAGGTCTGATCACCGCATGGTCTTCTCGAGCCAGTTTAGCCTCTCGTGCAACACGCTAAGCTTGCTTCATACCCGCTGTGTGGCGTGTACACTGCTGAACTGCTGATGTTACAGCTGTGTGTTTGTCTTCACAATGCTGACTTTTCTGTTGCAGAGCTGCTGCAGTGCAGCTACCGCCAGCACGTATTCTTTTTACACAGGACAGTCCACAAATTCTCATTTTTATAACACTCAGTTTTTAAAATTAAAGAAAACTATTTTTACAACACTTAAGCTGACATACTTTTAATTTCTGTGAGGTACAGCTTACACACTGAAACTATAGTGAAATGTATATTGTACATGTCACAAGTTTGAGACCCCTGATCTAAGGTGAAAAATGTCCTTTTCTATTAACCTAAGTTAACTGGTAACTTTGACATATCACTATTTGAAAGCACAAAGGGATTAAATATTCCGCTCCTCATATGATATAAAACCATCTTTAATGCTGAAAAAATCACTCACTACAACATGTCTTTGGGGGCAGGGTTGCTGTATTACCTGACAGTATCTGTTGTGTGTTGCAGTTTTGCTTATCATCTTGTTCGGTATAGTATGACAACAAAAACAACAATTTTATTTCCTGAAAGTATGGTAATTTGCCTGAAATGGGCTCACCTCTGAAACAGAGCTGCTGAGCCCTAAGTTCTCAAAAACTTAGCTCATCAGCACTAACTTCTTTAGTTACAGTACGTACAGGTGTTTTATTTCTGAATAACTCACACTAAAGGTTAATCAAATGTGTTTTGTTAGCACATATAGCTGTACATACGTGCTGTTTCTTCCTGTTAGGTTTAAAATTGACATACAGTGTGAGGAATTAGTGATGAGAGCAGACTGATAGCAGGCACAGTTAGTTGGGATTTCTTTTTATATTCTTTTTAAAATGTTTAAGTCATGGTTCACTGCTGATCAGTTTAAAACAGTTTAACTTTTCCTCCTTTAGCTGCTTATTTTTCACGTACAAATTGTGGTTCAGCTTCTTGTTTTTCTGTATAACCTAAGATGTTCACCTCAAACCTGGACTCTACAAACCATTTTAATATACCATTTATATATATATATATATATATATATATATATATATATATATATATATATATATAAAGAACAGGTACATCTAGTTTTTTCTTTAAGATCTTTCTTTCAGTGGTGTACTATGTGTATGTTTCTTAAGTTTTTTCTGCTTTACATTACTGTCAAGCAGGTTCACAACTTGGTGCTGATCAGGGTAAGAATTAGAAACAGGGTATGAGGTTTTGATTGTTCAGTTTGCTGAATGGTAAGTACAGTATAATTTACAATCAAAACAGAAACCACATGACTGGAAACTTGTATTTAACAATTAGAGGTGTATTCTTCCACTTCCTGCCAGCATTATTATTTATTTGGTCATTGTTCAAAAGAAAAACATGCCTCACTCAAATTCACACACATAAAAATCACACGTGAGACAAAATATCACAGAGTGAACTGAAGGAAATCAAGTGTTCAGTGAGTCACAGAGGTGAGTTATATGTGGAGGAGAGTGTGATGCCCTGTGTCTTTAGGATCTGGAGAGAACAGGTGGTGTTATGATTTCAGCACATTGCTTTAGAGGCTGCTTTGCACAAATGTTCATCTAAGCGTCCAGTTAGCGGTTACCTCAGCAGATGCTTGCAGAGAAGAGCCTCACAGCAGGACACCTGAGATCATCAATAACAAAATAAAGCTGCACACTTTCTGCAGCTTGGAGACCAACAGACTCAGTTTAAGGATTGGCTGGCTGTAGATCATCTGGAAACCTGTACCACTGAACACATACATGGGACTGTTTTTTATGGTCAGCTTTTCATATATTATACAGTTCCAGTTTTGGCTGAAGGGTTTGTTGTGTTTTTGTTAGTTTCAAAACTCAAAAACAACCCCCAAATGCTCCTTACTAATTTGAAGTTGAAATTTAAATTTTGGGGGTTTTAGTTTTTGTATGATAGACTGGAAGTGTAGAATGCACCGAACTTTTATCCAGTATACAATTTGAACATGTCATCTTAGATCATTCTTAAATGCATACATTCATTTTTGAGTTTGACTTTTTTATTTATATTTTCATGATAGATAGCTTTGTTTCATACTCTTTGATTTATACCACAGCTGTCTGGTAATTTGCATCAACAATTTATAATGTTATTCAGAAACTGATCAATACGTCTGAAATGCAGTTCCAATTAGCACCATTAATTATTCACAATAGCAGTAAATGGTGTCAAGGGTAATGTAGCTTTGACAGGTTTTATATAGCACTTACAACATCACTTTTGCTCCAAATCAGTGAGTGTAGACATTACTGATTAGCTCACACGTTATCAAATAAGGTGGGAAAAAAAGTACCAGGAATGACTCAGAAAACTGTACGAAATGCATACAAAACATTTAAGTAGCACATTTATTTGATGACATTTATGAGATTATACTGATATTAACTTTAATGTCAAAAATGCTAACTAAGGCTTACATATTATGAGAAGTAGCTTTTGAGTTTAAACTTAATAAATTCTGTCACTGGAAAATGCCTCACCCCCAAAAAATCTAACAAATTCATTTGTTCAGAGCAGAGAATTCCCACAAATTGTTATGGTCACGGAGTATTTTCTACATGATTCCCAATGTCTATTCAGAATCTTTCACAGCTACAAGAGATATTGCATAAATAGTAAAATATGTACACAGAGACACAATAATCAGTGTGATTTTTATTAAGATGTAAAAATCTCTAATCTCTGGAGGAAAAAACAACATATTCATTATTATTTGAACATTTGGTCTACTTTAAATTCATGGACACATTATCTGGTTCCATCATCACCACTTTCACAGCTTTGGCAGAAACACTCAATTGCTTCTCGCTGTCATAACGATCCATAAACTGTGCTGCCCTCACCATATGTCCTGTTAGCATAAAAGAAAGAAAAGCCCAAACTTACTAAAATAAAATGTTTTCTTATTTATTTATTTTATTCTACATGTACATAAAACAGTTGTGATGTTCCGTCACGACTGTTCTTGCATGTGATAGTGTGACACCTGAATGGCAGCACACACCTCCCAGCCTTTACCAGCCCTGTGGTTTTCCACTCAGCTACTGCTTTTTTTTCTTTCTTTTAAGCATTTAACTTTTACAGTTGATCTGTTCAGGACCATTAACTTGTTACCTGACATCTGGAAAGGCAGAGATAATGTGGGAAAACAGCTGAAGGTCTTGGTAATAATTTTTGGTTTAGTTCGAGTTCAATCAAAGACAAAATCAAGTAAAAACCAAGAATCAGCAAGCTTATATCCTAGTCCTGAGGGCCACTATCCTGCATGTTTTAGAGGTTTCTCTGCTTTGATTCACTTGATTTGTCTGACTGAAGGGATTAACAGGCTGCTGCAGAACTTGAAGACCTCCTGAAGAGCAGGGAAACATCTAAAACATGCAGGATAGTGGTCAGGAGGACCAGGGCTGTACGCCACTGTTTTAAAATAATATTGCTCAAATGACAATTATTATTTTTTAAAGTTTAAATTTAAGTAAAGTTCTGGTAAAGGGTATGTGCATTTGCCTTAAAAACAAATAAGTGTTGAGCCATTTACCAAAGTTATATTTAGAGTATAATAATGTGTGAATAATGTGTTTTTTAATGAGACACTTACAATTTGTGCTAATAAATGTGTTTCTATTCATGTGAACAGGAAAGAAATTAGCTCATTAAGTTAGGATACAAAATATCAAATTAAAATGCACAATTTTAATATTTTCATGTCAGTGTTGCTCCAAGAACACACGACTATAGAAACACGAAGTTATTCTCTGTGCAACAGAACTGAGATGAATATATTTCTGGAAAAAATTAGAAAATCTCACATTTGAATGGAAACACACCAAGAACACAGAGTAATAGTGTAAGAATGTGCCACATGAACCAGTTGAACTTCACAACCCAGTTTCCAGGAGTTGTGAAAGTGGTGTTGTGTTCTTTCAAAAACAAGTGCACACATTCTGATTTGCTTTTAATTAGCAAGTGAAAAAGTCTGCCCACAAAGTTTGAGTTGCAGCATAACGATAAAGCAAATGGAGGAAAAATAAAAAATCTGAAAGGAGAAAAAGAGATCAAAAACTGCAAAATTACAGCCGTTAGCAGCAGCTGCTGACAGCTCAGTGAAAACTGCAGGACTGAAAGGACAGGAAAAGAAGAAAAAACCTTTGGAGAAGGAAAAGGTTAATTGTAACTAAGAATACTTATGACTCTTTGCATTTATCATTTGCCAGGACCCCTCTTAAAGTTCTCTGACCTTTTGTTTGCCGCTAAATGAAACCTATGAAATAAATCACACCATGACACACCTCGTCCTTCTCTCCTGCTCCTTCTTGTGTATTTACTGATGCTGGAAGTCCATGTGGCATCTCTCTTTCTCTCTCTTTAGTTCCTCCACTTCTTTCGTTTTCAGCGCCATTTTCTTTCTCCCTTTTATGGACCCTGGGCCTGCATTAATAACACTGACACTCTATAAGAGCGCGAGATAAAGGAAAATGAAGATGGGAACCAGTGTCTCTCAATGTGTGCACTTCATCATACACCAGACAGCTGCTGGAACGAGGGGAGGAGGATGCTAAACGGAAAGAGAGAAGAGACGGAAGGAGGGGATAGAAAGAGATGGTTGAGGTCAAAATTTGGGTGGCTGCACATGAGAGAGGACAGGGGAGAGGAAACTGCCTGGATTATTGTCGGAAACAACCAGCTGAATGGTCTTTTGTGATACGTTGAGAAGGACTGGAGAAGGTTGGCAGGATGTCTTCATGTCGCCTGTGAACATTAAAGAAAAACAATAAAATTTAAAGAAAACAAGTGCCAAATATTAAAAGAACATACTTTTGCCTCTGCTTGTGGGTTGCAGTCTAGCTGAGCAAATCTTAAAGTCTAATTTTTGTCTTCATCACCTTTTTGTGACATCAGTGACTTCTGTATAACTGGCATCATCTTCACGCCATCAACAGATGGTGGTGATGATTAATGATGGGGTACTGCTAAAGGACTTAAAAATAAACTCCTAGAATTGCTGTTTTTTTGCTAGGGTTTTATGAGTGTTTGTGGAATTAGAATTTATTTGAGAAATCTTAAAATCAGAATTTTAGATGAGTAGATTTCTTTGTTCAGTGATATTATAAGGCATTTTTTATGAAAGTTGCTATATTTATTATTTGCATAAGGTTAGATGTAGTGTTGTTGCTAAAAAAATAAATACAAATGACGTTTCTGTGCAACCTAATCCAACCTTTTTTATTGAAAATTGCTAACCAGAATGCATTTTTATTTTTACTGTTTTGCATATAAGAAAACAAAAACTGTGACTGAGAGAAACATACAGAAATGTATGTTTCTTTTGTTGTGAGTAAAAACTTGGAGTGTGTCATCAGTATAATCATAACCATCACCTCTCAGTAGCAGCACCTTTTTTCAGTGGGAGTAAGATAGATTTTTCTTTCTTTTTGTTGCACACATTTTTGTCATTTTCTGTCCTTTTCCTCTCCAAAGCCACAAGAAGTGTGTCTTCCACAATCTTTTTTGCATTTTTTTAAAGAACATTGCAGGCACTTTGTTTTCAGAAGCAGATGGTCAAAAACTCCAGCTGTAATTAACAAGCAGAAAGACACGGAGAGAGGGAGAGGTAAACAGAAAGACTCTGTGCCTTTAATTGGAACAACATCTCACATTATACAGATGTGTCGTTCCCAACCCGTCAGCAGCAGAACCTCTGATTCTCTTTGTGCCTTTGTGTGCTCTGCTTTCCCCCACTTTTTCACAGCATTCTCTTGCCTTCAATTAGTGCTGGCCAATCAGTTGACCAATTAGGCATTTTTGTGACTTCCCGCCTTTCTCCTTTCATGCTGATGAACCTTCACCCGTCTCCTAATTAGTTGGATATTAATTAGGAAAAAAGGATTGGGTGGGGCTGTTTTTGCTTTTACACTTTTTCAAGCATCTGTCTGTAGTGAGACATCATAATACAGAAATTGGTCACACAAGTCTTTTTTTTTTTTGAACACCAAGTTTCCCATGCATCAACACCGGGTCTATCTAAACCTTCCCTCTTCTTGTCGCTGCCTTTCTCAGCTGAGATCCTCTGTAAACAGACAGAAGAGAAGCAATGAGTCAAAGCGGCTGTGCATGGCTCTTGTGCGCAGCTCCGTGAGCTTTGTTTGAGCTCGAGGATGCTCAATGAGACGCAAAGAGTGTCATTTCTCAGGCCTGTCCCACGGGCGCGCCGAGAGGGCGGAGAGGGGAAAATAGAAGTGTTACAAACAGACTGTTCAATTAGGGGCAGAATGGTGTGAAATTGCCTCAGAATGATAAGCTTCTATTATAGCCGTGGCTGCATGCTTGCCTGGTAGGTGAGCTTTTTTTTTTTTTTTTGTGATGGTATCTGTGAATGTATCTTTATGACAAAACAAACATTAAATAGTTTGTACTCTGTGGGAAGTCTCATGACAAGAAGTTAACATGAAGAATGGTGCGGTGTTAAGTTAAAACAAATAAACCAAACACACAAGTCAACCGGTACATCTTTATGACAGCCAAGGTATTCAGTTTTTAGCATTTCACAGGGATGTTTCTCCTAACTGGTACATAATTTAAGTTGGCAACATGATTTAATTCCAAATCATCACAAACTATTGACCTCATGTATTAGTTTATCTAAGCAGAAACTGACCTGTTTAACCTCCACAAGGACAGATTTTGTTGCACAATTTTTGTATGACTTCAAATGTCTGTTCACTGTATAATTATCACCCAATGCCAAAGGTGAAGGCGATAATATTTTTTTCCCGCTTGTGTGTGTCTGTTTATCTTCAGCATTAGTGAAATATCTCATGAATCATTAAATGGATTTTAATGAAACTTTCAGAAAACATTCATTTTTGGCCTTGGCTTCTACAGCTAATTGACACTAGCCAACACAAAAATGGCTTTAAGTCAGCTTTACCTTTTTTTTTCCAGCCAGCACTAAAAACATCTGAGAAAGTAAATGTAAAATAATATGTGAAACAGAAAGAAGGGAAACTTTTCCGAGCAGAGAAGCCAGATAAGTTGGAAGTGGAGTTTTTAATTATTTAAAGCCAATTAGAAAGATAACAGTCCTGTTTATGGCTTCCTTGCACCCCCTCTGTGATGTCAGTGACTTCTCTCTGACATTATGGATGCACAGGCCTACAGCCACTCCTCTAAGCTCATATATCACTGGGTAAAGGTTACTAAACAAAACTCTCTTCAGACAATAGCCCAGGAAAGGGCATGTGTAAGTTATTGTTCAGAGTTTTCCTTTTTTTTTTCCTCATGGTGAAGAAGAAAACTTCAAGTAGTAAAACTTTGCAGAGAATAACTCACAGAGCACCGGCTTCTGTGCTTTTAACTGGAGATAAACAAACAGGTTGATCAGGGAACACACTGGCTTTGCAAATCAGAAGTGGACCACCAAGAAAAGAAAAAATCACTGATTTCTTTTTAAAGTGTTTAATATTACACACGTACATGTTTCCATCCACTATTATGCATTTGTATACAGTTGGCTAATTGAAATAAGTCATTGGTGGCACCAATGCTTTGGTCAGAACTGTAACGAAAGATACAACAGTTTCACACACTATATCATTAAAGTCAAAGCTTTAAATCCAAACCACCATGATATTAGGGCTGGGGACAGAGAAGACCCTTAACAATAGAAAACTAGGCCTTTGAACAACTATTATAGCAACTTTGACCTCCTAGAAAAGTCAAATAGCAGCTGTGTTTGTCATTCCAAGTTACTGTGTGTTTTTGTACATTATTGGCTGAAACTTCTTCTGTTTCACTTAGCCATCTTTACAGTTTATTATTAAACTTAGTTTTCACTACTCGCAGTCATAACTCTTTTTTGACATTTAAAGAGGTTTTTATCTAATTCAGTGCTTCCACAGTATAATTTTCTAGCTCAACCAGCAGTCACAGCTTAAACCTTAAAGTTGACATACGTCATGCTGTTTTAAATTACATTTAAGTTTTTGCTAATCAGTGGTAGCTGAAAGCTTTAATTATTTAATGCCTGCATTCATATGTGAATTTTATGTATATTAATACATAAAAAATGTGTATTACTTTATCTGACAATCAACAGCAGCAGAGATATGCAATATGAAACACCCCACATTTCTGAGTTCTGGTATCAAGCCTTGATAAAGAAGTATCTTAATGGATGTTTCTACTGACTTGTGCATTCAGTTGTGGTGGTTGTTGCTTGGTTTGACCCAAGTCTTATCTGCTAATGTAATGGGGTCAATGTGCTGCATCCCCACTCAGTGAAAAACCCTGTAGGGATTCCAGCTTCACTGTCCTCCACTACAGCCGAGCGTCGGTTACCCAGAAAAAAAGAATGATTACATTTTTAAGGATGGCTTTATTAAGCAGGTAAAGAGGCTTTCTGACTAACAATACCATGCAGGTATGATGTTTAAATCCCAATCCTGCTGAAATCAGCAGAGCATACCAATTCCTGACAATGAAAAATGTCGACATACTCAAGTTCCCACTGAGGTGCTTGTGTGGCCGGTGTGTGTGTGTGTGGTTAAGTATGAAAAAGAAAAATCAAAATAGCTTCAGAGGAGTGGCAACAGCAGATAATGATCCTCCCTGTGTATGCATGAGTTTATAACCATGCTGAATAAACTATGTACAGCTGCTTACGGTAAAATCCGGCAAAATGTTCAGTTAGTGAGCTTCCTGCATCTGTTATACGTGATCAGTGGTGGAATGGGTCCCTGCACGTTGTATTCATTACCAGACCAGCTGGCATTTCCAGCCCCCACCACAGACAATAAAAAAGAATCTGGACTTGCATGTGTGTATTCATCTTTATGCTCTCAGACACACATAGAAATGCACACCTGTCCTCTCTCACACACAGACTTTTAAAAGATTGAGAGGAAAAGGTAACCCTCCTAAAGCTATTCTGCAGTCGTTCAATTTGGGAAGAAGTTTCATGATTTATGGCTGACAGGTTCTGAGTAAGTCTTTTTATGCATTCCCTTGCTATTTTTCTCCTCTTCGTCTTTACTCTCCCTGCCATACTTTTTGTTGATTATGCTGACGTAAGCTGAAAAGCCTCACCGAGGCATTCAGGTCTCTCTCACCGCTCTGTGTTGTTGGTGACCTGATTCAAGCCTCCTTCATGAGACGCTTGTGACCTCCGCAGAGAGAAGTACGCAGGATGCATCAGAGTAATGATGTGTTTAATTCTGACGGAAAGATAAAAGAGAGGTAGTGACTTTAGAAGGAGGCACAGGGCTGATTATTTCAGGTTGATGATTACCTGCTTGATTCATCTACCCACCATCACCGCCCAGCATTGCCAGCTACAGCAGGTGTTCGTACACATGATGAGCATTAAAGAACAGCATGTTACTGTGCGAGAAACATGATTCAATTAAAAAAACGCCTGAGACCTTGATTAAAGACATGATGCAGAGATATATAAATGTCAGATTATTCATACTTTTATAACTGTGCAGATGTTTCGAAAAGAAAGTTGCAAGGTTCTGCATCTGTCTTTGGGATCAAAACTCTAAAAACTACTTTTAAAAGTGGGAGTTTTCAGTGTGTGTGTGGTAGTTTTTTTTATCTGACCTTAAGAACATGGTGTTATTTACAAACTAGTATTTCATAGCCTTCGTGTCAGATATGACCCAAGTGAGTGTTTCTGAAACAATATATAGGACACCCTTTTCAAATCGAGCTTTGAGGATCCTCCTGAGGTTCGAGGTGTGACGGCAAACTAACATCCAGGAATAACAATTAGATAATGTGAGTTTAAATACAGCTCAGTTTCAGTCTTCAGTGTTATAAATAGTGTATGTTTTCTGAGTTTTATGGCCTTTTGTGTTCATGTTTTGTTTTCACTGGCTGCACCCCAGTTGCAGCACTCAGATCCAATGGTTAAACCGGCTAAACCACATGACTGATTTAAACAAAACAAGATCCAAATGTGATGAATAAAGTCAGTGAATTAGCTGAAATTGATCAATTACAAGCTCTGTAATAAACAGGTGATTTCTGGTATTTTGCACATTGATGTTATTAGCTGTTAAATGACGCCTTAAACATATATTGCTCTGATTGGTCCTCCCTGATTTAAGGTGACACCTCCTCCCACTGGCAAATACTTTGCTTTTCATTTTGAGAGGAGGCTCCTCTCTTCTATGCTTGTCATCATTTATACCCAGGTGACTTAAAAGGAAAGCATCCAGTTTGTCTTAGGTTTGGTTATTCTGCTGTTGTTGTTTTTATTTTGGTTTGAATGAACTTTATTCGTGAATTTATCCATTTAATCTTCTAGTTATTGCCATTGCTGCTAGATATCCTCAGTAACTTTAGTCTTGTCTTTAATTATCTCCAATTATTTTTATTATCACTAATTGTTTTTCATTCCTCATTCCCAGCCACACTCCAAAAGCACACCTCCTAATTTATGTAGCCCTGGTTAATCTTTGCCAGATGATTTGTTCTTTCTTGTTGTGTACCTGGATTTATTTATTTATCCGTATAGGCCATATAGTTTCAGTTTTACTAATAGAGTCTTTGGAATTTGTGATGGGATTTCTGGCTCTTTTCTGGGATCTGGATTATTTAGCTCAGCTCATCAGCAATAACAATCCCTTTTGGATCTCAAAAGACCCTTCACTGCAAGGAGAAACTGTTTGGGACCTGAAAAAGACATTTTTTTGATGAGCCAAGTCAAATGATTTGGATCCCAAAAAAGGAACAGAATTCCCTTTGCTTCACTGGAATCTGCTTGATGTGCTTCTGCATACCTGCATTTGTGTCCTCCCTTCACAACCCATGATACGTGAAGTAGATATTTAAGGTTAAAGGCAACAATGCATTGTTTCACATCATTTTAAGTTGTTTATGCTCCTGTTACCTTGGGGATCTGCACACTGGAGTTTTTCAGTTGTTAACATGACTGCCAGCCCTTGTCCTGTTGTAACAGTAGCTTCTAAAAATGAGTAATGGTGATGTTTTTGTTTTTTTTTTGTTGGTCATCACAAATCTTTCTGCATAAGTTGCCATGGTGACAATATTATTTTTAAAAAAATAGCTAGTGGTGCAACTTTACAATAATCAGCTGATAAATCCCCTACAGACGTGCAATCAGATGGTTTATCTCAAGAGCTGTCTTCCACAGTAATCTACCTCTTATTACGCTGATTCCACTCAGCACTGCTGTTGCTCTTGATTGACATTATCACTGTCAAGACTTTTACTGAGTGACACAAAAAACAACTCAGAATATTGATCTGATTGCCCAGAAGTGACCATACTGATATATGTATATAATAATCTAATGATAATCAACTTTTACATAATCTTCAAAAGAAATAAGTTGTGTTTGAGCTGACAGACTGAAGAAGCAGAAAAAAACTGCTTGACTTCAAAGAAAATTCATGATTTAAGTACAAATACATCTTCTCTAATTGTGTTTTTCCTTTTGTCTCACCCCTGTGAATTCATCAGCGCTGTGACATTTCAGTTTTCATGTTATAATGAAGTGCTCTTTTTCACATAATCAATAGGTGCAGTAAATGTTGATAGACTGAATGGAGAAAAGTTATCCGAATGTAACACCAACTTTGGATTACTTTGGATTACTTTGGATTCCTTTCACCTGAAGGAAAAGAGCAAACCCAGATTTTACTGCAGTGATACTGAGAAGCTAATCATACCCATCACATTTGTACAGTAATAAATGCAATTCTCCAAACTTTCATTACCAGTTGGATGACAAGGGTGACTCAAGGGCAGTAAAATGAGACGGTAGCTGATGATGATATAAGCCATAAATTGGAATATAAAGCCTATCTTTCTGTCTAGTGCAGATGATATGATGGTACACCCCCCACTTCCCTTTAGAAGATGTAAAATACAGAAATGACTGTCCAATCCTGTTTATCAGTGTCTACGCTTTTTCATTCACCTTCCAGGACTTTTCTCCTGCTTTGACTCTTGGGCTTTAATTATGCCTCAGGCACTACTAAGCTGTAGCTCTCTGAGCATAAATACATGCAAAAGAAAACATAAACACACAGACAGGTGTACAGAAAGACAAATATTGTCATGCAACTTTTGCACACACAAAGAAACAGAATGAGGTGCAGAGAGTAGCACATTAACCCAAATTATTTGAATGTAGTTCCAAATCTGCAACTGAGGTTCCTAAATCCAGCTAGTGAGTCATGTGTTGTTTGCACTCCACCAACACTGAATATAAAGCACAGTGTTGCTGAGTATTATGATCTCAGCATCAGGGCTAGCATACACATACTGTATGTATGGACCATTAATCAGGAACAGGGGTAGGAATAAGATTTGATGTGGAGTGTATAGGGAGCACAAATCCAACACGGGCAGTCAGCACTGAACAATAAATTTTAGATAGCATGTATGGTGCCAGAACAACTCTCACTGACAGGCAGAGAAAGGAATGTTCCAAGACTACATTATAACCCCCGATCAGACACCGCTGGTGTTTCCAGCACCTTCAGACTCCGTCATTACCTATTCAGAGCCTATTCCACTGGACTGCCATGGGACTCATTACTTCATTGCTTTGTGAGGCTGCAGACAGTCACAACGCTGTGTGGTGGGTTAGAGAGAGAAGGCGTAGACTGACCCAGGGCACAGGCGCTGACACGGGGTGTCAGTCAAAACACACGGAGAATATATGGGGTTTGACTGCAGTGGGGGAGGGAAAACAGTGGCACAGACAACTGTTCAGGGCATCAAGCTGCATGTATGTAAAAAATAAACAGTATATATGATGGTATGAGGCAGGTGCACTGGTGGAGCCCAATGCAAATGATAATATCTTCTTCAAAAATCAAAGCTGTTCATTTTTATAGTGCGAATGCTGAGTTAGCATTCATATTATTGTTTTCTTGTTTATAGCTTCTTCCCGTACATTTTTCTGCATCTAACTGCTTCCTCAAGTAATATAGCGGAAATATTTTGAATTCAAAATGCCAGTCTGTATGTTTCTCCTCTTTTGCTCCTATAACTTTAGGTTTGCAGAGTAAAATGAGAACCAGCTGTAGCATTTGAGTGTGTAGGGTCACACAAAGAAGGAGCAGATCCTCTTCCTCTTGTGCTTTTGTTTGCCCCATTCCATTCAGAGCTCAGGACCTGAGGCTCTGCTGTAATTAATATGAAACATGTTCAGATATAAACACTAAAAAACAAAGCAAAACAAACAAACAAAAAAATTTTTTAGAGAAAAAGCAAAGCAGAAAAAAAGCTGTACACATATAAGCAATCAGAGGTAAACTTCATACACACAAATACATGCAGCTCCGAGTTATATGATCCAGAAAGTGTGTGATAATAGAAATGCCTGAGGGTGTGAGTGGATTGTGTCTTCTCTCTAGCTACAACTCTCCACTGTCGGCTGCGTTACAATCTGTCAGGCCACTCCACCGAAACCCACAGCCAAGCACCAAAACACAGCTCATTATAGCCGTTTGTCTACAAATAAAAAAAAAAATAGGCAACCCTTGCAGCGATCCTCGTTTGTTAAATTTATCCTATGGGTAGGGAGTGGCTGTTTGGACAAGTACTGCTGTGATTATGTGTAGAAATTTATTCCCAAGCTTAGTATGAGTTAAAAAAAATATGAGTTTTTTTATGTCAACAAAACAGATGGATGTTAAAAGAAATGATGAGAGCAAAAAGTTGCTCAAAAAAGGGGTGCGTAATTCTTACTTTGAAGAACATGTTTAAATGTCTCATCATATGTACTCAGAGGTAAAACTTGCTTGACAGTGTAAGAAGATTGTTTTTTATTTGTATCAGACAGAGAAGAAACTTTGTTATTTGCCTTATTTTATCCCCACACTTTCAGATTAATTGTGTTTGGATGCTCTTTTAAAGTCAAACAGAGAAGCTGATCTGCATTAACACTTTTAACAAAACTTGTTAATGGTCCTTCTTCTTTTTTTCTCCCTTTCTGCAATAGATCCTCACACATCCCACTGAAGTGATGACACAGCTTTGTTAGCCAGCCTACCCCTGAACAACAAAAGGCAAAAGTACAAAAAGTTTTTTTTTTCTTTTGCTTAATAAAAAGAGAAACTATCAACTTTTTTTTTCCAACTGCCATACTTTGTTTTTCTACAGATCAAAGTTTCTGACTTAAAATACTTAAAATAATCACAGAGAGCTCAATAGTTTTGATTGTGTTAGTGCATGTGCGTCGGTAATGATATTTTAAAGATACTTAATGCCTATATTTTAACTTTGTCTTCATCTATTATACCAGCCAAAAATTCTAAAGCTAATCTAAATTCTTCACCTGCATTTCAGACTGTGTAACAGTAAATAAGTGCAGATGCTTCATAAGGATTATTTTTAATGTGATCTACTTACATTACTTATATACTATATTTGCACAATTTGTTCTGATGTAAAAATAGTTGTTTGGGGGTGAAAAAGTTTTCCAAACATTAATTCTCAACTTTAGTTTCAAGTGCATCATCGTTGCATATGCCATCTTTTTCCTTTTTCCGTCTCCCATCACTTTTCAGAGGTATTGCGTGTACATTTTGCTGCATTGTAGCCGACTCCTAATTTTTGCCTACTTCCTGTCATTCGATCACTCTTAAATATGTTATGTTGTGCATCTGTTCTTCAGGGAAGGCACTTCTACCTCCATTTGACTCTGGTAAGAAAGAGGCTGATGTGAGATGACCAAGGCAGGGAGCAGCAAAAGGCTTTTAATATTTTTTAAATGTAGAGACATATAGAAAATGGGGTAGATTGCTGTTAGATGATTGTTTTAATAGAAATGTCTCTTAATAAGCTCCCTGGATGTACGAGGAATGCTTTCTATCAATGATGAGAAAACACAAAGGAGCTCATTATGAGCCGCAGCCCATCCTTGCTAACCTGCCCTGTCCTGATCCATCCACATCTCTAAATGAGGAACAGAACATAATCTTTGCACCCCTCTTTGAACAGAGCATGACAATGAAGCTCTGAGCAAAGACTGAATCTTTGTTGGTGAAGTCTGTGTGCAATTGCTCGCTTGGTGGAATGCAGTATTTTCCATGGTTAGCATTTTGAGTTTGTTTCCTTCTCCGGTAAAACATGATAAATTTATGGTCCGTGCAACGTGAAGCTCTGACAATAACAGGAGCACTGATGTGGCTGTGGTGGGAGCAGACAGCTGCCATCAGCAGTCAACAGCAGAACAAAAACTGGATTTTATCTTTTTTGTCTTATTAGAGATAAATAAAAAACAATGACATTATTTTAAAAATTTCCTAGGATTTTTTTTTTTTTTGCTTTGGACATCATCCACAGTTCGTGTTGGGGAAAAAAATCCCATTCAGAGGTTTTGTTTCCACTTTAAGCTTCCAAACACATATAATTGTGTGTGTCAAAGGGCTCAAAGCCTTTGTTGTAAAATTTGAAGAGGAAACACTGAACAATTATTAACTGTATTTTACATTAGAAACACACATTAGTGTGCAAAAGTGTGCAAAAGTGTTTCTCCTCTTGTCTACAAAATTACAAAATATCGGGCAACTGGAGGTGCTTTTTTTTAACAATAGTTATTAAACAGATCTCTGAAGTTTGTTTCTGCTATTGTGGAATGCACTATCAGCTTAAATACCAGTTTGTTCTTATTTCCCATTATCCCATTAACAGTGATGATACATAATATTTATACACTTTGGTCAGCAGTGATTGTGGTTAAAATTAGTGCAATTGAATTTTGACACTTAATCTGTGTTTCTGCAGACATAAAGCCATTATCAGAGCAAACACAGACTGTATGCAAGTTATTTTTATGCCATCTGGGCCTGTGCTTCTCTGACACTGTTTTGTTTTTATTTATTGTTTTGCATGCACCAATATTGGAGGAGAGGTGCAGCTGAGAGGGTGTTTAGGTTTGATAAAGATGCCACTTGTCGGTCATATTAGAAAAACATGCATTTTCATTGAAATGTTTAAATACCAAACTATTACTGCACTCAGCTTGTATGATTTTAGTTTTAAGGTAACATCCAAATTAATGCATACATTTCTTTTATGTTAAATGATATTTTACCATTTTTTGACATCATTTCGATGCATCTGATTTCAGTTTTACAGGAGCGTCATTGAGGCACCATAAAGAAGCATCATAACTAATGTTTGCTCTGAGACTGTGCTTGTCTTAGTTGTTCATATTGATACTACTTTTGCATTTCAAAAAATCTAAACCTTGAGCAGAAAAGAGCAGCATTGAACTGCAATGCAAAATATTGTATGTACCACAGATTTTAACTTTTAGCTGATGTTTTGACATCTCCTTACACATTTAACACTTCAAAGAATAGCAACTTCATGCTTTTTTCAATCTTCTAATGAAAAACAAATAATTCTGAGTAGTTTTCCTGTTTTATATCATTCTCTTGTGTCATTTTTCCACAGTATATATTGTCAAAGTAAGCATTTGGAATTTAATCAAAATTCCTGCCTCTGTTAAGAATAGATAAGAAAAGGTGATGCAGATAAGTAATACATTTAGATTGTGGGGAACTAAAATAAAATAAAAGTCTCTTCTTTTTCTCTGAGGAGTAATAATGAGGACCAGGGTGGCACCCAGACTTGTTCTAGCTGGCAGCACATTGCCTGTAGGGGAAGTTCACACTAATCAGCCTGGTGTGAAGGTATTAGCCTTGGCTGTGTGCTTGAACTGCCTCATTAAACACCTCACTTGATGGGTACCTCCAACCAAAACCTTAGCTCAAGTCTCTCAACTTTCCATTCTTCTTTTCTGGATTCACCATTCAGCAGTTTGCCTGCCTAAAGTGTTTGCAATGGAAAGAAGCCCCTATAGCTGTAGATTTATATTCAGATTTATATTCAGTGTTCACAGATCTGTGCTCTCAAGGGTCATAATGAGACTTAAGGTTTAACCATCAATGATTTAATAGAAGTCCCCACATCTTTGTTCAGATACTGTCTATTTACACCTGCCAAACTGACACATTAAACCTGCATCTGTAATGAAAAACTGCATTGAATCAAATAAAAATGATGGACTGGAGTTAGGTAATTGTCAGTAAAATGTTCACAAACTCATTGACCGAACTAATGCGACTGCTAAAAAGATTAAATTGAGATGTCATCAGTAGACCATGGCACCCTCCTCATAAGAAACCCCCAAAATAGAAACAAATGAACCATTTTTTTCCAGTAAAGCTGATTGGCTCTTAGGGTTCGAGCATGCACTATTAACAAGCCCCCATGTGGTTTTATACACCTTGTTTTCATTTGACGTCCACTGCAACTTCCTTAGACTTAGACTAGCATTGTATTAAACTGCTACAGAAGACAGTTCTCCTATGTACGTTTTTTGATTCCACCTTTATTTTGGAAAATCCAAAACAAATCCAACTTAGATTGTGTGTGTACTGTATGTATGGGAACCTTTGCTTTCATTATCTAATACAGCTGTGCTGTGTACCAACAACAGCAACAACAGTTTTTGACAGCATGCAGAAATTTTAGCTCGTCCATCTCACAGCTCCTGCTCAGACACAGTGTTGTTTCCTGACACAAGCTGTTTGCTTCAGGTCCTCCATAGAACTTCATCAGATCAAGGTCAGGACTTTAGCTTAAAACCATTTTAAAACACTGAATTTATTCTTCCTTAATAATTATTTGGGAAAACCATCTTCGGTGTTGTTGTCTTGCCTTAAAATCTAGTTTTGTTAAGTTCATAAACAGATGACCTGGGGTTTTCTTTTAGGAATTTTTGTTATGATTTAGTACTCACTGTTTCATCAGTGATGATATATTTTCTGGATAAATGTAGCAAAACAAGTCCATGCCATCATAATTCTGCCACCACCATGTTTTTCTGATGAAATTAAGTTCTGGTGCAGTAATAATGGGATGGACTGCATTTATATAACATTTTCCAGATTAGGAGAAACCTGAGGTTCAATGTCTTGCCCAAGGGCACTTCAGCATGTGGCAGTGGAAGCCGGGATCAATCCATCAACTCTCCAAATGGTCGACGACCTCTAAGCCACAGCCTCCCCCATGGTTCTTTTTATCTAAATGTAATGGTTTTGATTATTATAAAAAAAGAAAAAAAATCTATTCTTGTCTCATCCTAAAAAAGCTGATTTTTCAAAAGCCTCCTGATTTGGCAACATGATCTTTAACAAGCTGCAGAGGGGCAGAACTGTTCATTTAAAAAGCACTCTGTTTGTCCTTGCATCCCTGCCAGGCAACCACTGCTGTGTTGTCCTGATACTCCACTCATAAAATTAATATTAATAAGATACCCTGCATTCTTTTCTGACCTGGAGTACAGTTACATGCCTCGCTCTTGACGTGGTCTTTGTTGGCTGACCACTAATGAGAAGGAAAGCAATGCTCTCGATTGTACTTCTGACTGGACAAACTCTGACTGTGGACTGTTTGAGTTCAAAGCCTTAAGAGATATTTTTTTTTTTTGGAAATGGTTTTTGTGATAATTTCCGACCTGATTAGTGTAAAGTCTTGCAAAGAAAGACTAAAAAAGTTATAAAATGTGTAATTAATGTTTCAATTTTTAATTAACTGGGCTGTCAAAAGCTTGGTACGAGGACTTCTTATGAAAAGAACATTAATTCTCTTAAATGTAAGAATTAAACTTTATATTAAACTTTTTTTTATTAACTATGGCTTTTTTTTCTCTTTTGTCTCTCCGTTATCCTCCCCAAGTCTCCTGTACAACTCAAAAAACTCACTAAATCTGCAGGCAAGGAGAAGCAGACAGCTTACAAAAAATGAAAAGAAAGCCGGTGTTTGTCATCTTAAAAACAAAAGGAACATTTCACCATTTATAACCAAAGGAATACAGTTAGTAGACCAACCTATGTACAGTACCACCAACAGAAAAGGAGAGGGATTATTATAGACATGTCACTAAGATGAACATTTCATGAACATCATGCATTTAATGTGATCAATCAAGACTGTGATAGCTAAGCAAATTTAAAATACATAAAGAAATTCTCAACTTGCACAATCCATTTTCTGTTAGTTTTGGCTTTAAGTGTTTTTCTTTGGTATTTATCAGACACTGTATGGTGGACAAAATGTTCTGCTTCTGGAAGTATCTGAGTTTTTTATGATTAACTGTTTCACATTTTGTTAGTGGACAGGAGAGAGCAAATACAATGGCAGATAAGCTCTTGTGGAAAACAAAAAAGGCAACTTTCAACCTCTTAATAAATAATACTGTCTACGGGAAGAAACAGATAAGTGCAATTGAAACCCAACAACCTCCCCCGTGGCTCCTCTGGGTAGTTGTGTGTTTGCCGTATTTGGTGAATCAGGAGTCAAGTGGCTGGATTAATTTGTTGGAGAGTGGAGGGAGTGCTCAAAGTTAGGAGTGCTACAGGAGAGGACGAGTGGGAATGAGTATCAGAGGATAAAAAGGATGGCAAACTGTAGGAGGTGAGAGGTAGATAAACCTGGAAAGAGGGAGAAAAAAAAAACAGGCAGACTAAAAGCAATATAAGTAGGAAGAGGACAAGCAGGAGGGAAAAGAGAGGCTTCAGTTCTCAGAGCTCCCTGACAGGGACTCATCCCCGGAGACCTCTTATCTACAGGGGGCATCTTTGACTTGATAATCCTACTCTTCGTCACCCACATCACCCTGAAACCTCTACCCGCTAACACACACCCACACACACACACATCTCTTCCCAGGAGAGTGAAGTGCTACCTGTCACTGTGCTTATACCTCCAGGCAGCTTGTGGGGCAGGATGGTGAGGGGTGGGAGGGAGTTGACACTGTGCCCAACTAAGAAGTCACCTTTTGGGGATATGAATCCTAATAAGGTGAGGACGAGGGTGGTGGTGGTTTGTGGCAGAGGAGATGGGAATAAAAGCATGCTGCTGTTGCTGCTGTTGCAGTATGTGTGTGTTCCTGTGTGTGTGACAGATGGAGAGCTGCAGAGCGCTGACAGGCCTTCTATGCTTCCTGGCTGCTGGATTATTTTTGGTAATTTATAACCATTGTTGCTTAAAGGAGCTTTTATTTCCAACTGTTACAAATGCGGCAACACTTCAACATCGGCAATGAAACTTACTCCGTCAGACTGTGTCTCTGCTTAGTTGTGTGCCTGTGCCTTTTTGTGTGTGTGTGTGTGTGTGTGTATTTTATGCATTTGTGTGGTCATGTGTTTGTTTTTGTGTTGATGGGAGCACTGAGGATAGGAACGCTCTCTCTCATAGAAATGAGTCTTTGTGCCACGGTGCTGCTAGATAAACAATGAGCTGAAAATATATTGTGGTTCATGTGAACACAGAGGCCAAATAATATCACCTCCTGAGTTTATGAAAATTGATTTGTTTATTTGGAAATGCTGTTCTGTGTTGTACGCATCAAAGCCCTGCGCTCATCTTTGATTGACATCAACTGTTTCATTGCAGCCCCACAGACTTCCTCAGTACCCCAACCACCTCCTTTAGCAAAAATGTTTTTTTTACCATTGTTTTCAATATGATATACTTTTTTAAGTACTGATGAGTTGTTCTCCAGTTATTCTATATTTTCAAGTTGAATTCTCTAAAAGCTCCTTCTAAAAGGAGAGTATAAATAATAGCCTAGCATTCCTTAAAGGGATACTTATCACCCGCTGCCTTTTATACTAGAGTTTTAAACTAATCTCATCTTATGCTGAGAAGAAAATGTTGTAGCCTTTTTGGTCTAACCTTGTAAATGACCTTATGCACAATCTCATGCAATATTGTAAGATCTGTGTTAGTGCTTGTGGTGTCTGAAAGTCTGAGGCCTGCAGCAAAGCTTCCCAAAAAGGATGTTTCTCCTGGGACTGACAAGAACATGTGGAATTTCATCATAGTTTTGGGAGACAAAAGTCATGAAGGCCTTTTTTAGCAAAAGAACGTATGGAAAACCCTGGCTTAAAATGATGGAAATAACCTAGCAGGTGTGGCCAGAGGTAGATATAAGATGTTGTGTTCTGAGCTCAAGAGATTCTTCTAAGATTGGGCCGCAAATTCCCCACGATTTGGTTGTGACATGAGCGACAGTGCTGAATAAAATCCTTTGCTGTTCAACTGAAGCCGTGTCAGCAGAGTCTGTATTCCTGAAGCATCAGCACCTCGAAGACGACCACTAACCATACACGACACGCTCCAAGAACATCATGGGCATGACTATCTGCTACTACTACACAAAATTTTGCTCAATATCTTTAAAATTTACAGTTAGAGCAATTTTTGTGGGACAATGTCAGTTAGCTGTATCAGCTATCTTGAATTGGGTTTACTTGCGGATGTGCTGGTAGTGACTATTTTCCAAGTATTTTAGTAAAATTTGTCCGGTGGTTTATGAGATCTTTTGCCAGCAGACAAGCAGTGTTGAGTCTAACAATTTATGGCAAAGTTTTAAGCAAAGATGATGGCCAATAAGTAGCACTGGGAGTGTGTTGGGTATGATTCTCAGCTAATGCCACACTAATATTTAGCTCAGTATCTGTAAAAATTGGCTGAATTATAGCCATTTTTGTGTTTTCTAAATTGGCTAAGCTTTGGTGGTCTTAAATGTGACTGACTCCAAAAGTTAACCAGTTGTAGATGTCCGTCCAGCGATTACTTTCTGAGTGTTTCATTCAAATCTGTCCACTGGTTCATGAGATATTTTGCTATTTACTGCTTTGCCTACAACAGTGAGCGATAAATATTGACAATGAATGACCCCCATCTTAGCAATTCAAATTTTACAATTTTATGATGAGTCTGGTGTAGACACAACGGTGAGTCTAACAGTGGCTACAATGCCATCGTCTGTGGACCCACCAACAGACAGACTTTGATAAAAATGATGCTCGTGGGGCTAAAAATCTCTCAAGACAATCCTCATTTCAAAAGTTCTCCTACAGCTGGAGGAGTTGTGCACATTGTAACACTGTCAAAATGATTTCAGCCACATTTTAAATCCTGTCCAGTTCTGACAGACGTAATCAAATCCAATTATTCCACTCCTCCATTTGATTCCCATTAGTGTTCATCTCCCATTCTCCACTCAAATTCCCATCCTGCAACAAAACATTTGAATGACAATGGCGCAGTCATAACACCCGCAACAGGCTCACTGCTCATGCTCTTCCTCTGTGCCTTTCTCACCCTCGCTCCTTCCCACGCGTTCTTCTTTCTATCATTGACAGAAAGGAAAACAAAATGACAGGGTTTCATATCTCAGCTGTGATATCCCGAGACTACACAGGGAAATGACTATTTCCACACACAAAAGGCTCCATTACTGCTGGGTGACCTCTTGTCATTGTGTTCCTTAACCTCTGAGTTAGACACCTCAGGATTTGCGCTTCACCATGTGTGGCAGCACGTGTGTGTGAGTGGGAGTGTGTGTGTGTATGCGTGACTGAGCAGTGTAATTGTGTCTTTACTCAAGCCAGTCATACAGTGGTGAGGAATTTATCCTGTCATTCATCCTGATGATTTTTTTTTCCTGCTGTCATGTTTGTAATGACTCCACAGCCTCCTATTTTTGGAGTTTAACCTTCCAGCTATTAAAAAGTGTCAGGCTTGCATGGTTTTTACAGTTTACTTTTTTTTTTTACACTGAAAGATACTTAGAATTACTCAGGATTATTCTTGTAGGAACCAAGCATTTGCCCACAAATTGACACAGTTACCTAATATCCTAAAAAAGTGTCAGTGAGATGCTTTGTTTGAATGAAACAAAACCTGATTGCAGGATGAATGCACTCTTCCATCCATGTCTCTTTAGCTCTTTGTATTGCAGTGGGTTGTAAAGTGTAAAATGAGACCATAACAGCCACTCCTCTCTGTCTTTTTAAAATCTGTAACCAACTTTGTACTACAGAGCAAATTTAAAGTTAGACACAAACTACACCCACTAATGTTTTGTGCATGTTACTACTGTAGGTGAACGCTTATAAAACCTACCTTTAGCTTAGACTAGCACATGCAGCAACCCAAGGCCCCACTTCTATTCATCAAACTAAATTAAAAGAAACATTTCATTCAAAAATTGTTACATTTGTCTCATTTACAGTCAGTTGTTTTGTAGTACGGCAATTAGCAGTAAATACAGTAAGCAAGTAAAAGTTTTTTTTATATGGTACTTTTCACAAAGAAGACAAAATGCTTCACACAGAAACAAGCCAGTAAAATGAACAGCAACCTACATTATATAAAAGCAAAATACAAAACAGTCATAGAAGCCCAAGTCTAACTAAACACCTATAGGATAAAAAATGTCTTAAGCTGCTTTTTAAAAGTTTCCACAGAGTCCAGACTCCATAAAAATTAAGTCAATGTGTTCCCCAGTCTGGGTGCTAAAGCTTGAAAATATCGGTCTCCTCGAGTCCTGAAGCGACTTTATGGAACAGGCTCTGATTAAATGACGTCACATTGGGAGAGGAGACATATGGCTGAATCAAATCAGCAATATAAGAAGAAGCCTGTCTCTGAAAGTTTAGAGCAAAATTTTAAAGTAATACTAAAACTGACTGGTAGTCAGTGTGGTGGTTGTAGAACAGGGGTTAAACGTGTTTTTTCTGTTTCAGTGAGTCAGAAGTCTTGCAGAAAAACTCTGGAGTACCTAAAGGTGAGCTAGCCCTTTCTTACTGGGACACATGAACAGACCATTACAAGAGTCCAATCGTGTAGAGGTAAAAGCATGAATTACCATCTCAAGTTCACTCGTTGACACCACTGATCTGTGTTTTGAGATGCTCCTCAGATGAAAAAAGTAGTTTCTTATTAACATTTTTAAGTGATGCTTGAGGGACAAAGCTTCATCAAAGATTATACCAAACTTTTAGAGACTAGACTTCTGCAAAAATCCCACCTCATCCAGCTGCAGAGATAGCATGGTTTGGTGCAATAATAAAAGCAACTTGACTGACTACTCCGAATGCTTGGCAGTCCGATCCTCTGTGGTTTAACTTTTAGGGATAAAAACAACATACTTTGTCTCATGCAAACTACCTTTCATCACATCTCAAAATTCATGACAGCAGAATAACTTCAAAAAATTATAGCAAAGTCAGGCTCCTTGAACGCAAAATATAAAGAAATGAAATATGACTTGAGTTTTTTTTTTTTTTTCATCAGCTCCTCTTTATTTCATTTAACCCCACAGAGCTCCTCCTCCACCCTCTTGGTTCATCTCCACCATGCCTCCATCTTTTACCACCTTCTCTTCTTTTGGAGATACTTCCGTTTCTCCTCCCTTTACTTCTAATCCCGTTTTTGCAGCTTTTTCCTCCTCCATCAAATTCACTTGATTGTTCTCTTCACTTATCCTTCTTCAGCACTTTGTCTTCTTCCTCCACATGATTTTAGCTCAGTCCATCATGGAGCATTAATACTAAAATGTGTACACGCTTAGTCTTCAGTGTAATTTATTGTCTTTAATGGCACATACCTGTTCATTTGTTTGCAAACACCAAGATGATAAATGCGAACAGCCTTTAGGCGTGCAGTTTTGGAAATGATGAAACTTTCTCCTGGCATTTTGGGAGGCAAAGGAGGAATAATGATATGAGGATGATATTTGTGAAAGTAGATGCACTCGGCTCCTGCTCAGAGCATGTTCATTCATTTACTATAACCATGCAGCGACTGAGCGACTCGGAATAGGAGTGTAGCTGCTAAGTGGAACAGAGACGGGGAGCAGCTGGGCGAAATTCACCTGCCACTTCCAATGTGGATCAGAAATTGCACTCACACCAGCAACCTCTCTCCAGGAGTGGGGGGGAAAATTAGGAGAAAGAGTAGGACGGAGCGTGTTGTCGCCGTATAAATCACAGACAGTAGATTGAATGGAGGTGACAGTGACAGAAATGGGAAAGAGTCACATTCTTTGAGACCTGCTGTGTTTGATAGACGGAGTTTCATGCTCTGCTAAAGATGAAGAAATGGATGTAACACACTGATTTACAGCAGCTGCAAGGTTTACTCGAGCCAAAAGACAAACTTAATCTGATGTGTAATATGGACACAATGAAGTGACTGATCTGAATATATAGAAGCAAAAAAAATACTTAAAAACAACTTTGTTAGGTATAGGGAAAAAACACATTAGATTACAGTTTTTTTCATCTCCAGAAGTTCTTTAAAAAAATCATATTTGATAAGTTAAAACTGAGGCCTTTTGCTTGAGAAGCTCTGATGTTAATCTTAGCAATGTTTTGAATAAAAATGAAATGCCAGAATTTGATTCTGGTGACCAGATAATCAGACTTATTATATATTTAATTAGCCGAGTGCATTGTGTGGTTAAAAACAAAACAAATGTGTTGTGTGTAGGTTTGCTTTAGAATAAAAAATGTTCACTCTGGATGCTGGATTGGTCAAACTGAAAAACTGTTTTTGAGTTTTGAGTTGTTTTTCTTTTAAAATTATAGGTTTTATTAAATGATTTGCTTATATATTGTTGTTAACTTGTTTTTTTTATTTATTTATTATTGTGTTTTCCTAGGCTTCACCATGAACCTGCTCTAAAAGCAGGTTTAATATATCCAGCTCACTGATAAACACTGAACTGTAGCAGAACCTTGACTCAAGTTAGAAACTCAGTAAGCCGACCCAGATTGGCCGCCTCTGGGTGTCTGTGTTTCTGTAAAATGGGCAGACTTGGCATCAGATAACCAATCACAATCACCTGCTAGATTCCCAGCACAAGTTGCCATGGTGACACATCCAAGCTTTGTGACTCAGAAAACCCTGCGTTCACCAATCTTGTTTTCAGCTCTGTCCACACACCTGCTTATATTTTCTAACTACCACACCTGTATCTTATTAGCTATTATCTCAGTTTGTTTATTATCATCTAGGTTTCTTTTGTCCGATCCTCATCTTTATTCTTGTGTGTCTCTCACATGAGAATTTTTGTTTTAGTCCTGCTTAACATTGTTAGATGTATGGATTTTTTTTCCCAGTGTAGCACATTCTGCCAAAATGTTGTTAGTTTCCCAAACACCTGAGTGCCTTCACAGCCTGAGTCTGAGTTCATGTATTTTGAACATGACGTTGAAGTTTACATCCTCAGTCATTTGTATGTTTGTGGTAATGCTATATAATGCTATGTTTTGACAAATTTTAGGCATTCATTTTCCCATCAACCAAACTTTCAATGCAGTCACATTAGAATAGTGTTAAAAAACTGATGACAATAAATATTTTCTGATATCAACAATATAAACAATGTGAAAACTTTTTTTTTTATGGAATGCATATAGTTTGTAGTATACACGGCATTACCAATAAAAAATGTATAAATGTCAACCCTGTAGAAGGTTTATTTTCTGCTTTACTCTCCTGAGTACTAACACTCCCATTATTTGAGGAATGTAAATGTGATATTTCACTGCGCATCAGCACATTTTAATTTTCAGGTGTCGCTTCCTGTAGAGAAGATGTAGGGTCTGTTGTGAGATGCTGAATTTTCTTGCCAGTTTATTTACAATTTATTTAGCTTAAACAAGATTGTTATGAATTTGACTCTGACATATCCATCATTGGAAATAACAGCTCAACAGTTTCTTCTTGGACATCCAGAAATGTGCTGGCGTGTCCTGTTGAAACCATCCTGATCCATCTTAATCTGTCTCACTCCGTCCCTCCCTAGTGAAAGAGCTCTGTGCTTGAGTCCTCTCTGTGCTTTTGTTGGTGTGCAGTGACTCTTTGGCTCGCAGGGAGGCAGTGCTGGGCTGTTCACACTCTGATGAGAGCCACTGAATCATCGCAAAGAGCCTGTTTTCTACAGACTGAAGCCACAGTGCTGAAGGTTTAGTCAGGAGAGACACAAGAAGCAAGAGAAGTTGGGAACTTAAATATTTTGATGTCGTCGCTGGAAACACCAGAGACAGAGGAGCAGACAGGAAAACAATGAGACAGATGGATGTTTAAAGAGACATTTCACAGTTGGGGACATACACGAGCAGTCAAACCTATAAACACTAAGTCACTGGCAGCATTGTAAAATGTTTCATAGAAGGTCACTGATTTTCAAACAAACATGCAGGATAGGCAAGAAGATACTGTTCGCCCCACTTTGGTGACTTTTAAAGGAGGTGTGATCCAACAGTCAGCAGCTGGGACTCGCCATGAGGGACACTGCCCCAATATATCCAGGCAACATAAATATTTAAAAACTGTTTTTATGGGAATTTACGGTTTTTGCAGCGACGTCCTCCATCACACACAGTCAAGTGATTTCTTTACCAGTTCATTTTTTGAGTTTTTATCTAACAAATGAATTAAAATACAGAGACAAATAGGTTTTTCTCAGACTTTTTGGGACCCTCTAATTTACAGTTTGGGATTCTGAATAATCTCAGAATTGATGTCAATGAGCCAAATGTGTCTTATTGTATTCTTTTTAATAAAATCTCAAAGGGTACTGAAAA
Organism: Kryptolebias marmoratus; assembly: GCF_001649575.2. NCBI lineage: Eukaryota > Metazoa > Chordata > Actinopteri > Cyprinodontiformes > Rivulidae > Kryptolebias > Kryptolebias marmoratus. The sequence continues at coordinate 8,777,866 of NC_051433.1, read as the reverse complement.
GCAAAAAAATAATATAAATGTTTTATAATAATAACTGTGTGAGATTATTTGACATCTTCACTAATACTTTCTTCAGAACCTTTTGGCAGCTATTACAGGTTTTGTTTTTCTGGGATCTGCCCCACCTTCAAGAATTTGCCCTCACTGTTTGTAAAGCAGAACTTTTTACTGTAACAGGTTAGTTGTTTTCTATCTGCAGGATAATATATTGTGCTGTAAAAAGTTTTAGTAACCATTCATCTCCTCTAAAACAGTTCTTTCTAAAAGTTTGATTCATCCCAAAGGCGAACAGTGTCCTGCAACAACATACAGTGCCAGAAATATTTTTAGAGTTTTGGACATTAAAGCACTTATTTTAGTGCACCACCATGTTAAAATTATTATCTATTACTATCTATTAAATTAAACCAATGTGGGTTTTTTAAATGTTGTTGCAAATAAAATAAAATATTTTGGTTCGCTCAGACCAGACAATAATCCTAATTTATCTAAAAAGTTTGGCTTTTTTCTGTTTCGTTTATCATTAGCTTTCTGCACAAAGTTTCTTATTTGCATCAAAATCTAGAAGGAAATGTTTGTGTTACATGTGGTTTTCAATCCTGGTCCTGGAGGGCCACTATCCTGCAGGTTTTACTTGTTTCTCTGTTCCAGCACACCTGATTTGAATCAATGGGTGATTAACAGGCTTCTGCAGAACATGAAGAGGTGATTTAACCACTGATTCAGGTGTGTTGGAGCAGGGAAACAAGGAAAACATGCAGGATAGTGGCCCTTGAGGACCAGGATTGGAGACCCCTGGTTTAAGGTCTCTGTAAACTCTGTTATGCCTTCCTGATTGTCTCGTTAGTTTTGTCTTGAAAAGAGCTCATTTTCTTGCAGTAACACCAAAAGTCATTGGTAAATCCAACACCAAAACTTTATCACACATTTAGATTTTTCTTCAATTTAATAAACTGCAAACTGCAATAGTCAATCAGATGTAGCCTTCAAACTCAAGAGGCGGTCATTAAATTAGAGAAAATGGTGATTATTATTAAAAACTGTGATAACATTTCTAGGCAAGGACAGTATAGTCAAAGTGTTTCGTCCTGTCTATCATATTGGCACATTCAGGAATAAATGCTTTAAAGCAACAATGTCAAAGATCTCCATCACTCACATTCTGTTTGATTACACGTGGAGGGGAGTGAATAATCACCTCTCCCTCAGATCACAAGCTGGACTTCATCATCTACATGCAGTTGTGGTTAATGTGGTTTCCAGTAAGGGGAGAGCAGCTGAGAGAGCAGAGAGGGAGGGCAGGAGAGGCAGAAAGAAAGAGCGGAGGTGCGACACATCACAGCTCTCAAAATCAAGCAGTCAACAAGAAGCGCTCCTATAATCTTCAAATCTCCAACCCGTGAGCCCGACCTGCTCCGGCTGCGCGCAAAGTAACTTCCTGCAGACGCTCCAGCGCCATGCCCAGCGGAGGAAAGCCCCGCGGACGCGCCGCATGAGGCGGAGCAGAGAAACTGACACCTCCGCGCGTTAAAGTTTCCTCGCAGAGACGCTGTGACAAAAGCAGATTTAAAAACAAAAGAAAGAAAGAGAAGAAAACTTTGTTTCCTGCTTCTCTGACACTTTGAGCTCGTCGACTTAGGATTGCTTGGACCCCGCGGCGTGTCTTTTTTATGTTCAGCCGAGGAGACGCGTAGATTTTCGGGGTGGTCCGCTCTCAGGAAGGTGACATGCAGGTTCTCGGCTGGACCATAGTCCTCTTCTGCCAGTGGATCCTGCACAAGGTGAGTTTCTCATAAATAAAACCCCCCAAAACGGTATATTTAGAAATCAATTGCCTTGCAGTTATTGGCTTTAAATATTTCATACAATCAGCATGAATACATTTATTTTTACAGAGCCCCTTTAAACTTGATTTAAAGTTGATTTATATCAACAACAGCTTTTAAGACACAAAATAAACCACTATAGGCGTGGTGTTGTGGCTTTTTTCCTTTTTAGTCTAGCGGGATAAAAGAGAAAAAGAGCGTCCCCCCCCTTCCAAAGCGCAGATTTGTGCTGCCTGAGCGCTTCCTTTTCACTCCCAGTTAAGCAGCTCTCCTTATCCATTTATCTATTTGCCCTTCCAGCAACTTCCTCTAATTTTTTCTTCAGAAGTTGATCTCGCCCGTGGCTTGTTTTATTATCTCGCCATCGTTTTCATGGTAAACAGTTTGCGCGCCTGTGACTGCTGAAGCTGCTGGTGCGCGTGTGTGCGTTCATGTGTGCGTCTTTTGGCGGTATGTTAAAGTTTCTTTTTTTTCCCCCTCAAGATCTTACCTTGATAGTTAAGCCTACTATGCACTCGTGCTATCCGGACCCAAACATGGCAGAATAAAGCTGAGAAGAGAATAGTAAAAAGCTGACTCTCCTAGCAGAAACACACATCCACTGTGTGTGATCAGTGTCCCTTTGCCTCTGCGAAATAAAAGCAAATATGTCACTAGAAATCTCCACTTCTTCTGCATTCTCACCTCTAACTTCATAAATTCCCTCTTTGTTTTATGCTTCTTCACATCTCTATCAATTTGATCACCACCACTTAGTTTTTATAATCCACCTGCTGTGTTGAGGTAAAAATAAAATTTCACTGACTTTTTAATCTGATATTTTTAAAACAGGCTTTAACAGCTGCCCTGGTGTTTAAAACAAGTCTTAGTAACAGAGTAATGTCACTTGATTCAAGTGACAAAGCGACGTGTCAAACACTAACTAGCTAAGAGCACTGATGGGTGCAGATCCTTTGGCACCAACAATTTGCTTGAAGGAACACACAGAAATCATTCTCTTAAAAATAATTAAAAGTTTTTATTTTTTTACTTTTATTTAGACAGGTAATCTCATTTACAAGGGAGACCTGTAACACAGAACATCAGTTACATAAAAATAACAGCACAACAATCATAAAAGGTTATGTTGACATTTAAAAGGGAACAGGTTTGAGATTGTGGTTTTTCTGTTTTCATTTAAATGTGTTTAAAATATGTATAAAAGAGATCAAACTGGACAATCTGAATTCGTGCTGAAGTGCATTTTAGGAAGATGGAATAGAATAGGAGAAGGCCTTTTTTCCAAGTTCTGTGCAAAGTGAGGGGACACTGAAAGGAATAAAATCCTGAGGGCGCAGGTTGTGACTGGTACTGTCTTGGAGACATCTTAGATTATAGATAAGAGGATGGATTTGTAAATAAAGGTATATCAGTGTAGAAGGTAGATAATGATTGCCAGTTTACCAAATAGTATAGGGTACAGAGGTGTGTGAGAGGTTTACATTTTGTTATAAATCATAAGGCTCCATGATGAGCGACACCCAGGGCCGGGGCATTCATCTAAACAACATCACCATAGTCCAGCAATGTTAGGAAGGTTGCAGACACGAGATGTTTATGAGCCACAAAAGGGAAGCATTAATTATTTCTTAAAACAAAATCTTAGTTTTATCTTTAGTTTTCTTTTAAATGTGGTCAATGTGACACTTGAAGGAGAGCCTTAACAATTCCATCATATTTATAAACACAGACTGCAGACACTTAAGAATCAATGTCACAGACACTGTGTCATCAGAATGAAAATGCATACTGCCATCAGTACCATTTTGACGAACATAAACTGAAAACAGTATTGGACGCAGAATAGAGCCTTGTGGGACACCTTTCGTGATTTTTAAATAATCTGAAGACAGACCGCTGTGTTGTACACATTGTTGACGACCAGACAAATAGTTTGAAAACCATTTGACTGTTTGCTGTGAAAGAGCGATCTCTAAAAACTTCTGACAGAGGATGGAGTCATCTGCAGCATCAAAAGCCTCAGACAAGTCAATGAAAAGGGCAGCACAGTAAGCTTTGGCCCCCAGGGCTTCCACAATATCATTTAACACTTTAGTAGGCTGTTACAGTGCTGTGTTGTTTCCTAAAACCAGACTGATGACAAGATAAAATGTTTGATCAAATCAAGTAATCTTTTAGTTAGTCATTACCTAATCTTTCCAGGACCTTAGCTATAGAAAGGGATGATACATTTTTAGAACAACTGGATCAAGGGGAAGAACAAAAGTTGTCTTCCACACATCTGGGTTGACATTAGTTTGTAGTGAAAGATTAAAAATGTGTGACACTGGTTCTGCTATGATGTCAGCTGCCAGGAGAAGACAGTGAGGAGAAAGGTTATCAGGGCCTGTGAATTTTTTTAGGATCAAGTCCCTTCAGCGCCTTACAAACTTCACTGGTAGATATGTTAGAGAATGAGAAAGTGTGGCTGGTGTAGGAATGATTGTTAGTGTAACAGAAGGCTGATCCTGAGAGGCCATATTAAAAAACAAGGATCCAGAGGCAACAAAGTCTCTGTTGAGACAGTTGAGCATCTCTGACTTGTTGGACAATGTCCTGGAGTTGACAGTTAAGTGATGGGGTGGTTCGGGTGAATGAAAATTTCCTGAAAAATGTTTAACAGCGCGCCAAAATCTGTTTGGGTCATCAAGGCAATTTGTTGTTTGAGATAAGTAAAAGTCTCGTTTAGCTTTTCTAATAATTGCTGTACACTGACTTTGCAAATGTCAAAAATCCAACCAATCAGTCTCAGAGACAGATTTTCTTACAAATGCACAAAGCTTGTGTCTTTCGTGTAAGAAGTTTGCTAAGTCAGTGGTAAACCAAGGACTAACTTGACCCTTTACTCTTCTCTGGCGAAAAGGAGCACGTTTATCAATAAAATGATTAAAATTATTATAAAAGTAGGTCCAGGCAAGATTAACATCAGCCATCAATAAAATACAACTCCAGTTAAAATAAAATAGATCGTGAACGAAGGCCTGATCACTAAAGTGCTTCATAAGTCTCCTGACTGGAAGATGTTAAAAACGGGAGATTTTTGTGATTGCTTAAGTCATTAGAGAAGAGACTTGTTGCTGAATATCTGTGTGGCATATTGCTAATAAAAAGATCAATAAGAGATCATTTATCATGACATGTGGGATTTTCAATGATCTGAGAAAAATTAAGAGACAATAAGCCTTAAAATGTATGCAAAAAATACCTGCTGAGTTTTGTTTGTGGTGCTGTCAGGTGTTCACATATTGGAGTGAATATGTTGTTATGTGACAAGTAAAAACACATAAGCTTCTTTTAAAGATGCAAATGCTGTGCCTCATCTTAGTGAAAGAGCAACTTAGGTTCAAGTGTTGGGATTGACTCTGTAATAGATTGTATCAGCAAAGCTTTTCTAACGTTTTGGGTAAAATTGTGACTATTTTTCGAAGGACAATAAAGGGCAAACAATTGATTGTTTTTGCAAAAAAGAAAAAAAGATAATACGACAAGTTGCATCCTTGGGAGCACCATTAGCTTGAGGAGCAGGTAGAGGTAAAAAGTGTAAAAGTGAAAGCAGGTGAAAAAATGAAATAGAGAGAAGGCAGCGTCAGGCAGCCCTTTAAACTAATTTGTTCACATCTTTCAACTAAACCACCTCTTAGAGATCATTTAGGAAAATCTTAGAAGCATTTTTATGTGCATGTGTAAGTGCATAAGTGGGTGTTTGCAAGAAAAGGCACGAATCAAAGGCAGGCCAAGATTGAGACGCATTTAAAATGTAAAACTGACAGTTTATTTTCCAAATGTCTTTCAAAATGGATTCACGGTTTCTCATATTTTTTATTTCACGAAGAAAGTAATAAAACAGTTCCTGCAGATAATGCAGTATTCTAATTTTTTCACCTTGTGCTTTTGAAATCATATCTACAGTAACAGCACTACAGAAGAAGAAAAGATGTGTGAAAAGCTTCTTTGCTCTTTTATGCTCCCAGGAGAAACAATAGCATTAGCCAGCATCTCAAACTGACGAAATCCTCTTATCTCCCCCCATAAAACAACTAGCTGTATACCCCAGGGATAATACTGCAACTGACTCTCTTTAATTTCATTGTATATAGCCCCACTTCCTTTGCAATCATGTCTCATATATTCTGCATAGCCTTGCATTCCAGTAGTCTGTATGGTGAAATGTGCATTAGAAACACAACCGAGTGTTTTTATGCACACATTTTATGCATCTTTTGCCCCATTGTATAGGAAAAAAATCTGAGTTATCAGCATACAGTCAGATCAGATGTTTTTATTTTCCTATCATAGATTAAACCAGGTGGTTGGTTCTTTTTTTCCTCCCACTCTCTGTCTTTTTGTCCTTCCATCTGTCCGTCTGTGAATCATCTGAACTGTAAAACAGCCTCTTTTCAACCAGCACCAGGCTCCACTGCTCTGTAATCTGTGGAAATTATATTCTCTCTTCCCTGATTAGATGTGTAATCTGTTGAATCATGATGACAGAAGCAATCACATTACTGCCATATCTGTTGTCTCTGAAATTGGTCCCACAGATCAAATACTTCTCTAACCTAAAAAAAAAAAAAAAAAAACTGGCATGGACTCAGTATTTTAATGAATTCCGCCACAGTTTGGTTAAACTAAAGGATTTTATTTATTTATTTGATTTGTTTTCTTCCCTCCTTGTGATAAACTATTGTGAAATAAACCATAACTAGCTTGGTGTAGAGAATATCAGGCTTTGTATCATCCACATGCAAAACAATTTTTAATGTAAATGAAATATGTCAAAGGAGTATAGACATTAGTCCAGTGAGGGATAAAACATCGCAGTTTCACACATGTGACAAAGGAAAACCATAGTAAGGTGTTGCTCCAACATGCTGCTGTAATGATTCTACAAGGATGGACCATTTGTTGTTAAGATGTTGGTGTTGTTGAAAACATCGATCCAAAATCTCTCTTAGTTGAGATCTGGGGACCGTGAAGGCCACAGCATATGATTCACTTCATTTTTAGACCCATTAAACCTTTCATTGGATTCCTTGGGTGGGAGGAGTGTCACTGTGGAAAAGACCACAGCAGTGATGCTTACCTTTAAAAGCAACAACAGCAACATATAAAGGCCTGGCATTCATTGAAGGAATACAAATGTAAGGAATGCAGATGTGTTATAATATGTTGCAGATGACTCTCAGCTACTACCACACTAAAATTAGCTCTTTATATAGAGAGAGTTACTGCCAGTTTTATGTTGACTAAGTCTGATTATCTGTGGCAGCCATCTTGAATTGAGCTGACTCCAGAAGTTAATTAGTTATAGATGTACATCTAGTGATTATTAATCAATCAATTAATAATTGGTTTATTTATCACATAATGCTTCGGCATGTATCTTGTGAAAAAGGTTTCAAAATAAATTTTAGGTAGTGAGAGGTGCAACATTTCCATGCATTTTAAATTTAGCTTACAGTAAATGCCACTTGTTATTTTAACTCTGGTATAGCTGCCACAGTTAATGAGCTACAGTAGTTGGCTTTACCTAACAGCGACACTTTTTAAGTCTTATTTTCTTATTGTTTTATGAGATGTCATCTTAACAAAAAGGGGATCTGCATTCACGCTGTGTAACCCCACAATTCTCTTTCCTAATTAAGCACAGTTCTACATTTTCTGTCACTTCCAGTGCATAAAAACAATGACGTCAGACATGTGTAGGATGCATTAGATTTACTTTGTCTTATTCTGAGCTTATTCACCCCCATCATTTTGTTTCTGTTCACCCTCACTGTACATAGCCTGCAATTTTTGCTCAGAGAAAAAAGAAGAAACATTGCAGTGTTGAGTTCCAGTTGTTTATTCCCAGAGCTTGTGTGTAATGGTGCTTTTACAAAGAACAGATTTCACATAAATGTGACAGTAACAAGTAGGTGAGCTTTTTGTGAGGACAAGGAAGAGAAAAAGGAGAGATAAATGTGTCAGACTTGTTACCTCATTTACTTCTCTCCAGCCAGCTTCTCTCCAGCCAGTCGGAAGCAGATGTGTGTCAGGTTTAAATGCAGGCGCATATCACACTTCTTTGAGCAGAACAGAAAGACTCAGAGAAAACGGGGCAGCTGTGTTTGAAGATAATTTTAGGGTCGGGTCACTAAGCATTTTTAAACTAAGATCCAGGCCTACTGACCCGTCAAAACAAGTCTGCCTGTGCTGCATTTTGGATTTGCCAATGTTATACACTGGAGCTGTGTCTGATGTTTTAACACATATAAAGAAATATCCATAGAAAAAGTAAATAAAATCAGAAGGCAGCATCCAACAGCTATCCACCCATTTACTGTATCTGCTTCATGCTCTTCAGGACCACAGAGGGGGCTAGTCAGCAGGTGAAAAACTCAAAATTAAACATTAACAAACTGCTGCATCAGAAAATTTTAACTTTATTTACTGTCTGTTTCTCCGTTAGGGTGTAATACCTGTTTTACCACATTATATAATCTGTGTATGTGTTTGTTAGGCAGCAAGACAAATAAAAATTGCATACGAAACAGGACACCAAGTAGCTTCTACAAACAAAGGCTGTTTAATAAAGTGAGGAAAACAGAGATGTTGGGGTAAAATGTTTAATGATGGTGTCATTTGGACAAAGCAACACAGAGAAACTGGGACTCCCGGAGAGAGTCAGACAACTTTGAAGAGGTTTGTTCATCTTTTATTGGCGCTGTGAAATACGGAGCGTCTTTTAAAGGGTTAAATTGCAAAGACAGTCATCTTGCTTTCGAGCAGACCTGTGTTCTTTGAAGTATAGAAAACACCTTACGCTGCTCATGCCTCACTTCTGAAGAACATTGTTTAGAATCAATCAGGAAGAAAACCTGAAAATTCAAGTGACAGTACAAAAGACAGAAGCACACCGGATGATTATAACCGCCGTGAAGCAGCATCCCCATCTAAATTCACTCCTAAAACAATTTTACTGTTTATCTGACCCACAACTGAAATTTCCTATGATCCAAGTGATTAAATCATTTTTAATTTTTTCAAATAAAGTTAAGCTGAGCACAACAAGGCAGGTGTTACTCAAAAAGTCATTTCCCATTTCAAGCTTTAATGCATGTATATTCCTGACACGTTTTGTGAAGCTTTATGAGCTTTAGAGAAAATGTGAAGCAGAACACAGAGCAGCACAATTGCTCATGATAAAGATTTTTGGTGAGGTTCAATTTGTTGTAGAAAAAAAAACAACAAGATTATTATTTAAGTTCCTTGTGCCCTTTTTCTTAGCTTTACTGTTTTTCCTTCTTTCCCCCCTGGACACCATGTACTGATATACATTCTGCTTCTTCCGTTCTTTCTTCTGCTGTCCTCACTTCCTAACCAAAGAAAAGGACGATAAGGGCAAACCACATATGGAGGTCCAGGTCATGATAACCACACCTGATCTTTCTTGAACCGAACTCGACCCTCACTGCAGAACTCGCACTCACACAGCATTTTAATGCGTCCCTGCCTTCCTCAATGAATGGGCTGCCATCACTACAGTTGTACTATGTATGAATCACCAGGTCTTAGATAATCACTGAGGAAAATTGCTCCCTGAGACGAGTTGGTGGGGGTTGAAATAGAGAAGGTCTGGGGAGTCTGCAACACTAGAGCAGAAATCAGTTATTTCTGATGTGTTTGTGATAATATGTGATACACTCGTGGATGTATAGACTGTGTACGCTATCTATAATGACACGAATCGTTCCCAGACAGACACAGAAACTAATGGCTGAGATTAAAAAACAGAAATACATCCTTCGAGTAGCTTCCTTATTGTTTTCTGAAGTCACGACCAAGATGCCTGAGACAAGAAACTTACTTTTTTAACAATTAGGTGTTGAGTCAGGGACGAGAGATTAGGAGTTATCAGGCTGAATAACCCTACAGATGTGGATGTCATGGCTCTGTACAGTCTAACAGGAGGACAAACATCAATCACTGAAACAGTCCTGAAGAGAGGGCAGGGGAGCCTTCACCATTCTTCATCTTCTTTTATTAATGCTGACTTCAATCATTGTTTAAAATCAACTCGCTTCCTTTATTTAGCAAAACACTTTCTTACTGAGTAATAATAACAGTTACATTAAAAGTCTAGTCAGTAGTGTTACTTCAGTTAATTATTGTAGAGTTCCTGATTAAAAATCTGTAGTTTGTAAGATCATAATCAGCAATACAATTATGATAACTGAGAGGTAACTTCCTGTGCATCCTGTTACAATGCAACAAACTGTTGGAAAATATACGTACCTTTGACAAAGTGTGCTTATACAAATAAAGCCAGCATAAAAAAACAGTGAGTGACAGTTCTCCACCTCAGCTTTGTGACTTCCTCCTTGCCAGCTCAAAAAGTAAGAGCAATGAGTTGACTTCAAATCCCCATGACACCTTTTACCTTATATGAATCACTCTGAGGCTAGAAAAAGTAGCTTGGCCTCGGTTGAATTTCACTTCAAAAAGGAAGATCTACGCAATATGGGCAGCAGATCATAATATGACAGATCAGCACATATTAGCAGCTATTAGATGGATTTCCATGATATTTTATAGAGACATTTGTGGTCCTTATTGGATGCATACTAAAGATTTCCATTCCTTGACCTTCATTTACTGTCACCAGGCTGGCATTTGTTGTTCTAGTGCAATGCGTCAACTCTTGAATGATTACTGAATGACTGAATGATTAAATATGTGTTTATTTATGTCCTTTCAAGCAAGATTATATTTCTGTTTTGTTTATCTTTAACAAATCATTATCATCAAATATTATTTCCCACAGTGATCTTTAAACTGTAATTTATTTAGTTAATTTTGTATTTAGATTTACAACCAAAGTCTTAACATGCTGTCATTCCATAAATGCTAAACATACCAAATAAGCAAGTTCAGCTGCTGAAAAGCTGCTGAAACAAGTTTAATTATATATTTATTTCTGTTTTAATTTTTTTACTGGTTTTATTTTTTAGAGGTGGGGCGAGGCTCTTACTGTGGCCCCATGAACTGTGTAGTCAAGGAAACCAACAAAAAACATTACTATGTTTTTTTTTTCTTACATCATTTATAATGCTGCTTCTGGACTGCTCTGCATCCCCAGAACCAGAACCAAACGAGGAGAAGCAGCTTTCAGTTTCTATGCACCACAAATTTGGAACAAACTTCCAGAAAACTGTAAAACAGCTGAAACACTGGGTGCCTTTAAATCTCAACTTAAAACCCACCTGTTTAGAGTTGCTTATGGCTAAATTAGGGTTAGAGTGCGGGTTTTTGATGTTTGTCTCTTTCTTACTGTTTATTCATTGTCACATGCTGTTTTTATTTTGTTTTTTAATTATGTAAAGCACCTTGAAATGCCTTGCTGCTGAAATGTGCTATACAAATAAAATTTGATTGATTGATTGATTGATTGATTGATAAAAACAATAAGACACAATCAACCAAACCTTTCTAGAACGGGTCCTGTTAATATTGCCTTTGCTGTGATTTTTGCGCACCAAACGTAGCCATACATTGTGATAGTTTCAAAAGCAGCCAACTCTTTCTGTTTCTCATTTCAGATGATGATATTAAGTTATATGCAAGTCACTGCTTTAGTGTCTTTTACAATTATAGTGCATGACTTTAGACTAGGAAGCTTTGACTCAATTCAAATACAAAAAGTTGGGATTTTAGCTAAATTGACAACACAATTGGCTGACATTTTGATAACACAGTAAAAATATTTATAACAAGTATAAATACTATAAGAAAATCAGTGCCAATAAAATTGGCTTCTGTTTGCTAGCATACTAGCATTAGCATCACCTATCTCGTGTTCTATAAAATTTTCTTTAGTTTTTATTGAAAGGAATGTTTTTTTTTTGTTTGTTTATTCTTGGTAATGCATTCTGCTGTTGTTTTGCCCAATTCTTTACCAGAGTTTTGTTGTCATTGTCCTCTTTTGCATTATTTAATAAAATAAAGCAGCAGGGGGAGGTTGTGGGTAAAGTGGTCAGCCCTACTTTGGATTGGTCTACTCGTGTTGCTCCACTTTGAGAGGTCCCCAGTCATCTTTATGATGTGAGCAGGGTGTTAATCTGTCTCTCCCCTCTCTTTTTCCTGGCTGCAAGGAGCACAGTCAAGCTTTGGAAATAGATCACATCAGAGGGGACACTTGGCTCTCGATCACGGGCACTGTGTTTGTTTCATACATGCATGATGAGTAGCTCAGCTCTCAGAGGGGGGGCACCAGTTTTGTGGCATACCATGGTCTATGTGTTGCTGAATTCTCAGTTTCCCCCAAGAGGAAGCAAATATTGTGCTTCATACTTTTGCTGTTTGATTTGAGTGTTGGTGTGTTTGCTGATGTGAGAAACATGCGTTTGGACTGAACACCAGCTCACACGTTGTCCTAAATTGTCAGAAATCCTATAAAAGGATGAATGTTTGTGTTATTTGAGTCTGAAAATGTGTGGTGGTTTTATATGAAAATACACCGTCACCAAAGACCAATACTTTTCTCATCCTATAGCATTCAATTCAGCAGCTCTCTTGCAAATAAGAAAAGTTATAAAATAGTTAGTGTTCATTAACATAGTCATAAATTCTTTTTCTACACATGAACACGTTTATGTATTGCTCACCTATTGTAGTTAAGAAGGATTAGGCCTTGGGTTTAGACAACATTTCATGATTAATAGTGACACACCTTGGGGAGATATAGAACAGGATTTTGTACATGTAATGAAATATTAAAGTGTAATCCAAGCGACACCTAATATATAACTCATGGTGCAGATGGCAGAGAATGCTCAGGGTCAGCTCCGTGTGAGGACCCTACCCTGCATGGGAGTGTCGAGGAGGGATTACATTTTTTTTTTATCAGTTTTTAATATCTCAAGGATGGCTTGTAATGCATTAATTCAGATGAGCATTGAATTTATTGGAAAAACTGAGGCAGAATGAAAGGAAAAAAAAGAAATTGTAACCCAGCTAGATTGGTGACCTCTTTGGTAAGCCTTAATATGCACTGAAGCAAGGAAACACACTATCCTAATAAATAAAAGATTCCGCATAAATCCACTGAACACAAAATCTCAGGGATTTGATGTTGTTGTGTTTTTAAGAAGACGTAATATAAGACTCTTGTTTGCATTTCTGTTTAGTTCGAGCAGGATTTTGAGGGTTACATTGGATGCATTATTAAGATAAAAGCAAGACAATATGCCTGCACATGCTGTCTTTTTTAAGTTGTTTACTGTAGATGGGTCTTCCCAAGTCAAAACTTTCTTTATATATTGTTTCCTGAATACAGGCCTAATGGAGAGTGGAGTGGAGATTTCAGCAAAGATCCGTGCACTCAGCAGAACCATACGGTCACAGATCCCTTGCACATCTCTCAGTCTTTTCCCCTCGGTCTTTCTCTTTGGCTTTCATCTTACACCTCTCCCACCTGCCACCTGCTTGTCAAAACCTTCACAATTGAGCTTCTATCTTTCAGTCCATCGCCCCATTTCTCATCCTGCAAGCTTTTGTACCCCGATACTGGTTATGCCCAGCTCTACTTTGCCAGTGCCTCTGATTAAAATGTAGTTCCAGGAGAAAAGCAAAGTCTAGCGAGAATTTTATACTTTCAGTTCTTAGCTCTTTATGTTCTTAAAGTTTGCACAGTGGAGACAAAATTTTTATTTTTTCCAGTTCCTCTCCCGGTGGCTTCTGGCTTCTGTTACCATGTTTCTCTCTGGGTGTTTCTGAATCACGACGTGGCACTTCTTACTGCTGAATTATATAAAATCTCTGCTTGGTTTTTAGTTAATTAGCTCAAGCAAAGACGAAACAGGGGGGGTGGGTAGAATGATGGCAAAGGGGAAGACATGGCGTGTGAGTGTGTGGAGGAGGCGAGGGTAGACTTTTCCTCCTTTAACTTGGTCCAAGTTGGCCCAAAGGAGGCTGCTGGGAAGGGGGACTAGGTCAGGGCTGTGCAAGGAGAGAAGTCCACAGCAAAGAAAACTTTAGGCTGTGTGGACAGAGGATATTATCAGAAAATCATCTGACATCTTAAATACGCTCTTATTAACTTTTTATTCTTTATGGATAGCTTAACGTGAGTTTTAAGTCAAGCTTTTCAGGATCACAGCACTCCTGACTGTACAGGTCACACTCAACTGTGCAAAATCACATTATTCTTAAATATCTTTCATTCATCTTCTAATCCTCCAAATCCTGTTGTTAATTTCCACACCTTCTCCTCTCTGGCGGTGGCCCTGTGGTGTCATATAACACCTTGTTTTTCAACTGCTGAACATCCTTTCAGTGTTTTTCCTGCTAATAAAGATGGGTTTAGAGCTTACCTCCTTACTTTTTATTGTCTAAGGTTAGTAAAGGATATTGTAAAATAGAATATTGTCCACCCATCCATTTTCTTCACCCACTTTTCTGTGCAGGGTTGCAGGGGAGCTGGTGATATCTAGCGGTCACTGTGCGAGAGACGGGGGACACCCTGGACAGGTCACAAGTCCATCGCAGGGACACGTGGAGACAAACGAGACAGACAAACATTCACACTTTCACTCACAATTAGTGACACTTAGAGTTACCAATTAAGCTAACGTGCGTGTTTTTGGTCTGTGAAAGGAAACCAGAGTACCTGGAGAAAACCCACAATTGAACGGGGAGAATTCCCAGGCAGGAGTCAGACCTGCAACCTTCAGCTCTAACCACTGCCCCGCCACTTTCAATACTGATAGCAGTACCATGACCAAGTCATTCTCGAACTTTTCAGCGTTGGACCCAAAAAAAAAGTCACGGAAACTTATGAACTTGTCGTTTGCTGTTTGAAGACATAAGACATTTAAGAAAGAATATCAACTATTAACCCCTTACCACTCCACCTCAAAAAACCCAAGAAACCTGGAAAAGACGTACCCAAATTAATACATTTTTATCCATTTTTAACTACTGTTTCTATTTTTTGAAACAATTAAGCATTAACAATCATTTTTACAAATCATGTGATTTCTGGGGATCTTGTTTTGCAACCCACAGTGAGTTTCTGAACCCCTACTTCTAAAACAACTGCTTTAGCTGAATCTTGAAAAAAAAAAAAAATGCACCAGAAGTCGCTAAGGTTCAAATGATTGGACCTGATGCTACCAAAGCAAGTGTCAATAAGCCAAACAGTAATAAGCTATAAAATCACAAGTTTTTTATGAGTGGAGCAGGAGTATGCTGCAGATGTGTTAGAGCTCAAAATTACTGCTTCATGTTTGTGTTTAATGGAGCCCAGGGGAAGTCTTGTATTTAGCCCGAGGAGCTTGTCTTTACATATTATTGTCAACCCTCAATTTTGTTTATGTTAGAAATTTATTTAAATAATTGTAAATTATTTTATTTAGCATTTGCCATCTATTTGAAGTTTTTTTTATTTTATTTCTTTTCTCTCTTTTTTTTTCACATTTAACCTACAATGATTTATTAGGAAAGTTGAAATCAAAACTTCTCAATTCTAAAAAAAGTGGGAATATTTATTAACATTTTGAGAAATAAAAGAACCAAGAGGTTCTAGGTGTCACTGCAGAAATGAAAGTAAATAAATTTGACATGTCAAAGCTTGGCCCTGACACTCCTTGGTGATGTTTGATAAAATTTATTTGTAACCTACAAAACTTGTCTTTTTAAAAAAAATTATTTATTTAAATCAAAACTACAAGAGATCACTAACGACAAACAACAACACAACACCTTTAGTTTACTTGTCAGTGGGGTCACATCTGCACCACATCCACTCGTAAGTTTCGAGAAAAGAACAAAACATTTTCCCTGAGTTTCCTGGTCAAACAACTGCTCAGCAGATGTCACCCTCCCCTCAGCAAACTCTGCAAGCAGCCCTCAACCTGCATGTCGCGACTGGACCAGTCAGTGACAGTGACATAATGTGGCACCTAAAGGACCAGTCAGACAGAGAATGAGGGATGGGAGGTGATAGATAAGGAGAGAAATGTAAAATCAGCTGCATATGTGCCACCAGTGAGGGAACACCACTCAGGCTGAGCTTCAATATGTTCAGCTGAAGGAGGTGTGAACAATGTGATGCAGCTTCTACAAGGAGGGCAACCGCTGAATGATAAACCAAGAGATTGCTTTTCAAAGTATTCTTTCTGTCTTTTTAATTCAAAAGCAAGAAAGCTGATTGAACACTGCTGAGAAGCACAAAAGTTTCAAAGCATCCCTATTTTTTTATTTCTAAGCTTCCAAGCAGCCAGATGTTCTTGTCATTTTTAAAGTCGTCTATATCGATAGTTCGATAGGATCTCTGAAGGTGTTTTAAAGGCTTTCTTTGGACTTTTTCACTTGTTGTCTGTCCAGTCTTTGTTCAAGACCATGACAGTATATTTTGCCATGTGTGCTTAAAAAATGGGAGAAGAAGATAAGTAGAGGACAAAAGAAGAAATGTCAGCTTAAGAAATCTAAATCTAAGCTTTCGTTGCTTTTTAAAGTAGAAATTAGTTTTATTACATTTTGGTTTTTGGATGGTATATTTGATCAATTTAGATAGTGATGATAATGATTTATCTATATTCATAAATACATATTTTTTACATGCAAGAGTTTATATTTACACAATGAAACAATTAATATGTATCATATTCTAACACTGAGCAAAATTTGTGAGCCCAAGAGGCTTTTTTTATTTACTGACTAGTTGACCTCCATCAGGCATTTCACAGGAAAGTTACTAAAATAATCTGCACACAGTATAATATCATAATGAACAACAACCGGCTTATCACTTAATAGAAAAGTAAGAATAAAACATGTAATTCCCTACTTGGTAAATTGCAGAGTGAAAAGGATTATCTATGAACAAAACAAGAAAATCTCTTTTGAAAATGAGCCAATAATCCTCCCCACAAACATAGAAACGTGTGACAGACCTGAAGTTGGTGAACAACAGAAGTGTGTAAAAGCCACATAGCTAATTAGACAAAAGCATTCTTTTTTTATATAATCAATCCCCAAATCCCATCTCCATTCAGTGCTATTTGGTGATTAAACGTGATTTGCTTAAAGTTTATAAAGTACAAAAACCTGTTTCCATCATATTATCAACACCTGCTTACTCAACAGCTAACATAAATCTGGAAATCTGAAGGAAAATCTAGAAACTTTCAGAACACACAGTAATCTAACTGTGCAGCACTGTCATATGCAATGTCTCTCACTGAAAGAACACCTTTTCCTGCATATCCTCAGGGCAGGGGTGTCAGGTGACAGGGCTATGATCAAATTGTCACAAAAATGACCTCCTATCATCTTTGCCCTGGCTCTTTTCCTTGAACTAAACATTGTCAGGTTAAAAAAAAGATTGTAGGAGAAATTTGTAAGGATTTAGGAAAAGACAGTTCCGATGCAAAAAGTCACGAGGTGGGTCTGCAGCACTGAAACTACAACTGTTCAGGAAAAGTCTCTGGAAACAGTGGCATAAATATTTAATCTAATGTAACCTCACCGTGTTGTGTAATGAAGGATATATCATGAAGGTATAAACAATACACAATATTACTTCAGTATCAATGTTGGCAAAAAAGCAAGACATAAAAGTAACAAATGTTTTTTGCCACACACTGCTCAGATCTGCTCTCTTATCCTCATATTTTTGTTTAAAGAAATCCCGGTTAGTATGACTATCTGAAAATAATCCAGCTTTGCTGTGAAAGTACAGTTCAGTTTATTTGTACAACAACAACTCACAAAATGATCTCAAGTCACTGTACAAAACAGCAAACGGGTCCGATTAAAATTCAATTACATGCAATTCATTTTTTTCTATTTAGTCCAATTAATATCAAGCTGGGACAACAAGAAACTTCTTCCTGTCATTGAACTAATAAAGCAATGAAGCTTCTTTTTAGCATTGATAAAAGGATACCAGCTCTTGAGCCACATGGACCAGAGGACCGCTTGACAATTAATACCTTTGGGTCATTTCAATCTGCAGCATGGCGAGCAGTGGGTAGAGCTGTCGCCTCACAGCAAGAAGGTTACAGGATCGCCTCCCGCCTGAGGCCTTTCTACGTGGAGCTTGTATGTTCTCAATGCGCATGTTTGGGTCTGGTTTCTTCTCACTGAATGAAAATATGCATATTGCATTAATTGGTAACTGTAAATTGTCACTAGGTGTGAGTTAGAAAGTGAATGGTTGTTTGTCTTCTTTGTCCCTATGTGGCTCTGTGATGGACTTATGATCTGTCCAGGGTGTCCCCCGCCTTTTTACACAATGACTGCTGGAGATGAGCACCACTCCCACAACCCTGAACAGAAAAGCGGAGAAAGAAAATGGTCGGTTGGATGGATGACTTGTAGCTTTGTTGACATTTTCCTAACTCTGTACCCTAGTTTCCAGATAAACTCAGGATGCCGTGTGTGTTGAGATCTTTGAAAAAAGGGATGTCAGCAAAGAAAAGGCCTTTTAGTCAAATATGCATGAGTTCAAGTGGCAAACAAATGTATTTTATTGTGTTTTTAATTATTCCAGTTCCATAACCATACAACCACTTGCAAAATACATCTGTGTAATAACAGTGTTTGATTATATTAATTGTTTGTTTAGACTTCTAATATTCATTTTAGTGTGTTATTTTATTTGCAAAACTTTTTGACAGTCAAGTCTCGCGTCTCCCCTGAGCTCTCTAGTACCCCCACCTTAGGGGAGTCAGAACCCCAAGGTTGAGAACCCCCGATACAGTAAATGTTTGTCCACTTTGTTTGTCTCCAGTATCTCATGAAGGAAAATACTTCTAGTTTTTAAAAATATTTTTGAACATATGTGTGAATGCCTTCTCTACTCTCCTGCACTAGTCCACCTTTTTCTGTTTTCTAGGTATTCATTTCCTTGATATTTTTCTCTGTCACTGTGTGTGGTAGGATATTTTTGTGCAGTCTAGATAAGGAGGCCAGGGTGAACTTGTGTCTTGCTACATCAAGCAGCAGAGTATTGAGAGGCCAGCTTTCTGTCCCTGTGGCTTGCTGAGCTGCATAAATCAAACACATGTACAGACAAGGACAGAAAAAAAGAGATTAAAAAGATATTCGTGAGAGATTGACTACTCTGTTACCTTGTGAAAAAAAAAAAAAAGAAGAAGAAAAAGAATGGCTCAAAAACATACTACAGTTTGTGTACACGTGTATGTAGGAGTCGGGTATTGAACATGCTCGTGTGAGACCTTGAACGAGTAAACCCTGACTTCCGGAGCGACATGTGTTCAGAATTTATGCCTCGACTGAACATCATTCTTGTGATCGACTTGAGGGCTTAACCTTAAAGTAATATCAAAAATGACGAGTCCACAAATTTTGCTCCACCATAATTGTGTGCCTCAAGGTTTATCACATCCAACAGAATCTCATCAGGCAAAGCAATTTCTGTTAACCGGATGTGCTTTATGCAGAGATTGCCACATCCACTAAATCGAGATTAAAATGAGATTTACAAATGAGATTTACAAATGAATGTTGCTGATAAATGTTCTGTAAATTTTAATCCACAAGGCCAGTCCTTCCTATGAACAGCCCCCCCAACACACACATCACCCATCTCATTTGATTTTGTTCTAACACTTTTATTATCATAAATACAGCTATGTTCAGCTATTATTTTTGTAAAGAGCTTACGTTACAAAAGGATTTACAATTTAATGTGTGTTCCTTAACAATGTGTGTTGTAAACCATGCTGCTGCACCAAAACACCTCTGGTTCTTTATGCACACAATGATTTCTATTTTGGCAAGAATTGATTTTCTATCTGTGATAACAAATGTCCTCTGTTGAGATATCAACCCACCCTCCCATTTTCATTTACCACATCTAATATAGCACAGATTAGATTGAGTTGCCAAATGGTTTAGATAATGGTTTCATTCTTGTTCCTCATGGAGATATCAGACCCCACTGTCACCTTTCCATTCACACGTCCAATGATATTATACTTTTTTTAATAGATCGGACTGGGTGTCAGGAATGTTGGATAAAGAGGTATCACTTTAAGCTCCAGCTGTTTTTGACTGTGTGCAACGTTGAAGTTAAACAGATAAATAAAATGCGAAATTAACAACTTTAGTGTTATAAATTCTGTGTTGGATAAGAGCAAAGGACACTGAAGTGTTAAATATCACTTTGTAGAAACATGATATTAGCTGAAAATGTGTCTGTGTTACAAAAACATTTATTCCGTCAAACATTACAGCTGTTATTGTGCTAGAGATGAGGTACACCGTGGATCAGTTGTTCCCAAACTTCTCCTCTTCTAACCCACAATAACAACGATAAAGACTTGTGGCCGCAACTATTGCTGGTTTAAGTCTAAAAACATTGCTAATAATCAATTAAACGACAGCAGACAACCAGTGTGCTGATATATATCAGTTCATGGCTACTGTTTTTCTGCTATGGTGGAAATATGCCATTAGCAGTTATTTTGCAAATTTAATTTAATTTCTAGAGATCATTTGAAAACCCTCCTCTTCGTGTTTCATGATTCAGTGCAGCCCTGACCAGAAACCACCGCCACAATAAACCCTAACCCATTTTACACATGTTCAATGATTAATTTCTAAAAGTTTCATTCTAATTTGTCCCGTGGTCTATGAGACATTTTGCTTGCACGACAGACAAAGCAACACAAAGACACAGGCAAAAATATTATTAACACTTTGCCTTTAGTGGCAGACGATAATTAACCTAACATATGTTCTTAGACTGTAGGATGACACTATAGTACTTGGAGAAAACTTGCACCGGTTGGGGAGAACATGCGAACCCCACACAGAAAGGCCTCAGGCAACAAACCAGAGACGTTCTTGCTATGAGCTCATAGTGCTAACCACAACACCCTCATGCAGATATAAACTTGTGTATTAAATTGCTGCCCAGGGGATGATAAAGATACCTCAAATTAATTCACTGCTTTCTGTGAAGTCTCACTGATGCATGTATAGTTATGGAGAAAATGATCCGTGGCAGTTCGTTTTTTTAATCTACACAAGTTCATAGCTTTGTACATTTATGAATAACATGATGATCCTTGTAATCCTTTTTTCTGTTTGATGTTTGGTTGATGGACCATACGCCCTTTGACTGTGTCATTAACATAGTAGGATAGGCAGAACCAACAATAACAATAAAAATGTTGATCATTGTCTCATAAATGTTAGTGTTTGTTAAATGCTCAGAAAACGTCTTCTGTAACTTTTTCAAAAAGCAGTCAGGAATCAGAATTTCACTTCTTTTTAAAGATTATTTATCCCCATTGTCAAATCTCTATTTTTTGATGATCGGTGCAACAACTTAAACACGTTCTCCCATCATTTTAAATGTACTTCACTTTATGGTAAACTGACTTGGACTGAAGTTGTTCTTACACTTTGGTCTCGTGTTCAGTTTACTTTCCGATTTCTCCTGACTCTGAATGTTCCACCAACAATGTGAGCAGCTTCAACAAAACCAGGAACAAATGTGTAAATAAATAAAAGTGTGGGCTGCTGGCTGTATTGACTCAGATATTGGCAAATCTAACACAGTGTGTTAGATTGGTTTGTTTATGTGTTAATTGCTCTGTTGCCAACAAACTAAACTTGATGAGATGATCTGAAAATTGCAATTGCTTAAAGGCTGGAATGGAGGAAAGATGAGAACTGTATAATATTATTCCTGGCTGACACTTTGGGGGGGACAAAACAAAACAAAAAAAAAACAAGATGACTGAAATATAAAATAAAATCTGGAATATGTTGAGTCAGTTTTAGGAGAAGAGAAGTGTTGTCATCACCTTCTCATTTTACTGAAGTACTTTTTCTGAGATACTTACATATTTTATGATTTTGCTTCTCTTTGTTTCACTACACTCAAAATCAACTTTTCATTCAACTGCTTTTATTCAACATTTGCAATTTTAAGTTAGATTTTTGAAAACCTATGCTAAACTAATAAAATAAATACAATATCATAAGCAGGTAAATTGCTTTTATGTTAGTTAAATTAATTAAATCAGTGTCAGTCTCACTTACATACAATATTTCTTGCATTAATCATTAAGAAATATGGTTACACTGTAGCTGTTTTTATATTTACTCACCAATTTTTAAATGAAACATTTTCCCATTTGATTTTGATTTGAAACACTTGTTGTATTTTTTTTATCAGAAAATAATCCATCTAATTAAACAAAATCTGCTTCTAAAAACCAAATGAGACCTTTTCTTTAAAAAATGCATGTTACAAAACATCCTCCTTGATTGGCTTGAACTTTTAATTTAAACCAACTACAATCTTATTAACAAAGCCTGTGATGAACACATATGAATATCTACTGTACGATGTAAGTCTCTCCTTCTTTCCAGGGTTGGCTCAGTAACAGCATATCCAATTGCCAGACATTAGTGTTTGCTTTGCTAAAAGCTTCAGAGTGCAAAACACATGATATCATTACTGATTCATTCGGCAGAGGGGTTTGTCAGGAAGGTTCGAGGGAAGGAAAAGGAGGGGAGGGAGGAAAGAGAGAAAAAAAAATCAGCTAAAATTTAAAAAATGCCACAAAATGAAAAAAAGATGAGCACTCCAGTGAGCCGCAGACTGAATTTAAAAAGACAATCCTGTGAAATATACATGGTTGGTAGGAGAGCTGAGCAGAATGCTAAGCTCTGTTTTCTACCTGTAACCCACAATGCGTGCCCCGATCCTGAGCCTGTTGATCACCCCTGAACATTTAGGGATCACGCCAGCGGCTATGATCTGTCCAAATGGAGCTGTTTCCTCATCACCTTGGCAACAACAGACAGGAAGACATGGAAGAGAGGAGACCATCTCCCATATTTAATAAGATTTAATGTTTTTTTTTTCTTTCCTGTCTGTAATGCTTTTATTATTGCAGATCGGCTTAGCTGTGAAAGGTATTGATTGTGAGCCGGTGAACCAACTGGGACTAAAGGAAGCAGAGATGGGAGGTGTGGGCTGTTAATGGCAGGTGATTTGTATTTGTTGCAAAAAAAAAAAAAACTAAAAAAAAAACAAAAACATGTTTTTTTCCCCCTTGTCATGTAAGGTGTTATTTTTCAGCGTTTTAACCGAACGAGGAGAGTGCATTTATGTATTTGAATAAATCATAACAGTCGTGTTTCACTCCCTTAAAATCTATCCCTGGAAGATTTTGTCTAACAAGACCTGGCATGTAAATACAATCTAACAGCAAGAGTAGGTGCATGGAGGATGTAAAACATAACAAATAAAAAATACATCTGTCTAGAAAAAGCAGCCTGAGAAAGCAAGAAAAATGTTGTTTTTTTTTGTTTAAGAATTAAAGAAAATACATGAATCCAATTTGATTTAGTCGCAGAAATAATGTTAATACTTTAATTATACTTAAGTGAGAAGTGTTTGTTCTCTTGCCTGCATCTCATTCCACTTGATCACAATTTGCTACAGTTATTAATAGTCTGGGTCTCTCAAGCAAACCCTTAGCAGAAGTGATGAATAAAAATGAAACAACTCCAAAAAACTAAAATATATGGAGATGATGAGTGGGAGATTGTCTTTGTGTTCCTATTCTAAGCCTCACAGTGAGGAAATGGGACTAATAATTTGTTCTCACCTTAATACCAAGCAGTCAAGGTCAGCCCTCTACTGATGTATCACGGACAAGGTGTCCTGGACACGTAAAAGCAATGCCGCATTGAGGTTGTTGCCCGTGTTGTTTTCTGTGACTTTGCCACAGAATTTATCACTGTTCCACCTGAAGGAATACAAAAAGATACAATCAGAGAACAAGTAATTCATCCAGCAGTGCAGCTTCTGAAGAAACCAGCAGCACTTGTCCTGCGAGTTGTTCACGTGATTTGTTACGGTTCTTCAATTCATGCATTGATTATTTTTCACTACCACTGGTGCAAAACTGCAGGGAAACTCACAGATCATTCAAGTAAGTGTTGTGCAAATCCGAAGGCCAGCTTTTGAGCCACTTTGTTGATAGACGAACCAATAACTCACACCAAAAACATGCTGAGGGTTGAGTCCTGGTTAAGGAGACATGGATTTTACTATTCTACATGTTAACACTTAGTTACAATTTGCTTCAGCTGGCCTGAAGAACAATAACGTAATCTTGACCCCACAAGCTTGTATGCAGTTTGCTTTGAGACCTCAGATGGATTTAATCAGAGATTAATGATGCAATTAAAAATATCTCTTTGAATAAAATTGGGCATAGAATTCCAAATTTAAAAGCTTAAAAAAAATAATTTGTAAAATAAATAAAAATCAATAAAATTGCATTTGCTTAAACCTCTCCAGTTTTTTTTTTGTTTGTTTATTTGTTTGTGTTACTCTTGTATCAGATTACCTCTCTGCCAAGTCTCACTTGACACGTTCTGGTTTGCAAGAATGAACAGCAGATGACACAGTGTTTGGTATAAATAACCATAGATCACCATATAATTAACTGTCCAAAACAAAAATGACTGGTGTAAAAGTTTGTATTGTAGCTTTCACATGAAATGTTTAAAACTTGAATTGTTTTAGGACAATAATTTCTGTTGGAACTAGCCCCACTCAGATTAAGTGCTCACTAAACTGTTCAGTCCAAACTAGTCTTTGATTTTGGAAACGGAGGTTGTTCAGAGAGAGCTATCTGCTGCAGGTTAGATACTGCTCACACAGAAACCCACTTCAAAAGATCTGATCTGTACCTCCTTATTTCTACCAGCTCAGTCAGTTAGGTCTGGACAAAATTTGGTTTGAAATTTAATGTTATTTTTAGTTTAATGTAGTTTTATGAATGTATTTTCAGTAAGTTCTGGATCCCCTGAACACATTTCTCTGCAGTACAAATAATTAAACTGATAAATAAACCTTACATTTCACAGGTTAACAAGAAATGTGACACTGCCATTTAATTGTCTTGAATCTGACAGTGTCAGAGCATGAATATGCAGATGATGCCAGCTTCTTTTTTATTAGTAATGCTATTGATAGCTTAGAAACAGGTTTTGTTTGCACACTGTTAGTGGAGTGTTTCTCTTGCCTGTCTTGAAGAAGTGAAAAAGCGCAAAGAGAGACAATACGAAGCTGTGTAAAATCTAAAGCGAGAGCCAACGTGGTGGAGGATGGAACTGTGGGGAAGGCTAAATGTTGACTGGAAGAAGGGAGAGTCAGCCTGTCTCACTTGCTTGGATCATTAATTTGTGTTCTAATTAGCAGGAATGCCACAGTTGAAATGTGACGCCTGCATAAGAACGACGGGCGTGTGTGTGTGTGAGTGTGTGTGTCTTTGACCTGCCCGAGCTCTAAGTCTCCTGGCTTGTTAGAAATGACAGATTGACGCTCTCCTTCACCCCCCTTTTCCTATCCACACATCAGGCCCACTCTACTCCACTACTCCACCCACCCATCTGCTCTGGAAAGATGCCAGATCTTTAGACCTGTCTTCTGTTTACACCACGCGGGTGTTTGTGTGTGTGCATTTCAGTTACTTCAGTTTTGGTATCATTGGACAGATTTGACCAGGAGGGAGTGACAAAAAAAGAAGTTTGGTAGTATCCATCATTTTTACTGCTGTGAATCTCAAGGCCGAACAACAATTCTGTGCTGTTTTGCCTGTTGAGCAGATATTATTTAAAACTGAACGCAGAACACTGACATCTTTTAGTTAATTAAGTTTGTTTGTTAAAGATAAAGAATATTAAGAGTCCTTGGGTTTAAACTTACCACTTCCCAGCTGAGTAAAAGAATAAATTTACGTCCCTCTCAATCCTGTGAGAGAGCTGAAATTGCCTGCATAGGTCATTGTTCATTTCCTGTGTTTCCCCACTCATTGTGGATAAACCTCTTCAACCAAGCTTTTCATCAGCTGTCCCCTGATTTTTAAAGACCCATACCATGCAGTGAGCATTTTGCCTCCTCAGGGCCTGAAAACATTCATTTAGATAGTGCCAATATCCAATTTTCCAATGTGTTTCTTTTGGACATATCTTTAAGGAAGAAACCAGAAAAATGTATCAGTGTTGCTATCCTTTGGTCGGTGACATCACATTTATTAAAGGCTGTGTGTTTGTAAGCTTAGGGGTGTTTTTCTCTGTGTGTGTGTGTGTTAGTTATTCCTGCGAAACGTCTAGCCCAGGGACAGAGGCGAGCTGGTCCTCTCTGTAATTGAACCACAGATCCTGCCAGACTATTAGTCACATGTCTTGCTCTGTCCAGAACCTTTTATCGTTGTTGAATCAACACAATCTGTGCGAATGGGAACTGGTCGGTAATACAAATGTAGCTCTCAGAGATGGCGATGACACATTTTTCTCCGCACAAATTTTGCACTTCAGTTTCTTTCCAACAGATAAAAAAAAAAAAAACAACTTGTGAAGGTTTTCTGTGGAGGTGGAGGACAAGATAAGAATATTTGGCTCATTTAGTTTGTTCACACGATGCTGCAACATTTAAATTAAAATGTACATCAAGGTTACTTTCCAATTCATTGCAATGGAAATCAAGTGAAACTCACCCAGGAGCAAGAAAAAAAGAGAGTAGTCATTAAATGTTGCAATCCTCACAAATACATTCAGAAAGCACATTTTTTATGAATTTGATGAGAAATAAAGTAAATTTCCAAAACATAGAGTGGGAGACACTGAAGGTTTAGTGCTGACATTGAATAACAAAAAAAATGTGAATAATTTCCCCTCAGGGGGTGAATAAAGTACCCCTTCATTCATTTATGCATTCATTCATTCACTCACGTGCAAATCTGTTGGAAAAATATCTGTGCTTTGGGTTGCTGTAGTACTCTGTCAGCATGTCTGAAATTCAAAAGAACCATTTTTTGTTGTAACTAAAAATTTGTTTGATGTTTGTTTTGTGTAATGCTTGTTGTGTAACGCTTGTTGTGTAAAAAGGAAAAGGGGACGTGAGCAAATCCTGATACTCCCACCACCATCTAGAAATCTTTTACAAAAAGCTTATTCAAATTAATTGCTAATAAATAGGTAGGAATGCAGGTAATCTGTAAACAAATCAATACTGAATGGTTTCTTTTCAAACACTGAGCCAACGTTCACCTGTACGCGCCGTTCTCACACACACAGACATATATATGCAGAGTAACTAACAACAAAAAATTACATTAACCTGAATAAATAACTTGAATAAATTTTATGACTGTTTTATAAATGATAATTATGATAATTATGCCTAATATGCTTATAAAGTTTTTGCAATGTTAAGAATTAATAAAATATTGTTAAATCCTTTATAAAGGGTATACAAAGGGAATACAATGTTTTTTTTTAAAACAAACAAACAAACAAATAAAAAACCCCAATGAAATAAAAAATAAAAAAAAACAATTAGTCTTGTAATTTAAAGATTTTGTCATGATTTAACTCAATGAAGTTTACTTATGTTGTGATTGAAGAGGATTTTTACATCAATAATAATAATAATAATAATAATAATAATAATAATAATAATAATATAAAAATTAGAGCCGGATGGTTTGACTTTTAGTTTAGGCTTTTTGTAATACATTTGCATATTTCTGTCCATACCAGGCATATTTGCATTCCCCTGAGTGAATAATAAATTTGTGTTTGCATCTGTGGTCACGTTTTTGTTTACATTTCAACAGTGACCAAATAATGAGCAGCTGCACACCGCCCAGCAGGTGAGGTGACCTGACGTGAACCAGATTGTTCTGTCTGCTGTGAGAGAGAGAGCGGCATGGCTGCAATATTTCTGGCCTGATGGAAAGACGGTAGCCAAGCAGCCCAAAGAGATATAGGCTTACTTCCACTATTAGAAAGCATGACACAAATAACTGCAGTGGACAGAACTGTCTGTGAAAAGACAATACAGTGTTTCTCTTCTCTGTATTGAGCCTTGGAGTGTGAAACCAAGTCGAATGATGGAAGACTACGATCTCTGGAGGAGGCTGAACGAAGAGGAGAGAAAGAGAAGGGGTGGGGGGCATGTGGATAAACTGTTCTGGATGAGCAAAGATGCTCACAGCTCCTATCTGTTCATTCTTGTCTATCTTGAACTTTTTTCCACTGTTTAAATGTCATTACACGCCTCTACGTGGAGTCCAGTCAAACCAACCAGTTGTTGGATTGATTAGATTTGTATCCACTGTATATGCTCGACACCTTCCCCACATGTCACAGTTCATTCTGAGGAACAGAATGAGAGCAGGGCCGCTGGTCAGCACTCTGCTTTTCTGCATCCAGATGGTAGATATGAAGGATCCCAGTATGGGGTCTCGATGGTGCGTCCTTGAAGTCAGGTGATTTATATGCTGGCAAAGGCATTTGAAAGGCAGTCGAGGAAAAAAAAAAAAAAAAGAAAACGCTTACATGTGTTGTACGCTTAAATAAATATTGTTACTGCATCATGTCTTATTTTATGCTTTCTATCATGAGTAATTTTGGATTTTAAAATTAAATTATCTGTGCAGATTAGAGTCACTCTGGAGCTAATCTTGTTCTTATAATATACAGGCGATGTAGCCTCCACCTCAGCAGCAGATGTGTAGTTCTGTGTGTGCATAACCTTGAAGTGAACAGGGGAACGTTGCAGTATCCAGCTGCCAGCATCTCTTAGGGGTTTCATTCTCTGGCGCCTCCCACTGTTTCCTCTCCAATTAACTCCATCAGTGGTCGTGGTAAAAACTGTAGGCCCCACACTGGAGAGGCATGTTTCCCCCCTCGTGGGCTTGAGATTTGCCCCCACTCAGCCCTCCCCCCCCAACGCACACACACACACACACACACACACACACACACAGAGCATCCTTCACAGCGGGGAAGTACCAGACATGGAAACACATAGTCTTTTCATCTTTTTATCCTATTACATCCTAAAAGTCAATTGATTCCCAGATCAGGGAGCAGAGGCAGGAAAGCTGTTGGCCCTGGCAGTCACATGAAAGAAAACTGAGGAATAAAAGAGCTAAAAAAAAAAAAAAGTGGGAAAGAATGAAGGAATGAGGAAATAATAGAGGAAAGATGTTTCTTTTATTCATTCAGTTCATTTAGTGTTTGTCATTTTTATTTATCACATAAAGACAAAATTAAATTCACTATTTAATGCACACAAAAAGTAGCAATAAATATTTATAAAATACCTAAAAAAATGGGAAAATTTTTAAAAAATGCAAAAGATTGAAATACATTCAACTTAGTTTGTCTAAAGACATAAAACATTTTATTTAATCTACACATTTTTTAGTTCAAGCTGTTGAAAAATGGAGTCCTCCTTGCCTTCATGATACCGAACATACCATGAGAGGAGTGTATAATGTCTTAGAAAATGTGGCCTGTTCTGTGCACACAGTACTCTGAATAGATGCCCTCCAGATGATACCATTTTTTTCCTCCAATGCTGGTTCCAAACCAAGATGAGGCACAGTTTGTGAGAATGCTCTCAGAGGTGCCTCTTTAGAACATTGTCACAGCTCAAACAGGAGAATCATCTTCTTCAGTCAATGAAGGAAGTTCAAGGCAGTGTTTTACTTTTTAATGACAGCTGTGTGCTGCCTCTGGATGGTCAGATGGCTCCTCAGGAACCTGGTGCTGTGAACCCATGCCCCCTCTGAGTTACTGATGTTCAGTAGAAGGTAGTGCTGTTGAGCAGCCTTTCCAAAGTCTGTTACCACCTCCTTGCTTTTAGTGTGTTGAGAGCCAGATTATATGTTGTGCTCCAAGTTATCAATTGCTCCACCTCTCTTTTGTGTGCTGAGTCACAACTGTTGGTCAGGGCCAGGTTGTAGAGGGTGTGGACCCCTGGGGTGGAGCTACTTTTGTGGCCCTGTTGACATTTTTGTTTTTAAGGCATACAAGTTACAATATTTGGTATGTTCATGTTAATTTCACGGTTTATAGTCACACAGAGTAGAACTGCTCTTATCTTTAATGTAATACCTAAAATCTGAAGCATTAAAAAAACTACAGACCTGCCATCTGAAATTATGAGGAAGATCTGTCACAGTTGAACCATTAATTAGTTAATTATTAATTAATTAATCAGCCAAAATAAATATTTTCAAACCATTATGGCTTAGACTTACACAGACTAATGGCATTTAGTAAAACTAGTAGTACTGTATTGACATTAAAACCTTTAAATTAAAGTGAAACACACCCAAAAACAATTGTTATTTGATGTTTAATAAATTGAATCTCTTCCTAATCATGTGGGCTTGCAAACATCCACTCATTAGAAACAATAATACTGTTTGAGAATGAACAAATAAAATGGTTCCCAAGTTGAGTTCGATAACCCACTGACCGTGGGTTGTAAAACAACAAGTGGAAGGTCTTGGTATGATTTATAAAAGTCAGATTTTGTCCTCTCCACTGATCTGTTATAGTAATTTCCCTTTGAAATGTCATTTCTTACCGTTTTCTTGTTCTTAATACTTCTGGTTCATGCACTACAAACACTTGGTTAAGGTTAGTTATTGAAGTATTTTGGTAAAGTAAAAACAAACATGTTCTACTTTTAATCATACATTGCAAAAACTCCTAATTTGTTGTTGAGCCTTAGAGAGGATTTTTTTTCAGTTATCAGAATATTTCATACCTATTGTGAAATCCCATCCTAAATGTTTAAAACTGGCTAAAGGAACACTGGTGGTTTTAACAACACACTTATGAAACCTTTAAGTTAGAATCTTATCATCAACAGAACTGAAGGCAGCACTGAGTCTAACTAAAATCGAAGCTCTGTGCAGTTGTTGTTGATCTTGAGGTCGTTGCTGACTTTAATTAGAGCCATTTCTGTGCTATGACTGTCTCTGAAACCCAAGTGCTACGTATCATAAATACTAAAATAGAAAAATGCAAGAGAGAAGGAAATACTGGAAGGAAGATTGGAGGGAAGTGGGGAAGTGGAAAGATCAAAGACTGAAGGAATTAAGGACGGGGGAAAGAAAAAGGCAACAGGAACCAAATCTAATTCTAGTTAAGGACGGAGAAAGTAAAACTAACACAACAAAAGAGAAAGGAAGGAAGAAAAATGGATGAACACAAAGGTGATGGAGGAATGTATGGATGACAGAAGACACTGAGGAAATTAGGAAAGAAGGGATCAGAGATGAGGGCAGTGTGTGGAGCAAAATTTATGTCAAGGAAGCAAGAAAAAGAGAAGATGGGAAAACAATGACACTGAAAAGAAAAATGGATCATGAGCACTCCAAGACAGCATGACTTCATCAAGACTGATATATATATATATATATATATATATATAAATAACAACAGATTTGAATGAAACTCTCAAAAATAACACATTGGATGTATTGTATAGCTACAACTAATTAACTTTTTGTGTCAATCTCCATCAAGACTGCCGCCACAGCTAAGTAACCTTATCAAACACAAAAATAGCAATAACCAGTTTTACAGATACTGAGCTAAAATTTGGAGTGGTAGCAGTTGAGACTCACCACCAACACATTTCCTGAGCACTAATTGATTAGGCAAGATCTTTTAAAAATATATATTTTAGTAAACTCTGTCGGTCCGTTTCCAATTTACTTCATGAACTACTGAGCGGATTTTATTGAAATTACCAAGAAATAATTTAGTACTTGTCCAGGGTGTACCCCACCTTTAACACAATGACTGCTGGAGATAGGCAACACCTTCCCAGAGACCCTTCATGAAAAAAGCAGGTCAAGAAAAAGGACAGATGCATAATCACTGTGTGTACTTAAAACTGATTAATTATTGAAGCCAACCCAATTTCAGATGACCTGGGAAAACACATAAATGGCTACAAGACAGCGAATCTTACAGATATTGAACTAAAATTTGGTGTGGTATTAGCTGAGCATCACCCCCAACACATACTTAGAGCATGACACATTGTACAATATTTAAATTATTTTTGGGCCACATATCTCTAACAAACTTCCGGATAAAACTTTGCTATGACAATATAAGAAGCTCACAACCTTTGCTGAATTGCAAAACAAAAAAGAGGGAAAAACCATTAAGGACCATTGAATAAAGTGAACACATTGACTTGGCAGAGATTGTGTGAGCATTATGAACAAACTTAATATACCCACAGCTTGTTACACTTTACAATTATGTTCCACAGGGGCCTTTACTGCCTTTAAGTAAGGAAGTATGCCCAGTAAAAACACAAAGGGGACCAATCACTGTGGTTATGCTCTGCAACGCTGCTGGTTACATTTTCAAGGTTGGCATGTTAGGCGTTAGAGAAGCTGTTCGCTGTAAGACTAAGGATGTGAAGAATAACCAATTTGTACTGATTCCCGGATGTACACGTACACGATGCAACCTCATTGGTAGAACAGCCTTGAACTGAGGCAGTTTTGAAATTAAATCTAGATGTATTGATTTATTTGCTTTTTGTGCCAATAAGATCTGATCTGTTTAATAACTAAAAGTCAGCAGCAGGTTTGTTTTTACACACAGACGTTCACTATAAAAAAAACAGACAAAAAACCTAAAGTACAGTTATGTTTGTGTGAAAAACAAATTTCCTCTCTTCAACTCTTAGAGTGGACGGCTCTTCTTCCGGCTCCCCTTCCTGCTGTTTAGCTGTCTTGTTTTCTGTTTTGCGACACCCACAGGTCAGAAAGCAGAACTGCAGCAGTAACAGAAACAAATACTAAAAATGTTCTCAAAGCAATACGAATCAACAAACACTCCAGGAAAAAAAAGATTAACTTATGTTTTATTCTTTATAATGCAGATAATACATTTTGCTGCTCACTTCTGAGTTCCTGAAAAAATTACTAAACACGTCTGCTGCTGGCAGGTTTATTCATTTTGCACAGAGACGCATTTTTTTCTATATTATTTATTAATTGTGAGTCATGGTTGGTCAAAGTGGTTTTTTTTTTCTTTGTTTGTTTTTTAGGCAATCAATAATTAGTCTCAACAACTGACACTGGACCATTCCTTTGCTTTGTTGTAGTATATTGTATTGAAACTCAATATGGTGAATCGAAACTCATATTGAATTGGGTTGCATCGCAATTAAAGGCAAAAAATTGTCCTGCATCATATCAGTTTTTGGTGACCATGTCTCTTTAATGAATCGAATCTACAGACCAAAGATGCACAACCTTATTTAGGATACTAGAATCTGTATTAATTTAATGCCAAATCAAAACCAAATTTTAAGGCATTCTTTTTAACGAATGTTGCTAATAAATAGACAAACCAACCAACAACATAATCTCCTAAAACACTTTATGGCAGAGGCACCCTGGATCCATTTAGACTTCATAAGAAAGAAAGAAGAAGAGCAGAATTAAATGCACAAAATGTAGAACAAATGTGAGAAAAAAAAAATCTTTTCAAAAACAAAGATTTAAAAAATCAAAGAAAAAGCAAACAGGACAAGACCCAAGTGAATGCATGTTGAGATGAAATGAAAGTAGTTGTCGGCAGCAGAACTGCAGGTGGTTAGGGAAAAAAATGGAAGTGAATGAAAAAGAACAGGTCTTTATTATAGTGAGTAACTTTGACACAGTCGCGTTGCGCCCAGTGCCAGTCCATCCGTCACCCAGCTCTCCTACTGATGAGCGCTGGAAACAAATCTGAGGAAGCTGGGCTTTATTTTGCCGCCTGGGTGACTTGTCTGAGTCGTCACAAGCCTGTGTCCCTGCATCCCTCCCCAGCTGACGTCTCCCAGGCTCAGTTTCACCCGCTGGGAATCTCTCCCGCCCGTCTCCGTCTCCTCCTATTCATTATGCAGATCGGGATTTTTTTTTTTTCTGTGCCAGTCCTGCATGTTTATTTGATTCTTTATTTATCTCAAATGTTGCTGCTGTTTATCTGTTTGCAGAGCGAGCGCGTATATGCGCTTGATAAGTTGTGAAACACAGAGGGCATCAATCACTGTCACTTAGCTGCTCAACATGTCAGCTGCAGACAGAGCCGTCCTCCAATCCTTTTACTGCTTAGTTTAACTTCGATGCATTTTCAACTCCTTCAATACATAAATCTGCGAGACGAGGAACAAGTGAGAGAAAAGGGAGGAGTGTTGGATGAGGACAAGTACTTCTGTGCTTTTGCAATCTGAGTCAAATATATGTTTACACATTCACAATTGAGAAATCCAGGAGCACGGTGTCAGATCTCATATTCTGGATGCCCGGGCTCAGCAGCCCACCCCCACCACAGGCCTCCTTTCTGTAGCAGACTTCTGCAACAGTTATTTAGATGAATGATTAAAGTTAAGGCACAGCCAGCGAGAGTCTCACCATTCTTATTTAAGGAAGAATGGGCAAGCTGTCATCTTTTGATGCATTGCCTGCCATTCTGCATGCAAACAGGACACGCTTCCTCCACAGTCCCTCCCTTCATTTCATATGTATCCCAAAAGACCTTCCTTAGTGATTGATCAGGTGCTTCTGTGGCATCACTGGAGACATGTGGGAAGTCTGCCCACCCAGCAAAGCAGACAAAAACACGCCCGCATGCTGATCTGATGTGATCAGAACAAGGATGAAGGGAGGATTACTGCAAACAGTTGATCTATGGCCTCCAAAGTCTGGCTCCTAAGAGGAAAACCCACTAAAGGCTTTGTAGATAAAGCTTAAAGGTTAGTTTTAACATTTTGTTTGGGCTACTTTTCAGCAAACTGAGTGAAGAAATGAAGATGTCTGCAGCACAAGGA
Source organism: Kryptolebias marmoratus (assembly GCF_001649575.2). Lineage (NCBI taxonomy): Eukaryota > Metazoa > Chordata > Actinopteri > Cyprinodontiformes > Rivulidae > Kryptolebias > Kryptolebias marmoratus. Next base: position 8,743,303 of record NC_051433.1, on the reverse strand, counting down.
ACAACTTTTTGGTGTTTGCTTAGTGTTAGTTGCAAGATTTTAGTTGAGGAGAGCTTTATATATCATGCAGTTTAATTTTTACATTAGTTATTTACAAATAAATTTATTTAGTACAATGAATTATCTTTTATCAGTTTATTAAATACAATACAATTGAAATTGTATTGTATTCTATACATTTTAGTGTTTTTGCTAAAATAGTCACATAACCACAGATACATTTTTAAAAGATGCAAAAGCCTTAATAAAAGAAAGTCATCCTCATTTTCATGTATTATTATTATTGCAGTTTATTTAGTTTAGCATCCAAACACAGACCTGTGGGTACTAGCCTGCTAGGTGAAGAACCAAAAATGAATGAATGAATAAATAAATATAAATAAATAAAAATCCTTTAATATTTATTCAACATAATTGAAACAAAAGGTGCTACAGGTCAGGAGTCCAAACTCAAAAAGGCCAAAAGCTTCGAAAACAAGAAACAATGATCACAACAGAGATTTGAGCAGAAATACTGAGTAAAAAATAGAATTTTTTTTCAGTGATTTGGCCTTAGCAGCAAAACTACCACATAAATTGTTGAGGTCCAATATGGCGTTAACATTGTGTGTTTATTTGGCACTGGTGAAATGCAGTCTACTGGGAAAAGATCTTAAACATTTTCATTATTTCTCAGCCTTTCACAGAAGAAGGCGTTAACATGAGCCGTATGTTGTTGAGTTAGTGCAGAAGATGGGGGGGGGGGAACTGTTTATTTTGTTTTATGATGAAGTTTGTTTACTCATTTATTTATTTATTCAGTCATTCCTGTTTCTTTTTAAATATTTAAGTCACAACATATGCCAGGAAGGTTACAGCAAAGGGCGACAGATGGGAACAGTTTAGGTTACAATGCAAAAACAGAAGCACCTTTTGGAGTAAAATTTAACAGCATGAATCTGAGATTATAAAATGGCTTTTGCCCCATATTCAGATGACAGCTTTGATAGTTTTACTCATATACATGATTATAGAATAATACATAAAATAGTATAATAGTAATATAATATATTTTAAAAAAATCATTTTTACATGAAAAAATATTTAATTAATAAGTGTGTTTGTTTCAAAATGTTTAAGCTGCATTTTATTTGTGCTGCTGATTTGACTTTTAAAATAATACTTGACTAATGATAAGTCATTGACTCATCAGATAAACATAAAACTGCAGATATGTCCTGGAAACTGACTGCAAATATAACTCAAGCTGGATCTGCTTCTCTTGTTTGGATTAACCAACCTCAGTTATTTGTTTGTCTTATTGCAAATATACAGTTTGAACAGATAGATTGGTCAGATACATAGCTTAGATTTTATTTTCTTTTTTGCCCACATCAATCTGACCTTTTCCGACCTCTCTTTTACCACTCGATTTCTGCTGCAGACACATATGTTGGATTAACCCGTGGTGGTTTTGATAAGGTTAGAACCTTTATTTTCCAATTTGGACAATAATTGCAAATTTTTCAGCCAATCTCACCTACAGCAGCTTGGTAGTTTAGGTATTTAGTTAAAAACTACAATCTGTGGGGTCATTTAGCAGCTCATTCATGGTTTGGGCCATTTGCTGCATTTTCCTTTTCCCTCTTTTTCTACATTTATTGCTTCTTTCTTCTACCTTTACTATCAGCTGTGGCCATAGGCAGAAGGGCAATAGTGTTTTTGCCTTGCTGTATGTGTGTGTTTGTGTTTGGAGGTGTTGTATATTGCCAAAACATCTAATAAACAACTAGACAAGTCAGTTTTACAGTAACTGAGCTACAATTTGGTGTGTGGTCATTCCCAATACACAACCCAAATGCAAACTGATCGTGTGATATCTATTCATAAAACTTTGCCATTAGCTATTGAAGTCAGCTCTGTTTGTCTGTTAGCAAAATATCTCAAAAGCCACTGGATGGAATTTAATGAACCCTTCAGGAAATAATCATTGGATGTTCATCTACAACTGATTAACTTTTGGAGTCACCTTAATTTAATGTTTCTGCCAAAGCTAATCACCCTTACCAAACACTTAAATGCCTGTAACTGAGCCAGCTTTGCAGACACTGAGATAAAAATTGGTGTGGTAGCAGCTGAGAGTCATTCTGAACAAATACCTTGAGGGCTGACACATTGTGCCAGACCTTGCATGAGGCTGACAATAGTACGATTTATAAGGTTTGACAGCTAGAACTCTGTCCCTTTTCTTTATACGATGATTTTAGCTTAAAAATCTGGCATATAAGACAGTAGGTGATATGCATTTATTCAAGGAATGCTAGGCCTTTAAATCTAAAAAATATTTAAAATGCTCCCAAATTATCTCAGATGTTTTAAAAAAAAAATTAATCAGTGTGCAGGAATCTACACCGAACTATTATGTATCATAAATTGCAAGAGTGAAAGCCTCAAATCCAGGCTTACAGTATGATGAGGGCCAATGTGAAACAGAATGACTTTAATAAATAAACTGAACACAAAGGTGCTGCTACAGCAGTAAATCAAAAAGATAAAGCAGAGAGCAGTACATGAAAAATTAAACTGACAACGACAAAACCAGGAAGAAACAATGATATGACAAAGAACAGCTGAAAACCTGAACTAAACATAGTGTTGGTGCTGAAGGTTAACAAAGGGAAGGTGTGCTATTTTGGAGCTGAGACCGGGCAGGAGGGGAGCAGAAAGTAAAACCAACTTACAAAAAACAGACATGAAAAAGAGCAAATATCCATAAATCTAAATCATGCAAGAAGGAGAAAGATCAAAACAGCTAAACCACAATAACAGCATGTTTTACATATACTGTCCTGAGTAATGCAGGTGCACTGAGCTGTGCCCAGATGAGTCTTTTATTACCAGTTCTTCTTATTTTGCAGCTATAATTCCTGTGTGCTGAAATTCAGCCCTGAGTTGGGTTTTAGTAATTTTAGACTTGCTTCTGACTGTAAAGCCAACGGAACAGAAGGATGTGATGCACTGTGAAGGAGAGAACTTGCTTTAAACACCTTCCACTGTGACCTGCTGCTAGCTCCCTTTGCCACTAAATAAAGAGAAAACCTCTGCAGAGACTGAAACAGTTGATTTGTGGAACCAAAGGAGAAACACAAATGAAAAAAATGTCCAAACACATTTGAGTTTTCTTGCCGTTTTCAAACAATGTGCTGAGGATTTGTAAATCTCTCGCTCTCCATCCCAACTTAATTTTCTAATAATGTCAGCATATTACACTTATTTCAACGCGCAATATTTTCATATCTATTCTTTGTTGACATCAGATGCCAGATTAAAGTATTGCATCGTTCTTCTGTTTTTGCTTTTTTCGCTCTTTCTTGTTTAAAAACGTGAAACTTTCTTTTGCGCTCACAAAAAATGCTTATTAAATTTAGGCTTAAATTTGAAAAAGGGGCTTCATCCAAACTTAAATTATTTCAGAACTGCACTGGTCTTCTTGAAACAATATTAGAGATATTACTTCTCAAGAAACCCCTGATTATTCTCTTTGGGCTGAAGTGAGTCTCATTTTTGTCTTATTGCACTCATAATCTCACTCTGTGTCGTATATATATTGTCTTTTTACCTTTTTTCTCTTTCTTTGCACTTTCGCCTGATATTGTCTTACATACCTCCCTTTTTTCCATAGACTCTTTCTTATATTCGTTCTCTTTTTCTCCCTTGCTGTGTTATCTGCCTCAGCTCCATTTCCTTGCTCCCTGATACTCCCTGACTCAGTAGCTTTCATTTTCATGATAATCCAGAGACACCACTGGACTGCGAAATCGCTTTTACTGCCTCTTTTTTCTCCTTGCCCCCCTCTCTCATCATCTTCTTTCTTTCTCGCTTGCTTTCTTTTACTCCATTTCCCCCACTAGTCTGGTTTATCTTTTTTCCTCCTGGCTTTATTGTGCCTTTTGTAATTAAAAACCATTGTCAGTACTCCCGGTTTTTCCTTTTTTGGAGAGATTATAAAGTGTTAAAAGTTAACAAAGTTTTCTTTTTTAATGTAATACATGATTATTGTTCAGACAGAATGAACTCACTGTCCTGCTGTGAGATCAGATTGAGTAAAAATACTTTGCATCAAAGTTTGGATGTGGCAAATATCCAAGACAAATCAAAGTTTTGGGAATTTATACATTTTTTACTATTTATATTAGAGAGCTATAGCCATTTTGGTGTTGCCTAAAGCAATTTAGTTAATGAGTTGTAGATCTACTCAAATAATTACTTTCTGCAAGTTTTATTAAAAGTCATCCAGTGGCTTATGGACTATTTTACTAACAAACAGTGTTGACGCCAACATTTAATGTCAAAGTTTTAAGCAAAAATCTTGCACAATGTGTAGCACTTAGAGTATGTGTTTGAGGTGTGTCTCAGTTACCACCACACCAAATATTAGCTCAATATCTGTAAAACTGCCTGAGTTTGACTTTTCTTTTGTTTGTTTGTTTGGTAAAATACCTTAGCTGTGGCAGCCAACTTGAATATGTTTGACTTCAAAAGGTAATCAGTTGTAGATGTACATCCAATGAACACTTTTGCAGAGTTTCATTAAATGACATATTTGCTAAACTGACAAACAAACACAAAAAACACTTTTTTTTATCTTTGATGACAGGCAATAACTAAAATAATAGGTGGAACAGTTGATGAGATTTTAGGAGATTTACTTGAAGCTTTTTTTTTCGACGTTCAACAGAAAGCATTTCAGATTTTTTTTAAATATTTTTTTTATTTTTGTAAGTCTCCAACTCAAATTCTTTGTCATAATCAAGAAACAATTAGCCCATTTCTTGTGCTTTTCTATGTGCTGCCAAAAACAAGTCTTTGTCACATCTGAAAATCAGATTTTCCTTCTTCAATTTTTAAGCAAATAGATCTCATGCAACTCTGGCTGTAAAGGACTAAAATCACTCATGTAGTTCTTAATGATTGAGACGTTTGTCTAGACAGAAGATGCAGAACTGTCAAGTGAAAATGGCCTTTCCTGCAAGATCTGCAAGAAGCAAGCATAACACTGGGTTATAAAATCAAGCAAACATGTTTGAAAATGATATGTTAGTACTTTAGGCAAGCAGGATTACGGAAATGGAAACATAGACGTCTGTCCTAAGGCTAATAACAAGCTGCTGAATAAAAAGGGTGCACAATCAAACTATTTCTGCTGGATTGCTCCTAAACTTTAAATTCTGTGCCTTAATGTGCTGATCTCATAAAGTACTAGAAAGCAAGAAAAATAATTCATATGGTTCAGTTTTCTTATGGCAGATGCACAAAATGCATGCCAAGGCCAGTATACACTCTTTTACTATCGTATATGGGGCAACTTTGCCACATAGTTTGAATAATCTTGGACTTTTTGTAAACTATGTAACATGACTGAATAAACTACAACTTCGCATTAATGATTTATTTCAATCAAATCTTTTATCTTTGATAAATTTCTGAAAATATCAATTTTTCTCAATGAATTTTCGTAAAGAATGTAACTATACATCACTGTGGTGTCAAAGGGTGTTACTGCGTACTGCCATGAAAATGTAGTTCAGGTCTTAAGGTCATTTAACCAGCCTCCCACCAGACAGCCTCACAAGTCATCAGAATGGCCTTAAATATGAGAAACCGTCTCATGTACATTACATTAATCTGAGCAAATTTGACTTGATAAAAACCAGCCCCTGTGGGACGTTTCAGGTCTCGCTTCAATAAGCAAAGTGAAGACCTCAGAAATCCAGAAGCTATTTGGAGCAGTCAAAAGCCCAAATTCTTCCAATAAAACGGATCAGTGAAGGTGCCTTAGGCAATTTCAGTAGGTACCAATATAACCTGTAGCACCGCAGTGCATGTGCAGGAGTATTTTTACAGGGATTTCAAACTTTGTCTGTTATGAACATGGCAGGACTGCTGTGGAAATACAGACGTGTCTGAAAAGAGGAGTACGAGTGCCGCTGTGATGAGCCGGCTGCTGTGGCTGCAACCTGGAGCTGAGGAGCTTGTGAATACGACTTCACACAGAGCAGTTAATCAGCACAATGGAGATGGAAATCAGTTATCAATTTGGCTATATGGCATCTTCCAATTACTAACTCATCCAGTAATGATGAAACTAGAATGTGAGAAGATTCATAAAAGAAGAAGAAGAGATGCTGAGGCACTGAGTAAAAAATTTGAAAAACTCTGTCGTTTTGTTTTTACATACACCTCCCATTTTAGTCTGAAAGTGGGTTTGTTCTTGTGCTTTTAGTTCACACCTGTTTTAACTTAACATAACACCTATAGTCTTTCTGCCGTTCTGACTTTCAAGCTTTCACTACATACATGTAATTACATTTTTTACTCTAACCTTGCTGCCTGTTTCTGGTCACTACAACACCCTTGGATATCCCTGCTGCTTAGACATTTTGGCTTTCAGACTTTGCTTTTTTTATTTGGGGCCTAACCTCAGGTTCAAATCTGGGTTTCAAGTATTGCAGATGGATGACAAAAGATTATAACTGCAGTTGGCACACCTATTGATAAGAACTGCTTCCCATCCCTTCATACATTTTCTGTAGGTGGTAGATCCTGTTCAGGGCTGCGGGAGCTGGTGCTTATCTCCAGCAGTCAACAAGCAAAGGCGGGTACACCCTGGACAGGTCACTAGTCCATCGCAGGACCAAACAGGGACAAACAGCAATGAACTCGCATGTTTTTGGTAATATGGGAGGAAATTTTAGTATCAGTGGGGGGAAAAACAAATAAAAAAAATCATGCAAAGTCCTCGCAGAAAAGTCTCCTGGGATCTTCTTGCTACAAGACAACAGTACTACCTGCTCCACTATACATCCCTGTTAAACTATTATAGTATTTTTATTTCTTGCAAAGATTAGTTGCAACTGAACATGTAAGTTTATCACATTCTTTAAAAACAGGCATTCACACTGTTAATTTAATAGAACACATTTTTAATTGTCACTTATGGTAAAGTGATATAAATCAGCTGATTAATTTATGATTCATGTTGGCAAATTGTTTTTTTGCCAGCTTTCCTTCCTGTTATCCAGTGAGCTGTTTAAACATGTTGCTTCCTGTGAAAACTTTAAAATAGAAATATAAAAAAAAAACTATAATCATTTAAATTCCTTAGAAATACATTTTAAAGGCATTTTATTTCATTCAATTTGAACCAAGATCATTTAAGATTAAAGGTCTAGCATTCCTTAAAGGAATCATATTGCCTTCTACCTTTTTATACCAGATTAACTAAGATCTACTTAGGAAGAAATGAAGTTTTAGTCATATCGGTCAAATCTTGTAAACAATGTTATGTGCAATTTCATACAATATTGCAAGATCCTGCAAAATCTGTTAGACCTGAAAGTATATGTTGAGGACAACTCTTGTATTACATCAAATTTTAGCCCAATATCTGTAAATTTCACTGAGTTGTAGCAATTTCTGTACTGGTTAAGATCTATTAGCTATGGTGGGCTTCTTAAATTGGATTGACTCTAAAGATTAATAGCTTTAAGATGGACATCCAGTTATTTATTCTGGAAAGTTTCATTAAAATTCGCCCTGTGCTTCATGAGGAATTTTGCTAACAGAGCTGACTCAGTTAGGTTTAAGGAACAGAGTTTGTGCAATCAGTTAGCTCTCAGTGTATAAAATGGGTACCAGTCTCAGCTCCTACCACACCAAATTGTAGCTCAATATCTGTCAAACTGGTTGAGCTGTGGCAACCATCTTGAATTGGATTGGATCCAAAGGTTCACTACTTGTAGATATTCATCCATTGATTTCTTTCATGAAAATCTGTCCAGTGGTTCTAGAGATATTTTGCTAACAGACAGACAAATGAGCACACACAGACACGTGCAGTATCATCTCAGGGTTCATAGCAATAAAACAATTGTCTTTATTTTGGAATACTTTAATTACACCTGCACAGTTTTATATATATAATTTATGTTATTTACCTTTTTGAGAATTGGTGAAGAATCATTAAACTTAACTTCATGCTATAATGAAAGTGTATTTGGTTGCACATCTTGTACCCAGTTGGTGTCTTCAGGCTGCTGTAAATTGTAGTAAAACTTTTGAAACAGAAAACAGTCAGTGAGATGAGAGCCTGTGGTTTGTAGTGTGGTGGGAGTGGAGCAGTACATTTGACTCCTCTGTGTGACAGTAGATCAATGCGCCCTGGAGCACAGATAGAAATGAATTGATTGCCACCAATAAAACTCCAATTAAACAAAGGAACAAGCCTCGGAGATGAGCAGCTCTCATCTTCACATCAGTCCTCAAAGAGGGCGGGAGTCGGATGTGGGCTGGGGGAGCCGGTGAACCTTGTTCATTTCCTCTGAATGTTTTTGCCATCAGAGAGGTGTGGAAGTTATAGATGAATGTAAGAGTGAGCAAACTGCAGACAGAGGAGCAGATAGCTGATAGAGAGAGCATGGAAGAAAGCGAGAGTGGTGTAACAATTGATCCAAAGCATTCCTAATGATGAAAAGACATCTTAATTGTGATGACGTGATATATCAGGTTTCAGCAGTCAATTGTGGAGCTCATTTGACCTTATTTAATTAGTTAGTATCTCTTTCCTCCCTTAACTCATCTATATTTGCAGTAAGGTGAGTCTTGTTACTTGTGACTAACTATCTTATCTGTACTTGCAGCCTCCTTATTGAACAATTCAAACATTTTATTCTTGCATGTACTTCCAAGTAGGTTATAGGCCTCCATCTAGGCTGCAACTAAGTATGCTTTTTGCTCATATGAAGCTCCAAATGAAGTTAAAAGATGATTCATGTTCCCCTTTCCTGGAGAATGTACAAGATCTCCTTACTCCCTCTTCTCCTTCTCTTTCTTCTTCACTAATAACATTTTCTTCACTGTATCGTTCTATCTCCCAAGCTCTGTAATCTGATTGTTCCTTCAATGATTGTGCTGTTATTGAGTTGCCTGTATCATACATATGTATAAGTCCACCACAATACTTATTTCACCTTCTGCTTCTTTTTTTTTCTTCCTCCAGTATCCAACCAAACAAGAATATCCACAATAATACTATGATAAACACATGTAAGGTTGGCACTGTGATGAGCTCGGCAGAAAGTCGTAAGAAGGGACTGAGCACAGGGCGGTCAGAAATTCTGATTGTATGACAACTTTTAGTATTTTGAGTTATTTTGTTAAAAGACAAACAAGTTTTAATCCTAAAGTTATTGCTAACATTTCAAGCAAACATTTAGTGTAATGAGTAGCACTTGTAGTATGTGTTGTGACTCTCAGCTACAACTACACCAAATTATAGGTCAACATCTGTAAAGCTGACTGAATAATAGCCATTTTTGAGTTTTCTAAGGTCAGTTTGCTGTGTCAGCTATTTTAAATTGTGTTGAATCCAAAAGCTGATCTGCTGTGAGTGTCCATCCAATGAATATTACTTGAAAGTATCATTAAAATCAATCCTGTGGTTCATTGGATATTTTGATAACAGACAGGGTTGACTGCAAATAGTTAAGGACAACATTTTAAACTGAGATATTAAGCCATCTGTTAACTCTCAGAATATGTGTTGTGAATCTCTCTTACCTTTTTTTTTCTTAAAAAAGGAGTGATGATTGGTGCTCCAGGAAATGTAAAATTAACTAGTCTAATAACCATAAAATGGTGATCTGGTGTTTATTATCAGAAACAGCTGAATTTGTCTTTTCAATGAGGAGTACATTTCAAGGGGTTTCCTCTACTTCAGCCATCATACACAGCTGACTGACAGCTCACATTCACCAAGGAAGGGGGAGTGTTAGTCACTACACAATGACCAATCAATAAAAACAGTTTAAATCACACAAACCTCTGCAGGTAAGATAAAAAAAATGTTTTGAAACCGTTAAAAAAATTGTTTGTTTAGTCAACTTCTTTCAAAAGTTGGCACACTTTGCAGAGGTCTTTGTGAAATGTCTGTGACGTGTTTTGCTCAAAACACTACAGAAACAAAGAACTACAACCCTCTTAAATTTGATTCAGCTGCCTTTTTCAGCAGCGAGTTTTCAGGTGGGGTTTTAGGGGAGTGGAGCACTATCTAAAAACAATTGTGCATTTAATGCCAATTTAAAGATTTACATCCAGTCTCACCATGCCACGGCATCTAAGAACTTTGACTATTACATTATATTTGATGTTTGCAAACCATATGAACTCTATACCTGTTTAATATGTTTAATGCCAGCACAGTTTTAGTATGAGCTTGAGAATGTATCATACAGACCAGCCTTCTGGTGCCACAGCTCAACACAATGAGCTCCTAGGTTTAAATTTCTCTAGTTATATTTTGTGCGTTTGTTTAAGATCCACACTGTACTGTGCTTCTAGCAGCAGTCATCCTGTAAGGAAAATATCCTAAGAAAGTTGCAAAAACATTTTATTTTTTTGCTTTTTATAGGTTTTCTCTTTTCCTTATAGTGTTTTAACAATTTGTGAAAAATGTTTCATTGTTCAAAAACATGACGTTCTAATATATAATATGCAACAAAATGCCAAAACAAACAGCACCATTCATTCTTACATAGATTGCAGCATATCTTGTCACTTTGAGAAAAAGTGTATGTAATTTTGTTTTGTTTTGTTTTTTTCATGATGAAGCATGCACTTTTCTGTAATGTCTTTTTTAACCTCAAACATCAACAAAAATATACTTTGTTTTGATTTAACCAAACTTGTGCATGCTATTCATTTCTCAAATGTAAGCTGTAAGCCTCAGTGTGTCTGTTAGTACAGTGCCTGCTGTTTATTTGTGGGTGTGTGTGTGTATCACTGCAAGAGTACTTAATCGGCTCTTTATCACTCAGGCGGTACCCCTCTGGCTATCACTCTCAAAGTTACCTCTCATTTATTGTAACTTAAGTGAATAACATCTCAGGATGCAAAAAAGCATGGAGCTTTATTTCTCAAACTGTCAGTCTTTCACAGATGCAGTAGCCTGATATGACCTTATAGCAAGCATTCGCTGTTTCAAAAAGTCCATAACTTATGGATTTCACGTCAAGGAAAAACATCTGATATTTCTTCTAACAAACCCTCACCCTTTAAATGGATTTACTGTCAAGCAAAAAAAATTTCATATTTATGCTAATGGAAAGTCCATCTGTTTATTGGTTTTTGTTGGCATTTTATTATTTTCCTGCCTCAAATGAAGAGGCCCTTCCTGCACACTCATCTTTTACCCATCTATTGATGTTTGCTAAAGTTGCTGACTGGGAACAGCTGCTTTAGTCGGACTTACGACCAACCTCGGACCCCACATTTTTAGCTTCACACTGTTGACCCTGAAGGTTAGATCGAGGTTCATGTTTTGATGTTGCCTCCGAGGATGGTTAAGGATTATGATGATTATGCTACTTTGAGCTCTGTGCCGTACACTTGAGAAATGATTAGGACTGCACCAGCAGAGTGTTAGCCTGACAGATGGCAACACATGGAGATAGCTGACAGCACTGCTGACAGCGCGTTCACAGGAAGTCCCCGTATTGCTTGCACTGTGCTCACTGTTTGTTGCTGTATATATTCTCATGTTTTTTTTCTGCCATCAACCAAAACGTATTTCTACCCGTCAATGCCAAAATCAGCTCACATCACAAATTCGCCAGCTTAAAATTGCAAGGCCCCGGCATACGCCTTCTGTCATGGCACAAAAGGGAATAGGGGTGTGTTAAAAATCTGCAGTAGACATTATCCCAGTCACTTGTCATTTATCAAAACCTTTCTTTGTTGGCAATTCATTCCTCCAGCGGTCAATAAGCTTTCTGTTATTTTCCTTCCAATCAATCTACTTAGAAATCCGCTCTGCAACCATGTTAATGAATGGCGAGCAGAAATAGAGATAGTTTAATTGAATGACTGAATACATTAGGAGCTGTATTGACTGCTGTACTTTTACTTCTATGAATAGCAATATGTGGGTGTTATTAGGCTCCATGATTGATGAAAATGAGGCTTGCACAAACCTGTCGGCTTTCAGTGCCTTGCACAGGAGTGATGGAATACAGAAACTGTCCTTGCATGAGTACATACAGAGATGTAATCCTGTAGTGCCGAAATGTTGCTTTTGTCTTGGGGTATGAGGTTGTTTTTTCCACTAGGAGAATAGTTTTAAACTCCATCCAAATGCGCCCTCTGGGGAAGCGAATGAAACCCCTCTCAATAGTTGTAATAATTCTCACTGTCACTTCACGACGGCTTCAAGCTAGAAGTTTGCATTTGTGCAAATACTGTGTTGTTGATTGTGTGTGTGCATATAAGCGTAGGGATGGCAGTGATGTGATAGATGAGACATGAAAGAGAGCAGACCAAAATTTCCAGTCAATCAGCCCCGTGAATAACCACCGAGGCTGTGGATTAAAGGCAGAACGCTGTCTGAACAAAGACCCACATCCATTACCTTATGCACAGAGTTGTTTTTCCTCTCTCGAGCAACTCTGACAACAAAATTAAAGTGTGTTAACAAAAATAGATGGTTTTGTTTTCTTTATTTCAGGAGATGAAACGTAGCAACATCTAACAGCGAGGATGCTTGAGGACATAAAAGTTGTGTGAAAGAAAGAAAGAAGAGAACAGAGAAGTGACCTTTGTAACTTTTAAGAATGTAGGAAATTGTGTAAAATAAAACGGGTCACAACAGAATTATTTAACATGATGTATGTTTGGCTTTATAGAATGAGACTGAAATGAATTATTTCAAAGAAAAGCGATAAAGTCTGAGAAAACACTGGTTGAAGGTTGTTTGTTTTACTCCAAGTGTTCATTGTTGTTCTGCTTTTACCTGAGCATGAAAAAAAAGCTTGAAATGGTGCCTTTTATTTAATCTACCTTTGAGTATGATGCAAAAAAAGTGTTTTTAACAATAAGTTTTAGATGGATTTGTCATTTAAAAGGGACATGTTATAAAACACAAAACTTTTTTTGTTTTTGATAGCGTATATTGGGGTATTTGAAGTCATTACCATCTCAAACACACCGAACCTTGTCTCTTTTTTGTAAAAATGGTATATTTTGACTGTAGCCTATCAAAGACCACAGGAAATCATGTCAACTTGTAAAAACATATTGACAGTGGAGTGTTTTGCCTAATATAGAAACACCTGATATGTTAGGTTGGTGCGAAAGCATAACTTGTGCCAAAACGTATTAAATATTAAATATTCATAACTTTTATCTTGTTTTTTTCTTTATTTCCTTTAGGTCCAAGGGTTGGAGAAGCAAGTGGACTTCTCGGATTTGGGCCCTGTTGGGTCGGTGATGAAGACTCTTCCATATGGCATGGGTGGAGGCTCAGCGGGAGGAGTTGTTAAGCCACCGTATCAAACCCGCATATTCTCCACATCCATCGACCAGACACCCTTGAAGTCCAAGCCACCCACCTATAGTTTCTATAATCCATACGACTCAGGCCGGAACCAGTCCCTGCTACTCGATCAGACTGGCTACCGCTCCAAGCGCAAGCCCTCCCTAAAAACAAACATGAAGACCAAAAAGATCTTCGGTTGGGGAGACTTCTATTTCAGCGTTAAGACCGTGAAGTTTAGCTTGTTGGTGACAGGGAAGATTGTGGACCACATCAACGGAACGTTCACCGTTTACTTTCGCCACAACTCGTCCAGCCTGGGGAATGTGTCGGTGAGCATCGTGCCACCGTCTAAAGTGGTGGAGTTTGAGGTTCTTCAGCAGCTGCACCCTCACACCCAGCAGGACATCCAGATCCAGGACACGCAGCAGTCCACCATCGACCCCAAAGAGGGAAAGACCCTTAACTGTAGGGTCGAGTATGAGAAAACCGACAGATCAAAGAAATCAAAACCCTGCCTGTACGATCCGTCTCAGACCTGCTTCACAGAGCACACTCAGTCCCATGCTGCCTGGCTCTGTGCCAAACCCTTCAAGGTGATCTGCATCTTCATCTCTTTTTTAAGCATTGATTACAAGCTTGTTCAAAAGGTGTGTCCGGACTACAACTTCCAAAGTGAGCGCCCTTATTTCGGATAAGTAGAAGAGACTCAAGTGAACAAAAAGACAAAGACAATGTTAACTATCACAACAATGAGTATAATGATGACGATGGAAATGATGCTCATATTGATAACAAGTGAAAAGGCGCGGGACGATTTTATTTTTCCTCTGAACTGCTGTGAATTGTGGATCTAAATAATGTATAATCAGAGTTACGGATGATTAGGGTCTGGTGAATTTCTCTGACATATTTTCCAAACTTTGTATTTGTTAACCTCTGTTTTTATGTTTTCTTTTCTGTAAATAATGTACTCATCCCCAGCAGACTTTATTGTTTTTAGATATATGTTTTTCGGTGTTATTACTTTCTGCGGTTGGAAAATTCAGTTAAAAACAACCCGAATGGGTATTATTATACCCTCTGAGTACAGACTGAGCCTGTTAGGCAGCTGTGCTATGCCATTGCTGTGTGGCAGACATAATGTTATGGTAGACTGACTGTTAATCATCCTCTCAGCTCTACATTTCAAACCATGGATATAAGAGAGTTATATGTATGAGAAATGCTATGCTGGATATGCATACAATATACTGTATGAACAAGCACATTAAAATCTCTTTAACTGTCTGTCTTTCACTGGTGTTCATTTGTAGCTTAAAGCAGGATTGCAGGGCACAAGCTGTGCACCAGTCATGTTATCTAACAAAGCGAGGACGCTGATGATTTAAGCCACATTTTTTCTTGATTAGAAATTCAGTCTTTCAGTGAAGATATACTGTACAAATTCAATTTCCCTAAAAATATATTGGAAAGCTCATTATGGATTAAATTTTAACATAAAAACCAACCGTGAAATATTCTCAAGATTATAATTATAATGTTTCTCTTTTTTAAAAGAACCTTATTTTTACATAAATAGTCACACATTCAGTCAGTCAGGTTTGCACCTGCACCTTAAATTTAATCCACACTTTGTTTTTGCTTGTTCAATAATCATAATCAGCAGTGTGGAGCTAAATGAATATTTTGGTATGTCAGCGGCTCAGGGCTGAGGGCTGGTAAGTGTTTTCCTCTTTGTTCCACAGAATGTCTGCAGAACTTCAGTGAAGAATCACCAAACAAGTTTCCTGTTTCAGATTCTCAATTAGAACCTACATTTGTGTTTGAGTGCAGATGAAACTGCCAGTACATATAAAGAAAAACCTTCAAACACTGTGCAAATTTAAGAGTTTAGGATGTAAAAGCTCTCAACAAAATTAAAAGGCTGATTTTACAGACGTGTCCACAATGATGCAAAAATGCATTCCTTCAGGATCTAAAGGTGTACTTACTTTTTAAAAAAATACATCTAATAGGTATTATTTTTCTTTTAAAAAAATATATTTTCTGGTATTGTTCATATATTCTACATCTGGTTATAGACAGTGTTCCAAACAGAAACAAATCACTGCACATATAATTCATGCTTCAGATAACAATAGGCCTACTTCTACTTGTCGAGTGGGATTTTTATGAGAACGATTCTGCTGATTTCCTCCTGTATGTTCCTCAGTTTGAAAGAAAAATATCAAATAAAAGGTTTTCAAAATGACATCACACAACATATTAAGTTCACGGTAAACTTTGTGGATCTTAATTTGTGTGTCTCTGTGTTGGATCTGAGAAACCATTCAGTCTATACCTCTCCACCAGCTCACCTGTGACCACAAGACAAAGTAAGTATAACAAATTAAAATCATGAATGATTGGAAAATCTGAAAGGCTGTAGAACAGCACAGCTCAACAAAACTTTCAAAAGTTGGACTGTAACGCTTACATAAACAAAGGAACACAACAAATCTGTTGTATAAACTGCATCTATAAAGAAAATGAACAAGTGAGTTAAAAACATTTATATCAAGCAGTAATAGGTATTGAATATCAGTGCTCTATCTGATTTTTTGAACCAAGTATGGGAAAAATTCTAAATAATCAGGTCTAAATAATCAAGATAAGCTTACAAATCTGACAGTTCCGATGGTTAACTGCATACGTCGTGAAAGACCAAGTGAGTGTCCTCAAATAATCTCCAGAACTCAAATAACATATAAATGACATATTTTCACCATTGCTGTTTTGATGAATAAACACATTATCCATAAAATTATATTTTAAAAAATGGCATCATAATTGTTAAGACTATTTGTGTTGTTAATAAGTCCTTATTTATTCTGGTTTGTGTACTTAAGATGGCCTAATTTGGGGTCACAAGCCTCTGTCACTGTTATTTTGTTGGTCAGAAGCTGAAAAGTTTGTGAATCACTGCCTTAGAGCAGGGGTTCCAACCTTTTCAGCTTTTAACCCTCAAAATAACAATGTGACTCCAAATATCCTTGATCAAACTACACAAAACAAACCTTGCTAAAAAAGTAAAATGATCAAGGGTGTAATGACAACACAAGTAGAATCTCATTCTACTTTTTCCCAATTTCTGATTATTGTTTCTTTTATGATTGTCTTTACATTTTTATGTGATCTCTAAAGATCATCTCAGGACCCCAAACTTAGTGTTTTGTGATTTACAGTGGGATCCAAACTTTGAAAAACCGCTTCCTCACAAACTTCACAAATTAAAAAGTCATATCAGGTAAATAAGATCATCGGATGGGTCTCAGAGTTTAGTATGATCTATCCACAGTGCTGGTGTATGAAATTTCAAACAGCCTACAACTCCCATCGACCCTTTCGGCGGAACGACGGAAGCCGGCTGGATCCTCCAACTTCAAGCCGCCTGTCCAGCCTGTCAGCGGTGTGTTGCTCTGTCTGTAGCGGCGCTGGTGCTTCTTCCTCTGGACTAACAACTAAAAACATGCTGTCATTCGCTCTCAAGCAACTCACAAGGGTAATTGTAGCACCTGGTTCAGATTTTTTTGTGTAATTCTTTTT
This sequence comes from Kryptolebias marmoratus, assembly GCF_001649575.2. Classification (NCBI taxonomy): domain Eukaryota; kingdom Metazoa; phylum Chordata; class Actinopteri; order Cyprinodontiformes; family Rivulidae; genus Kryptolebias; species Kryptolebias marmoratus. The sequence goes on along the minus strand of NC_051433.1, from coordinate 8,726,370 downwards.
CTCCGGTGCGTTTTCGGTTGTGTAAGCAAATCGCGTTTCTGCACAGGTGAACTATTAGCTAGCTTTTCTGCGTGGGTTCTTACTAACTTGTAGTTGGGAGGATTGAAGTTGACCACCTATAGTTTCGGCAGTGTTTGCAGCTACTTTACTGGTGGCACCAAATACTCAGCTAGCTGCACTTTGCGGTCCTCTCGGGTTGTGTTTGTGTAATGTTTGCGCCTGTTAGCTAGTTGGTGGGCTAGCAGCGGCAGCGACACGTCGGTGTGTTGTTAAAAAGCCGCTGCAGCTGCGAGCATGTAGTGATATGATGCAACAGTCACTGCTCAGTTTCATCACCATGAGGGCAAAACCAGGCCATTAGGCTACATCACATAACATAATATAAAGGTGTTCGTTGAAAAACTCACAGTTTTTTACTTAGGGTAAATAAAAGTATATGACACTGTTGTTTATTTAAACCTTTTATCTTAAAATTAAAGCTGACTCAAACTTTGGGAGTTGGCATTATGTTTCCTCCCAGTCTGTGTGTTATCTATGAGTTGGAGCAGACTAAGGGAAGATAAGTCAGGGACGTTTCTGTCTTCTGTTAAGAGATAAAACAATAAAAGTTGAACCACAGTTTTTATTATTATTTCAGTTTTTTTTCCTCTTATTTTGGAAGGGTAGACAATCCAAAGCTCAGGAAGAGTCTTAAAAACTAAATCCTGAATAAACACTTTGTATGATACACTTTTTGTTCTGATGTTTGAGTTTGACAGCTTTTATTTTGTCTGTCTGCCTTGTGTCAGATGCAAATATTTTCCTTTTTTTGTTTTTTCAAACTTACATGTATGATTGAATGACGTATGGAAACTGTGGATTAGCGTTTCATTACGTCACTTTGTCTTTGTTGATTTTTCACTTTTAAAAATGCAATTAGCACTAAACTTACTGGTTTTAACAAAGGATTGACTTTATCCAGATAATGTAAGAAGACCACATTTAGAGATGAAGCTAAAACTAAGTTCTGTACTAATAGTGTTTAAAGTGAGTAGCAAATATTAACTTTCAAACTTCCTTCTTAAGATAGTTGTGCAACAGATAAAAGTCTATTTTTGTCCACCTTTGGAACTAATATGTAATGTTTTAATTTAGTCACGAGTTTCTGAACTATTATTAGTCTTCTGGAGTGGAGAGTATATCTGAATATTGAGGAGTATAAATATGTTTGCAGATGTACTGTAGATATATAATTTTCTTCTGAGCTGTCAATTTATTATGCAGAGCATTCTTGCCTAAAGAACTAGATCGTGGACTAAATGAGCTGGTTGTAGTAGCTAATTGATTAAGTTTGTGATTTTTCTTCTTTTTTTAAGTGGCCAATGTTGGCCTATTTTAAGTGGTCTGTCTCTACACTGAATTATATTTTGCAAATGTTTAAATATTGATTATATTTCTTTGGGTTTTAAGGAAATTAAGTGACTATCACTGCTTCTTTGAATCAATCATGAGTATCTCATGATTTTAGTTTACAGCAAGTTCATTAGTTGAAGCATCAGTGCTATTTTTGGACCTGATCAAGTAACCTACTTAGACATTTTATGAATTGAACACATTCTTTTTTCTTCCTTTAAATAGGAAGTTTGTGACAAGTTTGGGTCAATCTTTTTCTGTGGCGTGTACTCAGACCTACTTTTACAACTTTTCAGTGTGTTTGACGTCTCCCATTGAAGACCTAACACTGTTCACATGCTTTTTTTATTGGTACTAATTGATTTAGTATGCTGCAGTATTCTCACAAGACAGATTATTCTCAGGGCATGTTTGTACATTCCAATTTTTGTGTGTGTCCTGGAGAAACTTTTTCAGTTCTTGTGCTGGGCATTTTTTGTTTGTGTTGCTGTTGACCTTAAGTTTTTTAGGTATAGGATTGAGCTTCAAAAAATCTTTGCTGTCATGGAGATAGTTTTAAAGATCATAAGGCTACATAATATATAGAAAAACTTATGATTGCAGTATCAGCATGCACAATATGAATACTACAAAGTACGGCATAGATTATAGTAAATTGTAGTTTATGCCATGCCAATAATATATTTTGCTCAGCGCTGAGATGTTCCTACCTGATTTAGATGCATGTGGCTGATATCTTAATGCAAAATATTGTGTGCATCCTGATGACTAAAGGAAAAGAGGAGCTCAAAAAAAAAGTTTATTGTTTAGATGTAGGTTGTTCAGAATTGTTGTTAGAAGTTGATTTAATAGTATTACTTCAGGCTAAAGCACTGAACATCATTTTTTGATGTTAATAGTGCAATAAAGGTCAGGAGCCAGGCCTTATCCAGCAGCCCAGTGGTTGCATCTGGGGCACCAGGCTGTAACGTGAAATGCTCCTAAACCATCTTCTTCTTTGGTTAAAAAAAAAAAAAAAGACCTAACTATTGTGGATCGATTAAAGCATAAATGTTTCATTCCACTACCTATACCTCCTGAAGATTGGCTTTATTACCTGCATCTCTTAAGTCTCTGTCACCATGACAGACCTTTGATCCTGATAAAGTCGCCCTGGACTGCACCTCCGTCCCTTTGTGCCTCTCCACTCAATCCAGATTTCTCAGTCTGGTGTCATCCAGAGTGAATCACAGGGCAATTTGTAACAGACACTCCTGCTATTAGTCAGTGACAGAGGAAGGGGCAACTACGTGTCAGGCTGACGGATGCTGCTGCCCTGTTGGCACTTCTCTGCTTTCTTTTATAACCTTTTTTTTCAGCGTTTCTCTACAATCATTGTGCTTGTTTTCCTTGTGTTACAGGGTTGATTGTTGTTTGGTATAGCCACTGAAGGACAGCAGTCATCTGTAAAATTGACTCGCCTCGGGAACTGGTTCAAGAAATGGGCAAAAATAATACAGAAGTAGGATTAATGAAATGATTTTTTTTCTTCTATTTTCATTGTCTGTTGGGTTTTTTTTTCTTTGTGTACAGATGCTTGACAAGAAAAGCAAAGTGCCAACAATTATCTCATCATTGTCACAAAGATGTAGTGCATTGTTTGGCGCTCAGCACCCAGGTTAATGTGGTCTCTTCTGCCCCTTTTCTCACAGCTGAATTTTCTTGAAGTTCACCTTCAAACGACAGTGTAATCTGTTGCCTAAAAATAGTCTCTCTGTGACATATTTGGTGCTTGCATCGTGGTTCTCACTTTTTTTTTTGTATCTCTTTATCTTGTGTTTATTAATTAATCTTCCGTAATGATCAGGGCTGATAAATGAAGCAGAACAGAAGAGAGACAGATCACAGGGACTAACCTGTGTGTTTGCTGAAGATGTTCCATGTGGATGCCAAATAAAGATGCCATATGAGTTTTACATGGCTGAGTTAGCCTAGCAGAACCAGGTGACAGGATGGGGACATCAGGGTGGGTAGAAGGAAAGCGCGGAGGTGAGGAGCAGGGAGGCTCTTTTGTCCATTGTGTAGTTGTTAGGAGATATATTGTTGACTTGTGCTGGGGTTTTAGCCGCTTCTTTCCCTGGCCATGGTTTGCTCCAGCAGAGTCCAAAGGATAGTTCCTGTCAGGATTTAATGACCCATGTGATTTCTGGGTGAGAAACACATTCTCAGATGCAGCTCAACTTGTCTTTCTTTGCCCTAATGTCTTCCAAAATTTTGAAAGGGGACTCTCAGCTTTTCCAAAAACTCTACTACCACCTGTGACAGAGGGCCAGGGTAGAAACTGTTCATCAGTATGCTGTCCTTACCCTGGTGTGTCATCACTGTCCCCTCAGACAGACCAGCAAGCACCGGAAGAGGCTGTGGCTTTAGAATGAGCCAAACAACAATTACAATGCTGAACAATAAGGAAATCTTTTCTGTTTCTTTGGTTCAAAAATTTTGGTTTTCAGTTTTTGTTTTTTTTTTTTAGTTTAAATAGGTTACTTAAAAAAATGTAATTCCCCAAAAAGTTTTAATAGGACTTGGAAGAGCATAATGGCTTTTTAATATGGATGTCTTTATCTAGTCCCAAGCATTGTGTTAATTGCTTTTTAATGGTGCTATTAAAGGGAGGCTGTCCCTCACACCCCAGCACACCTGTACAGATGATAACTATAGGTTAGATGTGGGGCGATCGATCTAAGCACAGAGTCATCATCATATTGTTGATTAAATGTCATCAAGGAGCCAGTGTGTTCCGAATGCAATCAACCTGTCGAGGATTTTATTTAACCTCCAAGCGTTCTTCAACAAAGGGCTTTTTTTCTTCCTTTTGATTAAGAATTATTATATCTTTTATCCATGGGTAAAAGCTTTTTTTTTAACTATATAAAAGGTTTTTTGACAGCTGAAGCACTATGTAGAGCAAATCCAGAAAAATAGAAGCGGAGTTTCATTCAGTAAAGGACTCAATTTTTTTTTTTTAAAGAGCCTGTTTAAATTTTGGTCTCTTCTCTCTGATATGATCTGGCGTTGCAGTGGCAGCAGTAGAACTTGCCAGCCCCAGTCCAGATTAGATAAGCAGGAAGTGCTGAATCTGTTCTCTTTCTGCCTCCTTTTGGTACACTGAGGCTGTAAAAGTCAGTCCCTCAGTTTGCAGAAGTGCTGATAGAGGCATAATTGAATAACCATGCTGATTATTGATATCGCACAAACACACAAGCTTTTAATTGTGCCAGGCTTCATATTAGGGTGAAAGAGGGGGGAAAAAGTGGAGGAAAGGACTTCAGAGGACTCCTTATCGAACAAATCAGGCTGCCACTTTAAAAATGTGAAGTTATCAAGTATGCTTTACATGTTCTGTGTAACTTGCTCTGAGCCCTTTAAGTGCTCGACAACTTTTAATTTGTGTTCATTTTTCCTCCCAGTGTTTGGGCAGCTTGTGTCAGTCAGTCAGTCCTGTTTCAGACATACTTCACTTTAACCCTTCTGGTTTCGTTATCTTTCTTCTCTCATACACTCCAAATTTCCTCCTTCTCGTCCCGTACCCCCCTCCCCCACCTCCAGCCACTGTGCCAGCGGGCCCCCGTTCGTTTCGGTGTGCGTCTCCAGCAGTCCCACGCAGCCACCCGTGCAGCAGATGAAGATCGCCCCTGGACTGGTCGGGAGAGCCTGGCTGAGGATGATCCTGAAATGTGGGCTCTGCTGCAGAAGGAGAAGGACAGACAGTGTCGCGGTTTGGAGCTAATTGCATCTGAGGTACTTCAACTTTTAACAACAAGTCGGTTCCTTTTTATTTTGTTTGTTTGTTTTTGGTTGATTTGCAATGAAAAACTTGCGTTAGAGACGGATTCAAAGAACAGTTAACAGAGAAAAGGAAAAGGGAAATGTTCAAGCATGATTATCCAACCCCTGGCAAAATATATATATATATTACTGCCACTCACAGAGGCCGTTTATTCAGTTGTTTTATTCTGTATATCAAACAAAATGACATAAACCTGTTACATGTAATAACTGAACCATTTGATATAAAACTTACCTCAGAGTAAAAGGGAAATTGCTAAATTATGATTTGTTTAGACTAAAAATAGAAAAAAACATAAAAAACATGGATTAATAAAGAAACTTGCTTTTCATATGTGAATATTTGATTGTTTTAAGTAACAGCTGACTGATCAGACCCCAGCCCTCTCTCATTTCTGCCACCGTTTAAACCATTTACAGGCCATACCACTGAGTTTACGCCTTTTTTCCTAAGTTTCAGTGTATTTTGTTCGATGGCAAACATTTTGTTTTCTCATTCTAAAAAAAATGACAACATCAGACTAACTTTGGATTGAAGGAATAAGAAAATTGTCTACCAGTTCATCTCCTGCAGAGGTAATGACTGTCATCTCCCTGCTCCTTTACAAGACATGTAAATGTTTCTCTTCAGTGACTGTGTGAAGGTGCCCATTATCTGAAGGCAGTCATCTTTATGTTTTATTGGACCTGCAACAAACAAAAGTCCCAGCAACATCTTTTTGTCCAATTCAGATTAAAGATTTATCACAGATTTTTCCTTTTGTTCAATCTTTCACAATCCATGAGATGACTCCTTATTTTATGCAGCTGTAATCTTGTTTTTTTATCCTTCTTTTAAGAACAACAAATGTCTTTTTTCCACAGTCTGTTGTACTATTCTTGCAAAGATTATGAAATTATTTTCACATCTTTTATTAATTGGTTTATTTATTGTTCATTTTTGAGATTTCTTGTTGTGGTCATTGTTTGTTGTTGATAAACCAGGTAAAAATCCTCTACTTGGTCTAGAGAAGATGATTTTTTTTTTTCCTTTATGTATATTTGGAAAATGTAAAATGCTCAGCTGTTAAAGAAAATAGTTTTATAGTTGCTTTTTTATCTTTAAAGACTGATGATTACATTTTTTTTCCCTGGAAGTTGCAAACCTCCACTTGATTCCTGTTCAACCTAACATAAACTTGCTTCTTTTCTAAATGTTTACTTAATCAAAACATAACTAAATCATTTCCTGATATCCTCAGAAAAATCTTATTTCCCCTCTTGAGCAGCTTAATAAAACTGGCACGTTTTGATTTTCAGTGACGTAAACTTCTCAGCATGAAATATGACGTTTCCGACTTTCTGGCTGCAGTTTGAACTTGTTTTATTTTTGAATTCAGTCACTTTAGTAAAAATCTCACCCTCTTACATTGATTAGGTTGGATTGTGTTTAAAGAAATACAGAGTAAACACTTCTTTGCTCTGTAAGAGTTGGCAGCACTTCACTTGTATTTTGGCAGTTCAGGTAGCTGAGAATACTTCATCTCTGATTAACATTTTGGCTAAACAGGTGAATTTGTAGACTGTTTAACTTGTTACCATCTATCATGGTTTTATTATGACTGAAGCGTTTTTGTTAGAGATTTTTGTTCTCTTGAGTTCTCTTGAATTATTGCATTGAATATAGTATGGTGCATTAAGCACAACAAATAAAAAGGGCATTGCATTGAAAATTTATTGAGTGCAAAGAAGTCGTGACTCATTAATTTCCAAATTATCTGGGAATTGTATTTTATAGCACTAATTATCCTGTTTCTTTAATCCTGCAAGGTTTAAAAAAAGTAATATTTTTATTAAACATGGTAATGATAAAACATTTATTGTAAAAGCTGACGAGAACAGATGAATATCGGCCTCACTAAACATTCATTTGTCACCCACTGACAAACTGTGCAGTAAAATTATTCAAAATTGGCTTCTGTAGTCGTAAAATGCTGCAGGAAACAGGCCTTGCTGTAAGCAAGAATAACGTTGTACTTACAGCAAAGTATTTGGGCAGCATGTTTGTTTTCATTCCCGCGCAAGACGGCGTGAAATGGAGAATTTTACTATTCAGAAGGCCAGACAAAGCTTTATTTTCTGTTGTTTTTTTCCCCCTTCCTCTTGTTTCTTCTTTGCCACAGTAGTTGTTCAGTGGAGTATATCAGCCTCTTTTCCACACAAAGCCTGACCACTCTAGTGTGAGATAAAGCTGATATCTTCATTCTGCTTCTTTCCTAACTCACTCTGCGAGTACAGGCAGACACTGCTTGAATCAGAAGACATACATTTTTACACACATGCCCACCCAACACACACACACCTCAAAGCGCTGCGAAGCAAGTGCTCTTCCTTTGCTAATATATGCACAGTTATCGGCGTGACAGACAGATGCAACAGAAAGCTGTTACTGGAGCTGTTATCTTCCTTGATCTCCTCTTTGCTCCTTGGTGAGGCATTAGCAAAAGCGCTCATGATACACCACCACCACCCAGTCAGAAAAATAAATGAATAAAACGAGTTAGGAATGCATTTGACCGTGGATGTTCGGTCAAATTAATGGCCTTGTTGCAGACCTGTGCCTGTTTTCAGCAAAACATACAAACATTTGTTTTTCTCTGAAAGAGAGAAATTATTGTAAAAGGGTCCTGAAAATTGTATCTCAACATGTACAGAGACATTTATTACATTATCTTGTACCCTCCAGCAGCTTGGTGATAAGCACTGTGAAGTGTAGAGTGTTAGTCTATGGATGTCCACAGGTTCAATACTGTAATGATTGCCTCTTGCCAGAGGGGGATTTCTCACTATCACTTAACAGACTTTAATTTGCCGTCCTTGTCCCTTCTATCCTCTCGTTTCATTGATCTGAGTGTGTGTGTGTGTGTGTGTGTGTGTGTGTGTGTGTGTGTTTGACTGTGTGTGTTCTCGCCCCAGAATTTCTGCAGCCGAGCAGCTCTGGAAGCTCAGGGTTCCTGTCTGAACAACAAATATTCAGAAGGCTACCCAGGGAAAAGGTAACTGTTTATTCAGCCACACCTCGCCTTATTAACACTGCTGATATTCTGTGCTTGAGGACATTTGCTACAGACATGCAAAAATAAAGACACGCAGGGACACATACTAATTTATGCTTTCTCTTTTAGAGAGCCTGTGATTACACACCTTAACCATATAGTAAATAATCCACAGCCTCTGTCTTGCTAAAGTGATAACTGAATGTTTTTTGTTTGTTTTCTGTTGTATCTTTTGGATAATTCACATTTATCAGCAGCAAACTGAGAGCTGGCATGCTTTGAATGCTAATCGTTTGTTGCCTTTTGAATCCTGGAATACAAGCTTCTCATAAATCTCCCTCCCACTGTATGTGTTTTTAATTTTTATCCCCCCACCCAACATCCCACTCATCTGCTGCTTTACGCTTTAATGTAATGAAACAAAAGGATCATTTAATTGATTTAAAGGTTTGTGCTGTAGCTGTGCTGCTCCTTTATCTGCAATTTTGCTGAAATGTTTTTTAAGCATTTTTCACCTGATTTCCCTAAATCTGTTGTAGCACTTTGGGATCAGCATTTGTCGATTTTATTTATTTATTTTAATCATTCGCTCCGTTTGTGGCAAATACTAGAGAGTGCCGAAGCATTTTCATGAAGCGGTTTTAATCTTCTATGTAATAAAAATATATTAAATGATAATGTGAAAAGATATCCTTTGTACTGACTAATCTATAGAGAGCTTTCTTCCATCAGGAGTTAATGATGAACGAAATGAAGCTAAAGGACCAAATAAAAAAAATTCACCCTGTGGGGTCAGTCATGAATCCTGATGAATGATAGATAAGGTTGAGTTATTGATATCTCAGGGATGTTTTAAACGCTGGATTCTGAGGTCCCCAAAAAATCAGGAAAACTGTGATGTGTGTGCTTAAATTGCATTAAAATAAAAGTTAAATCCAACAGGTTGTTTCCGGTATTGGTACATCTTCATTTTTTTTAATATATATGTATTTAAAAATTCTCCCTCTCAACCCTGACTGCAGGTACTACGGTGGAGCAGAGGTGGTTGACCAAATTGAGCTTCTATGTCAGAAACGAGCTCTGGAGGCCTTTGACCTGGATCCAGAAAAGTGGGGTGTCAACGTCCAGCCGTACTCTGGTTCTCCTGCTAACTTTGCTGCCTACACCGCCGTGCTCAACCCTCACGAACGTCTCATGGGCCTGGACCTGCCTGATGGAGGACAGTCAGTATCCACTGCTTCTTTTCATTACCTTTTCCTCTTATCAACCTGCCTAAGTTCATTAGATCTGTATCTGTTTTATTATATTTCTGCATAATTTCTTAAGCTCAGAATTATTATTTTAATCATAAATAAAGCTGTTGGCTGGAAAACAACTGTGTACATTTTGTTTTTGTCACTTCAGTTTGACGCATGGCTACATGTCTGATGTGAAGAGGATCTCTGCAACGTCAATCTATTTTGAGTCCATGCCCTACAAGTTAAATGTAAGCAGACATATTCAGCTTGTCTAATTATATTCAGAATGAATTGTCAGCTTTGATGTTGATGAAATGAGTCTGTAGCAAAAACAAAACAGGTGACGGTCTCATAAAAACATAAAAATAGGATTGTTATTTTTTTAAAACCTCACTGATTTCGTTCTTTGCGTTTTTGCACAGTTGTAGTTTCCTTTAACTGTGATGTTTGTTGCTGTCTGTTTTTACATAGATTTTTGTATTATTTAAACTAAAAATGAATTTAAGGCTAAATCACACAGTTAAGAGTTTTGCATTAAGTAAGCATAACTCATATTCTCTCATATTTCTGCTACACAGTAGCCACTGTCACACTGTCAGGACGGTGCAATTTAAGGCTATTTTGAATCAGCACATACATCTTGAAGCTTTCAGTCTGAAACCTCTTTTAATTTTAGTTGTAGGGTCACCAATCTTGGATAATTGCCCCAAAAAAATCCCTAAAATCTACTGTTTTGATGTAAACTAACCTGCTCTGAAACAGTTCTTGTTTTTGTGCAATTTACACACTGCAACAGTAAAATTATTGTTGCAGTAAATATTCTATATACAATACCAACTGGTGCAAAATCACAAGCACCTGAACGTAAATGTGTAATTTCTGTGACAATAACAAAATAAGAGTAAACAGATTGACATTACAGGACACAAATCAATGTCCTCAGTTCTTTTCAAATAACACACACACTTCTGAAATGCTGAAGATGGTTAGTGTTTAAATTCAAATGTTTTTGGCAATATGGTTGTGAATATATACCATAAGGAGCTGAACAAATTAGAATAATTAAGATCCACAGATAAACAAAATAACCAGATCATATGAGACTTATCAAAGTGTATCCTATAAAAATAACTTTACACAACAGGAAACTGTTTATACAGAGATATCCATTTAGGATATTATGAAAGCACAGTTAGTCTTGGCTGACCTGAGGGTATTTGTCTGGCTCCTTGTTATGGAGCCCTAAGAGAGTCTTGTTTAGCCCCTGGGGTGACATTTGCAGCCTCGACTTATTTATTATTTGAGTTGGTTTCATACATTATATATTATATGTGAAGGCCTAGAATAATAACTTACTGTTTCTTTAAATCTTTCTTTTTAAATAGAATGTATTTGGGTATTTGCTGAAAGATTAAACAAATTAGATTTTTTAAAAATGATTTTAGTTCTTTAATTACACTTAAATGATGCAAGTCGGTGTGAATAGGGACTTCTTTCCTCCTAACCCAAGAAAATTTAAACCCATCAGACTCTTACTGGCAGCTACTTACTGAAAGAGAGTGTTTAAATTGATGTATGACCACCCTACATAATGCAACAATGCAGTCCCAGTATAACACTAGGTAAAACATTCAGAGGGTTGTTTACTCACGCTGAAATCTTTACAATATGCATGTACATACTGTAGCTCTGATCAGCCCGTGGTATATTTAATGCGCTTTATTCTGAGAGTTTATGGTTCTGTGATAGTGTTGGTAACAGTTGATGGATAGCATAGAGGGTCTGCATGTCCAGACCTGCTGATGTATGGGCAGGCAAGACCCCTCTGTGAGAAAGATAATGGGAAATCGACAGGCTGGCCAGCATCACTGGCTCTGTCTTCACAATGAGCAGGTTGATGGAGTGAGGGGGCATCCATAGATGTGCTCTGGAGATGGGAGATTATCAGGTTGTCTAAATAAAACTTTCTCTCCTCTCTTTTCCCTCCTTTTTTCATGTTTCTGATGCCCCTTTTCTCCATTGTGTCTGTCTCCTACTTTGTTTTTCTGCTAAATCCAGCTGACTTTTATTGTCGCTGCTTAAAGGAAAATTAGAAGGGTAAAACTGTAGATCCAGGCACCAGACACACTCATCATTTCATGTGACTCTGAAGTCCATTCTCAAATTTATGGATCAACTATCATGTTTTTAAACTATCCCAGGTCATTGAAAGAAGCAGGGAGAGTCTTAAAACCAGCTTCATCTGTTCAGCCTCATCACACCAGCTTAGCAGATCCCTAAAAGGCTGAATTAGGATAAGTACGGGTGCATTACTGCAATTGCCCCATCTTCCACCACAATATGATAGGTGTAAATGTCTCCCTTAGATAGATTCTTCCCCCTTTTAAAGTAGCCAAAGTACTTCAATTGCACCAGCTTCAAATGGAAAAATCTCTTTTCCGTGTCGATATGCTCACTCTTGATCTCTAGATATCTCACTTCTTTCTATCTTCTCATGTTTCTTTTTTCCCTGACCCTTACTCTCCTACATATATTCTCATATTCCACCTCCACTTCCTCTTCATTCGTTCTTCTTTCATTACCTTTTCTCTCGCCTCTCAACCCATCTCTCGCTCTTTTTTTTTTTTTCTTTTTTTGCAGCCTGCAACGGGACTCATAGACTACGAGCAGATGGAGATGACAGCCAAGCTGTTCCGGCCCAAGCTCATCATCGCTGGCACCAGCGCCTATGCTCGCCTCATTGACTATGCCCGCATCAAGAAGGTGAATTGAAATCCCTTTATTCAAACAACCTCACCCTGTTTTCACCCTGTCCTTGCTTTCTTGCTACCTGTTTCCTTCACTCCTCTCTGTGTAAGTGAGGTCAGACCGGCTTTGTCCTCCAATGTTAAACTAATTCAGCCCTTTCACTGAAATGTCAAGCACACCTACCTCCTTTAAAGGTAGGTCAGTTTTTTCTCCCAGACATAGTTTCCACTCATTTCTCTGCCACAGTTGAGATCCTTTCTTAAATACAGATCTTTTACTTTTTAAACATTTTATAAAATTTCCAAATACGAATGGTTTTGGTCTCAAACAGTTTTCATAGAGGGAGTATTTTTGCCTGCTAAACTCTCTCTTAGCACACAGTAAGAACTTCTAAATGCACACTTCACTGCCCTCTTTCATGGTGCACAAGAGGACCCTTTATCTGTTTTGTTATACCAACCTGCTGATTCACTTCATTCACTCCATGACTGTCTCCCTTTGTAGCAGAGCTCCACTTTAGATCGTACCATCAGATGGAGCGTCCCACAATTATAGAGCTGTGTTTTATTAACCACCATAACCAGTCTGTAGCCAGGCTTTTTCCTGGCATGCTACCTCGATTTTCTCCCTCTGTTTGTTACTCTGCTGTCTTCTGACCATAGCAAAACACGTTATTGTTCTTTACCCACTTTACGCCCCTTTTTTCCCCTCTAATACATATACACTGATCCGGTTTAGATGCAAGAGGAAAAAAGGATTGTTTCGATAATGCATTTTAATTGGAGCACTCAAAAGATTGTTTACAGTTCTGATCAGTCTCCAGAGAGTAATTTACATTTTAGCAAGCTATTTATTGTTTCTGCCTTTTTCAATAAATGCTGCCAAGTGAAAGCATGGATTTATTGAATGTTGCCATAATATTTCAGGCCTCTTAAGACTGCAGATGAGAGTGTAATTACACATCGTGAAATATCTTCCCTCTGAGAAAATAGGTAATGCCGGCAGATGAAGAGTCCGTTATCAAATCTTAATCATGCAGAAAAGAAATGCAAATGTAAAATGGCTAGGAGCTTATCTTTTATCTTAAATTTCAACATATGAAGCCAAATAAAATAGTTTACCTGAGTCATGAAGGCTTGTTGCACCATGTGGGTTAGTTTGATGTTACTAAAGCAGTTTCTGACAGCATTTTCACTTCAGTCTCATACTCAGTTTCCTGTCATGTTTTCTTTTTTTTATCAGCTGTGCACAGAAATTAATGCCTACATGCTGGCTGACATGGCTCATATTAGCGGTCTGGTGGCAGCTAAAGCCATCCCCTCCCCCTTTGAACATGCCGACCTGGTCACTTCCACCACGCACAAGTCCCTCAGAGGAGCAAGGTAAGGATGGCCGATGTGCCGAAGAAGCAAAAGATGGGGACAAATCAAACAACCAAGAATGACACGTGGAACTCTCCTTTATAATATGAAATTGCTTTGTCGTGCATCGGTTCTGTTCTGTCTAGGGCTGGCCTTATCTTTTATCGTAAAGGTGTTCGCTCAGTGGACAAGAAAGGAAAGGAAATCATGTACGACCTGGAGGACAAAGTCAACTTTTCAGTCTTCCCCTCCCTGCAGGGCGGTCCTCACAACCATGCCATTGCTGGTGTAGCTGTGGCTCTCAAGCAGGTCTGTTCAGCACAAATACCCTCCTTTAGTGTGACCGAACAACAAAAGAACTTGATTTGTGTGACATTAAGTTTAATCAGCCTGTTTTGTTATACAAATCAATCTTACAACAAAGACATGAGTATCGTAACACTAACTTAATGTTTTTCACTTGTTTGATAATATTGCTGTCTGTTGTAAGATAATCCATTTAAGAGAGAGAATACTTCTTGAATTGATATCTCATTATTTGCCATTTTGAATGAAAAGGTAGCCTAACTCTTTCACTATTGTTTCGGTGTGTCCAGGCACAAGCACCCATGTTCAGAGAGTATATTTCCCAGGTACTTAAGAACGCCAAGGCCATGGCTGCAGCTCTTCTCAGTAAGGGCTACACACTAGTATCAGGTAAGCTAACTTGTTTGTTAAGCTGTTTTTTTACTCCTACTGAAGACATTGATCTATTATACAGCAAAGAAACAAACACATGTAAAACCACCTGTCACAAAATGCAAATTACACAGTGGGGGGGGGGGAACAAAAGTGCATTTAAATTCATGATGTGCAAATGGACTAATGCTTGTACAGCTGCCTTGTCAGTCAAGAAAATAAAATCTGATGAAACTGGTTGTTTTGTGATTGCGAGCAAATACTTGAGTCTTGTTTAGCATTTAATACGCTGGCCTCAGCTGCTTTTTGATGTATAGCCCTAAATTGATACCCTTTAAAAAATCTAGACTTGTTTGTGCTTACACTGCAGCGTGTACATACTCCCTTTTTAAATACTCTTTTAGTAAAAGGACTGGGGGGGGGAGACTTAGACTGTGTGACACTGATTATAAAAATAAAAAAGTAGAACTTGTTCAAAGCTTGTCAAAACAAATACAAATTTGAACTGTTAAAAACATCCTGCTTAGGCTGACAAGTTAATCATTAAGGAGAATAATGATGTTTTTGTAGCTAAATTTGGAATAAAATCCAGTTTGAAAATAGTCCATAGCCTGTTTTTGTCTAAGTACATGGTTATAAGAAGTTAAATCAAATACCTGAGAGATAAACGGTTATTTACCAAATTAGGAAAAGGCTATTGGTTGCTGAATTAGTTTTATCTTTATTCTGAGTTCTGTTCATTTAAATGGTCTGCAAATACAGACTGTTTAACTACTCAGCAGGTATCTGTATGATGATTTGTAGGATAGGTTGGGATTTTTTTGGGGGGGTGTTAAAAAATGAGGGTAAATGTGTGTTTTTGCGCAGATTCGTAAATAAAACATTTTAAATGGTTAAATTTTGGGATTTTATTACAAATATGGGTCTTTTTTTTATATCAATAGTTTTTAAAATGTTTATGGATCTTGAAAAATGACCTCAGATCACCAACCTACCACAAGTATAATCTGATTTGGTGAGAAATACTTGGGGGTTTTATGTCACGTTTTGATTGCTGTGATTAGTCATTCTTTTATAAATTTCCAATTCTGTCCTCCCTGCTGCAGCCACAACACACACGCACGAGGTTGATGTATGCTTTTATGATTTATTTGGAGGAAGTAAACCCTGGAAAGATTAGCGGCAACCTCAGTATTGGAAGCTGCTTGGAATCCAAATGTATAAACTGCCCATTTATCATCTTCGTAAGATAAGTCTTTCTGCAGACTGCATGACAATGACAGACCATGTAGGATTGTAACATCTGTCACAACAAGTGTGGCTGAAGCCTAACTTTAATCAAAACATGTGCAGAGTCTTGTAGTAGGTGTGACTTGCAGCGTGCTGTTACTATCAAGTGGGAGCGGTTGGTATCTGAAGGCTTTGGATGGATACTGTTAACCCTCACACTTTACTGACCCACACAGCCTAAATTACCTTCTGCTCATTTAATGGTAAATTAAATGGAAAAAAATGTCCAGATTCAACTATGATCATATACGTGCATGAAAAATGTAAACATGCGGAGCATCGTTGACAAGATTTAATCCCCTTCTGAACGTTTTCATAAAAATGTTGTGTATTCCAGGTGGGACCGACAACCACCTGGTCCTGGTGGACCTGCGGCCTAAAGGCATCGATGGGGCTCGGGCGGAGAGGGTGCTGGAGCTCGTGTCAATCACTGCCAATAAGAACACGTGTCCTGGGGACAAGAGCGCCCTGACCCCGGGGGGCCTCAGGCTGGGTAAGGAGCTGTTTCACCAAATGGTAAACTGGACTCTTACTGAAGGACTCGGTCAGAAACGGCATAAATAAAGAAACAAAACCAATCTTCTGCATTCTAATTTACTATCAATTATTTTTCAAATGTTTGCTTCACTTCACTCTTTGTGAATATTTAGCTTCAACTCTGAGCAGTTCATCAATTAAAATATATTTTGGATTCTTAATCATCTACAACAAAAAAGTGTAGGCACCACCCGTATTTATACTACTGCATTCCAGCTTCGTCTGAAAGGAGATAAATTGGCACACATTTGTTTTTTTGTTTTTTTTTTTTGGTCAAAATATTTTTGACATGCCTCGGGCAAAATCCAACACAATTTCAGGATCGATGCTCTCCCGTATATCCTGTCCTCTCAGCTGTTTTCTTTGCAGCTATTTTTGAGTTTTGATATATGATTTCTGTGGGTACGTTGTTCTGTTCGGGCTGCGTTAAAGTTGACGGAAGAAAAAAAACCCAATATGAATCTAAACACTTTTGGAAGTGGAGAACAATAGGTGCCCATCATAGGAATGCATTGAATGATTCATTTAATGATCCCCTCAAAGCTGGAGAAAGGGAAGAAACACACACTGTAAACACACACACACACACCTTACCCTAACCCTACCTAATGAGTTATTTTCCAACCTAGGGTTCCCCTCCATCGCAAAAAAAAGAGTCAAAGGACCGTTTTTGACCTCAGATACCCAGGTATCTGCTCTGAAGTACAGAAGTTGCACTTTTCATAATGTGATCTGTTAGCTGTCGACTTCTCTGCTGTTTTTACTTTATCGTTTTGAGCTTCTCTTCACAGTAGTCTCCTGACAGTCGTCTCTGATCAACCATCAGATTTTGTGTAGCTTTGACACATCGTCTGTGTACATTAATGCTTCTAAAAGCTGATTTTTTTTTTTTTTTTCAAAGCTCCTTTAGGTTGGAAAAAAAAAGCAAGAATTGAAAGAAAATGCCATCCATTTCCCCTCTTTCAGGTGCTCCAGCCCTGACTTCCAGGCAGTTCAAGGAAGAGGAGTTTGTCCAAGTTGTTGAGTTCATGGATGAGGGTTTCAAGATTGCTCTGGATGTCAAAAAGAAGACGGGTAAGGTCAAAGTTTTGTCTTTCTGGTTAAAGCAGAGTATGTGAATAGTGCTGAATTATATTAGTTTATGAGAGGGAAGAAAATGCTCATCGGTGATAAAACAAAGGAGGCAGAGTCATTGTCTTCTGTTGTTTGTAACTTCAGGAAAGCTCCAGGACTTTAAGAACTTCCTTCTCCAGGACCCGGAGACAGTGGCTCGTATCTCTGATCTGCGACACCGGGTCGAGGCTTTTGCCAGGCCGTTTCCCATGCCTGGGTTCCCCAGCCATTAGGCCAGCCAGTGTGGAGTCACGGCTCTGTAACAGCCAGGTGGCAGACAGCTGGCTGGGCAGACGCATGCACAGTGAAAATGGAAAAAATGTCATGGTAGTAAAATGTGGATGGTGCCTGAGAATTGGAACGACTCAAGTTCACTTTTCCAGTCAGATCTAGGTAACCACATTTTTCTTTTTTACTTCTTTGCTGTCAATCATGAGTCTATTCTTGTAAAATCATAACCTTCAGTTTGAGGTAAATAAACAAACAGCAAAAAAAAAAAGAGTGATGACAGATTTTGCAGAGCAGAAGAACCCTGTTATCTGTGTTGTGTGAAGATTATTCTCAGCTGTCTTCACACAATTCATTTAAGGCAAGCATGAAGAAAAAGAAAACATGTCAAATCAAAGAAAGACCAACATTTTTTTCTCAGTCTCTGACTTTCTAAGTGAAAAATATTACCTTTATGACACACTCAGTCTTAATTTTTCTAAAGATTCCTAACCAGCCACACTCCTCTTTATTTTCCCGGTAAGATCTGTAAGTGACAGCTTCGTCAGAGGTGTTTTTGTCCACATGTGAACTTAGATTGTTTTTTTATTTTTTGGGGAAACTAGTTTAAAATAGAAACCATTTATGAAACAGATAAGATTATATAAAATGAGAACTCAATATATTTTACCTACTTTAATACAACACTACAAATAATGCTCATATAAAATGTTTTAAAGCACATTTCACTTACAGTGGATTTTATTTAGAATTATTGGATCTTATCACATTGTGTCAGACCTCGGGTCATTTTCCTCTGACGCTGTTTCTCAAAGCATGTTGTAGATGTCAGATTGTATTTGCTTTGTTTTTTGCTATGACAACAGAGTTCTAATGAAAAAATGTAAATGTTACCTTGTGATAAAAGTCTTAATTTCTTTACAGCTTGTTTACAATAAAAACTTAATTTTTATATATTGTATTAGAGGAAATAACTATAGAATTGCTATCATTTCAAATCAGATTTTGGTACCATGATCATTTGTTAAAAATCATTTTAAAAAAACAATTTATACTGATATAGCTTATTTTTTATTGTAGTCTTTAATTATTAAAACTACAAATTGGTTTATTATTTAAAACGTTGTTTTAGTTTATTTGGTTTCACGCTCGTCATCGCCACTGCATCAGTGAGGAAGGAAGATTTGTTTGTAAGAAATAAGTCTTAAATGGTAGGTGTTTTTTTTTGGTTTTGTTTTTTGTTTGTTTTTTTACTTTGCACAAAGCAACTCCCTGAAACCAGTCCATTTATATTTTCCATGTCTGTATTTTTTTTTTTAAAGTCTTTGCCAAAATCTACCAGTCAGTATTTTCACGATGTTCACTCATCTACTGTTGTACGCTGTGATGGTTTTAAACTGTTTTACAGAGGATTTAAATAATTTTAATAGAGTAGTCCTAATAAAGTTTAGACATGCAGTAAAAGGTTTGTTGTGTTGTTTATTTTTGTTGTTTTGAGTCAATTTATCACAACTTGTTGACTGTAATAAAACTGATGTTAGGAGGTAAAGTTCTGGACTAATATGTCCTGAAAAAAGCACAACAAGCACACATTAATTCAGATGAGGACAGGAGAAATACAGCTGGATAGGCAACAAGTTTGATTTTGTTCTGCCTGAGTTAAAAACTCTTCAACTTTAGTTTATAATTTTACTGTTGTTAGTAAACTGTTCCAATTCTGATGAAGAGGGAGGTTTTCCTCGCTGGTTTCCAGTCTCCATCAGCTGCTCCTCCTGTTGGAGCTCCTGGACTCCGTTGTGGTTTTTCTGCTCATGTTGCATTTCAGAAGGAATATACCTGCAGACAGGTTGATAAATGTGGTTTAAAACACCTCAGTTTTCCTTCTTTTGTTAGCCAGTGTCACTCTCGAATATAAAAACAAATCCCCTTCTTTCACTGGTCTGCATGTTTGAGACGTTTCCTGCTTCACCTGAGGTAAATGAATCATCAGCAGGCTTCAGCAGGACTTGATGAGCTGCTGAGGAGGTAGTTTTATCATTTGAATCAGGTGTGCTGGAGCAGGAAAATCTCTCAAACATGCAGGATAGTAAATGAGGAGCAGGGGAAGGGGCCTCTGCATGGCTGTAAACGGATTATTGGACCAGTTTTGGTTCTGCACCTTTCAGGAATCCAGACTTCACCAACCTGACGCTGAGGACTGAAGCTTCTACATGTAAGTTCTGACCTGATTCCACCTGAGAGCTTTGTTTTAGTCTGGAAGAGTTGCTGGTGTGATGAGAAAAGTACCTGTCGTGTTGGTCATAATGGTTGCTGGCTGACTGATGTGTGCACTGTTTTATGAAGTTTTTTGTTTGTTTTATTTTGTTTTTTAAAGCTAGTTTGGACCTCTGTTAACCAAATGTCAAATAGAGGAATATTGTTTTGAAACAACGTTTCAAGATTTTTTTTTTTTTTTTGGTTGCTTTACACATTCCTGTAAAATTTACAATGCAGTTTGTCTGTCACTCACAATCCTTACATGGATGAGTCTTGTCTGCTCTAAAGCTCTAGCACATTCTAGCATTTCTGCTTTTATGGGATGTTTTTACATCTGTTTACTAAATACTGTAGCGCTGTCACATCCCAGTTGGTTCTCCTGAGTTTGTAAATTAAAGCTGGAGCTGAGCTCAGTGTTTAATAGACTTCTGTGAGAGAGTTGGTTTGGGTGCGTACAGTAAAGAGCACAGCCACTTACGTCACGTTTAATTGTGGATTCTTTTTTTCACCCTTTGTCATAAGGAGGTTTGAGTGATTTGTGACAAAATGGTCACGGCAAGGTTTACAAGACTGGTGAGACCAGCTCCGTTGTATGATTTGGAGACAAAAAGACAGGAGACGGAGCTGAAGATGTTGAGGTTCTCCTTGGGAGGGACAAAGATGGACAGGATTAGGAATGAGGTCATCAGAGGTACAGCACAGGTTGAAGGACTGGGAGGTAAAGTTAGAGCGGCCAGACTGAGATGGTTTGGACATGTGCAGAGGAGGGACAGTGGGTATATTGGTAGAAGGATTATAGAGATGCTGCTGCCAGGAAAAAGACAAAGAGGACATATATGGATGCAGTTAGAGAGGACATGGAGGGAGTTGGAGTGAGGACAGAGGATACAGGAGACAGAATTAGGTTGGATGGAGGAGGAAGATAACTTGATGTGGTGACCCCCTTAAGAGGGAACAGCCAAAAGAAAAAGTTTGTTTAGCTGGAAATAAAGAAATGATAAACAAAAATATAATGTATTAGAAACATTCAGGCTAAACTTTGAAGGGGGAAATGCTGTCCTAAAAAGTTTATTATTTTGTGTGGGTAGGTTTGTTTGTCGTGTTGGCAAAATATTTGGATTTTACTGAAAACTGTCTGAAAGTCAATGGATGTACATCTACAACCTTTTAAAGATGGCCACCACAGCTAAGTCATCTTAGCCAACACAAAAATTACGAAGCCAGTTTTCCAAAAGCTGAGCTAAAAATTGATATAGTAGTAGCTGAGAGTCATCCTTGACACACAGTCTGAGCTCTAACAGATTACATAAGATCTCTTAACATCATGTGAGATTGTGCATAACATGATTTACCAGGTTTGACCAGAGTGGCTGCAACTCTGTTCCTTCTCATGATGAGCTTAGGTTAAAACTGGCATTAAAGGAGATGAACCTTTGGTTTTTAATAGAAAATGTCTTGTTTTAAAATTGAACGACTAATACACACAACTTTACAAGTTTTTTGCATGTGCCCTGTGAGATTTGGAGAATTTGAGCTTGTTGACAGTGATCAGATGAAGCCTAGACTCCAGAAAATGTTATAGCTTTCCTAAACACTTCTTACTCACATTACATTAGATTTTTCTAACCTATGTCATGTTGGAAGCCTGCTTTAAGCTGCTGTATTCATTCTTTGATTAGTTAGAATGTCCTGCATGTTACTGACCTGTGACTACATCTTTGCTGTCTTAAATTTCCAACTTGATATTTTTGGTATTGGATCAAAATGCAGTTGGTTAGAGAGCCTCGTTGCTTAGTTTTGTTTGCAGTTTATGTACTACAGCAGATTTCTATGTTAATCCTGCGCAGAAGTTGATCCATTTCTTTAAATCATTTATCTGTTGTTTCAGTTTAGCAGCAGAGGGTTATTAAACAGTTCTGTAAAATAAATAGATTCATAAGCAAGAAAAAGGTGCAGTGAAAAAGTACTCCTGACTTGTAATTGTCATAATTGTACACAGGATAACCAATCTGGTGCGTTTTCCTGTAATGTTTGTCATCTATCAAAGCCTTAAAACTCTCAGATCTGCCCTCTGCCATAACAGAAAACACACAGTTCCAAATGAAAAGATGATAAAATTAAACTCCCTTGGTAGCTGATCTGACTATAAATCATGTCTGTTTAATGAGGAGGGGGATAAATGACACTGTCAGCAATTAATTAGAAAAGTGTCTTCAGCCTGTCATGTCTGTGTGGGATTACGTTTGTGTCGAAACAGTACACTCAGATGTATCTCTGTCACTTCATTACCTGTCATAATTAAACCTGGCAGTAGTTGATATGACCACATTTACAAAAAACAATCTAAATATAAACAGGATGAGCCGTCTGCTCAGATGTAACCATGTTCCAAGTCTTATTTATACATTCAAGTCACACTAATGCGCTGCAGTTATTCAATAATGAAAGACAAGTACTCCTATAATAGGCATCACTTCAGTGCATGTGGATGTTGTTCAATAATCTTAATCCTTCTGCAATACACCTACTGTTGCTTTAGTTGAGCGCTATAATAAAATACTTAAATTTATCAATATTAACTAAATGTTTCCATCTCTGGGATCTGAATAAATAGGATTCCCACAAGAGAAATCATAACTGATGAGGAACATGAATTAGACCAATCAAATGTGACGTCATCTATTAGTTTGTGAGCACTGAATCGTTTTTGAAACAAACCTCCAGTTCGGCATTTTAGCCGTCACTGTCTTTAAAACCAGAAGCTCTGAGCGGCGCTGAATCTGACAAAGAACTGTGGAAAGTTGGACCTCCCACTGGGTTGCAGCCTGTCAATCAAAACTCGGCTGATATGAGATTTTTTTTTTTTATATTTTTTTTCCCCCCCAGATGTATAAATAAACTTATTTTTCCAACCACAAAAGTCACCCCCTGCCTGCCATTAGACAGCAAGCACTCCTGTATTTATTTTTCAGAAGCGGAAGTTGCTCTGCATCCTACATCTGCAAAAGAAAATGATACATTTTACACGTGGAGCCAGGAAAAAGAAAAATACACACCCTTTTTTTGGGATTGGTAAACATGTTAAACAAAAAGCTGGATAAGTCTGAATCAAGTTAAGCTTCAGGTCATGTTTAGGGTATTTGGAGACAATTCTTGAGTCAAAAAAAGAGTTTAAGCTCCAGGTAAAATATATTTTGATGCAAATGAAACCCAACTCTGTGTGTGTGTGTTTCTGTGCATGTCTATAAGAGACGGTTAGTTCTAATTTACACACAGATTTTCTTCTTTGCACCTGGACTTCAGGCAAACAGTGTTTTTTTTTTTTTTGTTTGTTTGTTTTTTTTTTTTTACACCTGCAGTAGAGATCTAATAACAGGAAACTTGCTTTTTTATTATTTATATTTTTTTTTACTTTTTTTACATCCAAAAGAAACTCTTCTTGCTCCTGAAGCAATGAGGAAATCTAGGAACAAAACTGACTGTTCGGCATAAACCTTTGTCCTGCTTTTCACGAGCTGCAAACTATTTTCATTCTATATTTTTATAAACATGCCAGTGATATTTTGGGGACTTCATGTTACCTGCGTGTTACATTTTTGATGGGATCTGTTATCTTAGGCAACTGGATTAATGCTTTTCCAGATTGCTTTGTGATCTCTGTTATAAATATTTGACATTAATTAATTTAATTTCTGTCATTAGCAAAATAGCTCATGAAAAACTGATCAAATTTAATAAAACTCAGCAAGTAATCATTGTATATAAGTCTACAACTTAATGGGTTGATTTGAGTCAACCTGATTCAAAATGGCTGACACAGCTAATATCTTTAACTCAAATATACAGACAATGAGCTCAAGTTTGATGTGATGTCATCTTCAACACATATTCTGAGTGCTAACAGATCTGGCATTATCACATGAAATTGTAAATGAAACATTACAAGGTTTGACGAAAGCAGATCTTATTTTTCTGATTTTAACACTGGCATCAAAGCTGATGGGGAATGTGTGTTTCTTCACAGGATACTAGGCATTTAATTTGAAAAATGTCATTTAAATATTTTTACTCTCCAAAATAAGATTCAAATGACAAACTGTTTTTGAAAATTGTTATTTTAATCAGGAAAAGACAAACCTGATGGTCAAAACCTGTCAGCCTAACAACCTGTCCCTGAAACGTTACGGCATGAAGTCCTGAACAAACATTTGCTCTTTGATTTTGATGCTCCAGCTTTGGGAGGAAACCTTTTAAAAAGATAAAAAGCTTCACTATCTCAGACATATCAGTGGATCTGCCCAGGGCCTCCAAACAACAAGGCACCAACGCTGCCACCACTGCCTCCTGTTATGCAGCATGTCCTATTTACTTATTTATTCGTCCACCCTCCATCTTCCACTCACTACTTCACTTCTTATCTCGCCCATTAAAATTAATTCTCATCTAAAAATATCTACTCTTGTTCTTCAGAGAGGACGTGGCTGCGAAGGAGATGGTCTTTCTTAGCCGCCTTCCGTCTGCATCTCTCACAAGAGTTCAAATGTTGTCACATCAAACTGTGAGGAGAAGAAAATACTGTCTTTGTCACTGAAATAATAATAATCGTATTCACACACTGGAACTTGATTCCAAATGCATGTTTTTATATTAGTGTTTGGAAAAAGTAGTTTAAGGCTTTGGAGAGACGGTAAGTATGTGAAATTCATAAGCTGGACAAAAAATAATTGGAAATTAAGCAAAAAGAAATATGTTAATCTGTATGAAGTTTTACAAATTTTTGGATGGTATTTAGAGAACTGCTTTATTTGGGGGAAAGAAATGTGGCAAAATAAGATATAAATGGGGTAAGAAGATTCATAACAGAACCAGAATACATTTGTTTCCAATCTAAACTGGATTCAAAGGGATATAAGGAAAAAATGTTGACAAAAATGATGGACAAAGTCATTTAGCATCATTTATCGCTGGATGAATAATGAAAATTTCAAAGGTTAATATCTCTAAAATCTGGTATTGATCTTAAGGTATAAAACTTTTTATCATCATCTACCAAAGGCAAAGTGAAAATCATGTTTGCCCATTGGTTCATGTGTCTGTTTATCTGTAGCATTAGCAAAATACCTCATGAACCATTAAATGGATTTTAATAAAACTCAAAGTTATTCATGATTCTACTAGAACTCATTTACATTTAGTTAGCACAACTAAAGATGGCTGCCACAGCTAATTAACCTCAGCCAACTTTTTTTTTAAAAAAGGCTCCAACTCAGGCAGTTTTACAGATATTGAGCTAATTTTAATGCTGTAGTAATTGAGTTATTCCCAACACATTCTGAGTGCTAACACGCCGTGAGATCTCACATTGTAAATTGTTTTGTTCAAGGTTTGATCAAAAACAGCTGACTTGGTCATTCCTCAACATAAAATAAATTTAGTCTCAAACCCTGGCATGAAAGTCTGTGGGTTCCTTCAAGGGATGCTAGGCCTTTAATTTTATATTGGCAGAGGCAACATGATCACACTGACCTGTGATGCTGCTCAGCCTGGTGTGTGTGTGTGTGTTTGTTTCTGTGTGTGAGAGTGACCTTGCAATTATGCCCCAGTGTGATGCTTTGGCATGGCTGATTACCTGTCAGCAGGTTTGTGTGTGTGTGTGTGTGTGTGTACATATACACACAAAGAATCACTGGCCAACGACAGACAGTACCCACTGGGCAGGTCACCACGGTGTTGATGAAGCACATTGTGTTAAAAATGTCCACAGACAGACTCGGAGTCATAAATGGGTCCGTGCAGTGGCTGGAACACAGATTGTCTATTGGGCAGTGTGTTAGGAGAGCTCGGGGCCTGACATTGAGACAGTTTGTGTGGCATTAAAGCAGGATTTTATGCCGTCTGATGATGCTGACTGAAGGTGCACAAACAAACATGCATCATTTGCTAATCCCTCTAACAGGAGGGAAGCATATGCCAGCAGGAGGGGGATATTAGAAGGTTCTGATTTAGAGAGTTTAAAAAAAAAACTACTCTCTTTTTGATGGACTCAATGTTTCTGGGGTTGAAAATGGTCTCTCTGACCCACACAAACATTCTCCTCATGATTTTCTATTTTGGTCCTTTTTATCTGCAACTTCATATCTCAGCATGTGTGCATGCGTGACTTACTTATCCCAGCGGTGCGGAATTTGTGAAGTGATTAGCTCAGTAAATAATGTTTTTCTGTGGAAATTAAAAGCAAGAGTCTGCGTTTTGTAGACCAGGCATGAGTTCAATATTAGCCAGCCACAGATAGTGACAGTTCAGGGTTATACATGTTTTAGATTTTAACTGTGGAAATGGGATTATGGTTGAAAGCTTCTCAACTTGTGCACAATTTAAATAAAACAATTATCATAAGTGGTTGATTACTCACTTAGCTAACTTACAAAACTTAGATTCTTTGCTGATTAGAGCTGTCGAAATGGACAAGATTCGCCAAAATATATATACATTTTTCCATTTTGAGCATTGAAATCAGAAATAAAAGGGAACAATTCAGTTTAAATAGGAAGTATGGTTAATTAAACCCGTCTTTTGAGGGAATTATGTTCAAAGCTTTTTTTTTTTTTTTAAACAATTCAAAACCTGAAAGTGTAGCAATGTTATTCAGTTTTATACTTGGTTTGGGATAAATGTAACATTTTAGCTATTTGCTCTCAGTTAATTTAATTTTACACAATCATTAGACGTAAGATTAGTACCTAGAAATATTAGCTATTGAACTTTTTTTCTCTTCAAACAAAATGTGTCCAATTTATTTGTTTCATTTCTTTCTCGTCATTTCAGTGTGTTAGAATGTTTATTAAAATACAAATGGAGAAATGGGGACATATATTTTTGTTGCTGATCACTGGCAGCTCAGATTATCTAAGTTATTATATCGTTCTTTTTTTGTAAGTAATCACAAAACTCACGATGAATATAATTGAAATCATATGTAGTTTTCTCCTCAAAACTAATCAAGTGAGATGCAAATTCACAGCTTTCTTGAATTACTTGTTATTTGGTTTTGTGAACTCGCGTGTTGTCAGAATAAATATGGGTTAAAATAAAAGTGGAAAACATTTTTCTCTGTTGCTATTATAAATTATGTTGGTACAAGTCGAGCTTCAGTCACTGTTATGTTGAAAGAGAAAATGTGTAGATTTTATTAGGAATTTGATTGAAGTACATGAGGGCAGATAGTTTCAGAGAACCAAATGTGTATAAAGTAGAGGTTAACTTATTAGTCAGCTCTTTTTTTATTGCTCTTTTTAAATTGATCCCACCGGCCACATCTGAGCATACCAAGCAGACACAAATGTTGCATTGACTCAAACTGAGGTTTTTATTATTTTTCAAACTCTGGTATAATAATGTACTAACACTGAACTGTTACATTTATTGGTCAAAGACATGGAATTTCAAAAACATCAGCTTCATACATCAGTTACTGACTGCTCAGATTTCTAAAGATTGATGTTGGTGAGAGGAAAAACCATGATCAGCTGACCTCTAATATAATGGGTTGTTTAATAAAACTGACTTAAATCACATACGATTTAAATGCTTTTAGTCTTCAAACACAGCAAAATTAATACTTTTCTACTCATAGCAATTATTTTTGCCTGTTTTTGCACTCGCTCGTCATTTTAGCCACAAGCTTCACTGCAGAAAACAATGAAACAAAATGGACTATAAAACATGATGTGATGTTATCTCTCTGTAAGCTACGTTAATATATAAATATACTGCAGTATAACTTGGAGGATGGGGAAAATTTGATTCCTTTAGTAATTACAATTCCCTAATTCAAAACGTTACAAAGCTCAGAATTATTGAAAACAATAAATTTTGAAACATTTTTTTATTCTTTGCCTTTTTTAGAAAACGTTGCAGCTACTTTATGTAAACAAAGTTCAGATGTCCTCATAAAGGCATCTTTTTATCACCTGCTACTGAAGGTGAAGGAAGAGTGAGTTTTATGTGCGTGTTTATTTTTCTGTAACATTAGCAAAATATCTCGTGAATCACTGAACAAATGCTTTAAACCTTTTTTAAAAAAAAGGATTCATTGGGTGTACAGCTACAACTGATTACCTTTTGTTGACAACCCAAATCAAGATGACTGTCTCAGCTAATCAATCTTAGTCAGCACAAAATGGCTATACCTCAGTGAATTTCACAAATATTGAGCTAAAGTCTGTGGTAGTAGCTGACAGTCGTTTACAACACACACTCTAAGCACAGATCAAGTGAGATAGCTCAATATTGCATGAAATTGTGCATAATTTTGTTTTCAAGGTCGAATAAAAATGGCTATAACTCCCGTCATTTTGCAACAGGAGATGATCGTTCAAGGAAGGTGGTGGGCGATTATTCCCTCAAGATATGCAAGGCCTTTAATTATAAGCAGAAGGCACCTGCAGCTACATGCAGAGCTGTCACAAAGCTCAGGAACTAAAGAGATTTACTCTCCTTAATGTCACATAAAAGTAGCTAATTCGAGCTGAATGAAGAGTGTGTCATATTTTAGTAACAATGCTTTGTGGGTTAACAGTCATAAATAGAAAACTCGTAACAAAACTGTCAACATTTTTACCCCAATTAGAAAGGTCTAATAAAGCAGCAAAAAATCTTACCCCACAAACATCTACTGTACAATGCTGATCATCCTCTAAAACTGTCTCCATGTGATCTTTTTTACGATATTTGTTTATTTTGCACAAGGTGAGGCGAGGAGTTCTGGATCAGGGAGGTGAGAGCTGGAGAGGGGGTCCGGTCAAACTCTGTGCCCCTGGAGTCGTCTGAAGGACCTTTTTTAGAAGTCGGGTCTCTCTTTCTTCAGGCTCTTGTAGTCCGTGTTGACGGCCACAAACTGTGGAGGGAAGGTGGAATACATTTAAATCTGTTTTGCCTAAATTAAATTTAACAGCGCTGTCTTCAAGAGGGCATGTAAAAAGTGAAGCAAGACTTAAAACGTTGCCCTTTTTTCTCCAGCAAGCACTCTTCCAAACATAATTTAACATGATTTTTGCCATCTTATTCTGTTTCTCCTCTAGATTTTTTTTTAAAGTGCCCTTAAATCTTATAGACTACATAAATCACAGCTGATGTAAAGCATAGGTATTTGTATATATTTTGGCAGTGATTTTATTTTTTCTCCTTGCGTATATTTTGTATATTTCTTGATTGATCTGCCATTAAAAGCTTCACCCTTTCTTCTGTCTTATATCTCCCCCCTTCTCATTATGATTGTTTGGACGTCAGTGGAATTTTGATGCGAGACCTTTGCCTTGCTATGGAGAATTAAACATGTCGAGTCCTGCCCTTTTGTCTGCAGCAACTTCAATTCCACTGGCAAGTACCCGAGCCTTGAAAACCTCAGAGCATTCTCATTTCTCTGGAAAAAAAACGTATAACATTTACATGTCCTAGAATTCTTACAAATTGTTGTTTTCGGCTCCTTTATTCAGTATGTGGTGTTAACGTGCTCATGACTTTATCAAGGGCTTTGGCTTTTATTACACTGCAAAAAGCTTCAGCTTGTATCTGTCTCCAATTGTTTTTGAAAACCGCTTCTATGTTTCTTTGTTTGAAGAAGGCTGGAAGCAGTCGTAATGGTTAGATTTTTAGTTTTTGGTTTTTTTGCCAGCACTGATTTGTTTAACTCCCTATTTTGGTGAGTTTTCAAGCTGATAATGATTGTGTGGGATTCTGAGAGAAATGATGCCATTCTCGTCTGGATTAGTTCTCTGGCGAGCGCGGTTCGTGCGAGCAGGAAGGCAGTCGTACAGCGTGTGATGGGAGTTGTCACCTTGTATTGATAGGTTGGATCAAGCTTGTTCCAGGGCTCAGGGTTGTTCTTTTTGTCCCAGAGGCTGCAAATGTGAAAAGATTCACAGCGTGTTGGACAGTGTGAAAAGAAGAAAATAAATATGCTTAAAAGAAAGTGGGAGGCAAAGAGCGGCATTACGATTGAGTGCAGACTGAAAAAATAACAGATGATGGAACTATGAAAAGTAGCAGAAGGACGGACACACAAAATGAGACTCTTACACACATGTTGGATGGAGAGGGAAGGGGGGGAGTGATTATGAGATGAACTCAGCCCAGTGAATTGGCAGTTCTCCCCTGTTCATTAACCAAAGTCTGGATTTCACAGCTCTCCACTGCGACTGTCCATCCCTTCACTTCCCCCTCCGGCAGCACATTATGTTGCCAAAGCACAAACAAAAAGACAGAGATAGCAGAAGGAGTGCGTCTGTCCTCCTCCTCCTGTGTCCATTACAACAAACACTCAGCAGCCTGAGAGGGAAGCAGCCACAGACCATGGCACTCATCAGCAGCTGGTGATGAGGTCAGGCTTTATGGCTGACCCTCAGAAAAACAGGCCTGAAATGGGACATAATCCATCCACATTTACTGTACGTGTGGTCACAGAGTTCAGGCTGGTTGGTGCCGTTCTAAAATGTGTAAATTTTAAAGTTTTTTTCTTTTACCTAGCCCTTTGTTATTTGTTGTCGTTCCTCTTGTCTAACACTTAAAAGTACACCTATTTGCAAATACAAGCATATTTACTTTGTTTGTTAGCCTCATCATAGTTACTCTTTTAGCCTAATGTGGGTCTCACTTTTAAACTAACAATATTTTACGGACTTTGGGGGGGACAGAAAAACACCACAATTGGAGTATATCATGTAGTTTTATATAAAGGAATTCAACAGCTGTTTAACTTACGGCTTGTATTAAATGCATTTATAGTTTGTTTGGCACCACTAAACAAACTAAAGTTGGTTTTTAAAGTAAGAACTGGGAAAAATGCAACCACTGCCGCAGTTAGTTGACTCTGATTAGAGTTTTAACCCACCTTTTTTAGCACTGCTCACAAATCCAAGCAGCTGAAATGTTTTTAGTTTTTTTTTTCTACTTCCTATATAGTCTGGTGCCAGATAAATCTTGACATATTTATACCATTTGAATCCAGCATCTGGAGTAATATCTTTTACAATGACACACCAAGAACCTTCAGGATTTACCAAAGCTGAATCATCAAGGGACGGAGAAGAAAATACTCGAGTGGTGAAGCATGAAAACACAGGAAAGGTTCAAGAAAAGTCCAGATAGGTGGAGTAAAAATTCCTCGATTTGAATTCAAAGGAAGGATAGTATTTTTACAGTGACTGAACAGATGTGATCTTTTTCACTGTATCCAAGCATGAACAGTGTTTGTGCAATTTCTCTTGCAGCCAAAAGGGGGAGACATAAACTTTGTAGCTCAGGATAGGAGCTCAGCTTTGGGTCATTGTTTTGCAAAGCAGTGAATCTTTCTTTAAATGAATGAAAATAATTTTCTTTAATTATTTTCTAATACTGATGGACTCTATTCTTTCTCTGCTTAATGTTTCTTCTGGTGTTGCTCACAATATCAAAACAGAAAATTACTACCCCCCTCATATTATCACTTATAATGTTGGCCAAAGAGCTACAAGATGCCACTCTAAGCTATCCAGATGTTTTTTTTTTTCTGCACACTTCACATTTATAAGAAAGTTTCTGGTCACACTTTTCTCTAGTGATTATTTAATGTTAAATATTTGAGCATCAGGACTGCAGAGCTGCTGTTGCTTTGTTTGTCCCGAAATCCTCAACCAGCTGCTTTTCTGTTCGTAATGCAAAAATTACTACTTTTTTTTTAAGTGTTTAACTTTGCTCTTAGCCAGCTGTTGTAGAGGGAAAATGTTTCAGTTCAAGAATTACAGTGTTACTGGCAAATCTGAACACCATTTACAGGATACTTCAGCAGGAGTACTGTACCTGTTTGAGGAATGGCTGAGGTTCACAAATCAAAATGACTAGATTATGGATGGCAGTAAAACAGGAGATGACTTTTCATTAAATCTGAATTTGTTAATAAATTCAAATCAAATCTAGAAGGATTTCAAGAGAGGTGATGAGCACTTTTTACAGGAACAAAATGACACATTTGAATATCACTCTGGTTTCTTGTCAAATCAACTATCAGTTATTAAAATGATCCTAATAATAGCCATCTTTAGTTGCCAATGTTTGGGACAGGTAATGCCAACGAACACTTTATGTGCCCATTTTAAACATGCTTGTAAAAGCAAAGAGAACCGGCAGACAGACTTACATGACATGAGGCCCTCTTGCCAGTCGGATCAGGTAGAGCGCAGCCCCTGTGGTGCCCAAAGTAATAAAGAAAAACTGAGGGATCAGCTGAGGACAGAAGAAGAGCAATGGTTTAGTCTCAAACCACAAAGTTATGATCTTAAGGGGGAGAAAAAAACATATTCCATCAAGTAGTTGGCTGTGATATGTACCATGAAAGTATATCTGTGTGGAAAACACACACACAAACACACACACACATACACAGATGGTTATTATTCTTGTTTCTCCTCTCTGCCCTGCTGCATATGCCTGAGGTCTAGGCCATGTGTGAGGCTGCTCACTGTCAGCTTGGTTTGAGAGGGCAAGGACACCGAGAGCCTCTGTGTGTGTGTGTGTGTCAAGTTAACCTCTTTATATAACACTGTACCTGTCAGACAGAAACAGTACATGTATTCAATATAAGCCTGTTTCTCCATTTTTTTTATTTTTTTTACAGTCAACACATACGTGTGTGTGTGGTGGGGGGGGGGGTCCTTAACTTGATGTTTTGAGATTTGACAATGACAGGAATTTTAAAAAAAAAGGAACAGTTTAGGAGACATGGGGATAGTGTGATATGCCATCTTAAACAGCTGTGCTTTGGTGGGAGAAACTTAAAACCGCACTGCTCCTATTTGTTGATGCTGCACGTCCACATACTCCCTGTGTATTTTTACTGTGTGATACTGTGTTTTAGACAGTCACACTGCTGGTGAACAGCTGTTCTCAGCTCACACAGATCTAGTCGAGCTGCAGCAAGCTGACAGTTTGATCAGGTTGAACTGAAGGATGTCTCTACTCAGCTGTATCTAGACATCTGTCCTCTGCTAAATGCGTTACACTCGCCTTGTTGCTGATTAGAAGACTGTCTGCTGATAAAAGTTTTGAGATCCACCACATTGAGTTGCTGTAACTAAATCCTCTTTCCCTCAACTACACACGCAGAACCCTCTCAGGACTGTACATCTCCACACCCTATTTCCAGAAATGCTTGAGGAAAAATAAATAAAGGCTTTAATCTCTTGGTTGTTTATTTGTTTGAGCTTTTATTTTTTTTTAAAATGCACGCATCTGGAGTTTAATTAATCAACATCCCTGAATTATAAAAAATAATAATAATTGAATTAAAGCCCTTTTTTTTTATTTGGGTTTGAATTCATTTTGGAGACGAGGATAAAATTGCAAAATGAATCTTTATGCATTCCAACTGAATGGAAGATTCAATTGAAAGACCACTACAGTCCATGCAACAGTGCTGAACGAGGTCTGACATTATCCTGCTAAAACAGTCATAGACTTTAGGTGTGGCTGTGTTTGTAGCATCTGTCCCCCCCAAAATTCTGATCAATGTCATCTTTGCACATATTCAAGTCCATGGAGGGGAACTGATGCTTTTGCAACTTTCCCTGAAGAGCCTCATGAGTGTAAAACATGATGCTCATTTTTCACAGATCCAAGCTGAAGTGTGGACTGATCTGACCTCACAATCCATGTCCAATATCTCACTGTCCAGCTGACATCAGCTTTGATATTTCTGTGCACAGCGGATGTTGTCCTTTTGTGTTCACATTTGTGGATGCAACCATAGATGTGTGGTTATACTGATCATTGTGGCAAGGTGTGTGTGTGTGTGGTTCCACCACACCTGATTCAAAGAAATAAGTTTGGGTAACAGCTCCTCACCAAGTTCTACACAAGCCTTTTACTGACTTATGAGTTTAATCAAAGTAGGCAGAAACATGGAGGGATTTGTTTTTGTTTTAATATTGTGTTACTAACTACTGGAATCGACTGTCTTTGTTAGCAAAATATTTCATGAACAACAAGCTAGATTTTAATGAAACTCAAAGTAAGTCGTTGGATGTTCATCTACAACTGATTAATGTTTGGAGTCAACTTGATTCAAGATGGCTGCCACAGCCAACAGAGTTTCAGAAACACAAAAAGTGTCAAATTCAGTCAATTTTACAGATATTGAGTTAAAATTTAACGCAGTTACTGAAAGGCATTCACAACACATACTCTGAACATGAGAGTTCACAACGTCACCTAAGATTTCACATAACGTTCTAATAAAAGAAAATATTATCTCAGATTAAAACTCTGGTATGAAAGGTGGTGGGTGATATGCATTTCTGTCCTTTTTTTAATTTAATTATCCCAACCAAATTAAAAACATCAGGATAAAACTATCAGGGGGAAAAAAACAAATTTGTTAATATCCTGATTTATTTCCCTCTGTTTGTGGTTTGACTGTTGCTGATGTAATGACATTGTTTTTCTTTATTTCTACTATAGTTTAATCTTTCCCCCCCCAATAGAATTTTAAAGACACTTCAGTTTTAAAAAGCAACATGTAATTGATATTCGTTTGTTTGATAATTGTCAATTAAATGTCCTTGACCGTATCAGCCCTATCTACAGTATATTCTGTGCAGCTTCTTTTTAAACTTCTTATAACCTTGGAAATTGGTTCAGGGAGCGTATCCACCGAACACTGACTGCTGCAGAGGCATCGCCTCTTGTCATCACTGGAGTAAACACAAACAACAACACACAAACAGACACAGAAGCAGGTCAGCTTTGATCTGACACATACACACGGAGGAAACGCACGAAGCAAAAAAATATGAAGAAATTCCTGTCTGTTGAAAACTGTCCTCTCCGTAGCGATGATGTCTTCATACTGTGTGACACAAGCCAAGCGGTTCACCTTTCACCATTCAGCCTGACCGATATAGGAAGTGTTTTATACTCGCAGGGGTTCGATACTGATGCTGCCCTTATTACTTTTCTGGTGCACTGCCAAGCCAACCCTGTCAGTCCATGAATTTGGGTCACCCTGAGTACAGCTCTGAGGCAACAGAAGGGCTGAAAAACAAGCACAGAGAGCTTGTCTTTTTCTTTATATAATATGATTCAAAAGCAAATTAATGTGGCAAAAAAAAAATCAGAGAAGTCACCGTGTTTGTTTCAAATGTGTTTTAAGTCGTGCTCAAAGTTCCACTTTTTAACTTTAAAACCTTCAGCAGAATTGTTCACTTTTTGCTGTGATCTAGTTTAGAATTTTTTTTTTTTCTCTTCCATTTTGTTAATCAAATTTTTGTTACAGAATTGTTTTAAAACCGTGAACTAATGCAGCAGTTTTTCTTGTATCTTTTTAAAACTTTTGTTTCTTTTAAAAATTGGTTTCGAAATCATGTTCAGGTTCCTGTTTTTAACCTTAAAGACATTTTTACATTCATACAGATTATATTGCATATTTTTAATGTTTTATCAGTTGACTTGACTATAAAATGCTTCTAATTTTGAAAGTTCCTAACTAAACTAAAATATACCCAAGAAAAAGTAACACTGGAGGACCATTATGTTCTAAATAGTCATGGAAATAAATCCTTATTACTTGTATAAATATAATGCGACCTACCCCTGGATGCTTCCTTGCATGCTGAATCATGGTCCTAATCATCTTTATTATTCTTCCAAAAAAGAATCCTTGCAAAGAAAAGCACCTAAGAAGAAAGAAAATGGCCGTTAAGGTCTGACTGTGTCTCTGTAAGATGTCTCTGTGCAGATTTACTGAAAGAGCTGTTTGTTAGTTGATGTACAGTTTGTACAGTACAACAAGACCTGTTACCCGTCTCTTCTCTCTGCCTCCCTCCCACTGAATAAATGGCAGGGTCAGAGGCGAAGGGAGAGTTGGGAGCAGAGATGTAGTCTGTCCTAATCCTCATAATCACATCTGTTCAGGACACTGTACGTTTCCACTGAGGCTCACAGAGTACTCTGTGTCCTAAACTGTTTTTGTTATTCAACAAGAAAACTGCAGGAACTGAAGCGCAGCTGCTGTGCTGAACAATTTCAGTAGTTTTCAAAATGAGTCACTTTTTTTGTGAGTAGCCATTACTTAAAGACTTTTGGATCTCCTCTCAGCAGTCATTAAATGTAGCTTTTTTTATCTTTAAGGCATCCTGCCAAATCTAACAAGAAGTAATAGCAACATCTAACATTTCCCTTGGGTCGAGACCTTTGTCGTGAGCAGGATAATGGCGATTGATTAGCCGCTGATGCTGCACCTGCAGACCTTTCATGTTCCTTAACCGCACTCTGCAACCTAATGAACCTAATGTAATTAATACCAAAATGCTTTGCTGGATAAATTGCACAAGTTATTTGTTGTGTTCCAAGCATTTATAAAGCCTAAGTATATGCATCAAACTGGGTGCCATTTTTCTTGTAGTTGCACTTGTGTCAGCTTCAGTATATGAATTGTTACTATAAACAGAAAGTAGACTAAAATGTTAGCCTTTTGTGTTTGTGAAAGAAAAGACTTGCAAAGTAGTAGCCCAGTCTAAGGGTTCTATTTAAAGTGTGTTGGCCTAAAAGTAGGTGTACCTTTTTTAAACTTTAAATTTCTTACATTGGTTTATAATTAACAAAGGATTGCACCCTTTCCTGGTCCAGTTGAAAGATTTATTTTCTGCTACAAATAAAAATGTATTCCTTTTCCTAAGATCAGGTTTCAGGCACAAGATCTATTGTAGAAGGGAAACCCAACCATTTATTTTTCCAGCAAAATGCTACCCTTTTTTTCCTCCCAGTGAAACTTGTCCAACAAACCTAAAGGGAAACAACCAAGAGGCATCAGATGCCCGAACCAAATCCACCATCTTCTTTTGAAGCAGAGGAGCAGTAGCTCTAGCACCTTCCACATGTCCAAGCTTTTCACCCCAAAACTAAGGTTGGGCCTGGAGACCATTTGAAGGAAATCCATTTCAGCCACTTGTCTTGATCTTGTTCCTTTGGTCATTACCCAAGTTTGAATATGGACCTGTAAATCAAGAGCTTTGCCTTCCTGTTCAGCTCTTCTTGCAGCTGAATCTTACCGTCCATCCTTTGGCCTAAA
Organism: Kryptolebias marmoratus; assembly: GCF_001649575.2. NCBI lineage: Eukaryota > Metazoa > Chordata > Actinopteri > Cyprinodontiformes > Rivulidae > Kryptolebias > Kryptolebias marmoratus. The sequence goes on along the minus strand of NC_051433.1, from coordinate 8,689,571 downwards.
CAACCATCACTCATGAAAAAGACACCAAAATACCTGAACTCCTTTACTCCAAACTCTGAGCATTTTAGAAAATATGACGTTTCTATTGAGAATCCTTTAAATGCTCTGAACTGGTCTGGAAAAGATTTATCTATTTATTTATTTATTTATTTTAACCACAGAATAACAGAAGGTGTTAACAATATCAGCAGGTGGTGATCATTAAATATGGTAGTGGCATGTGCCACACTGATGGATCAGTTGTTTTTCTATAAGCCTTTTATTCTGAAGCCCCCTCCAATATAAACCAACCTGTTTCTATATGTCATGGTTTCCTTTGCACTGCCTGTGTGATTTGAGATGTAAACCCATTTCCTCAACTCTTAACTTGTGTTTAGTGTATCACAGTTGTCTAATGGTTTGTGATTTATGCTGCACTGCCTTCGTACTGCTACCTTATGAGTCACCCAAAGTTGTTTTACCTGATGCTTGTCAGTAGAAAGAATGCTATTTCTGTATACTACATGTCAAAGGTAATGGGTGTAATTTTTCACCCAGCAAGGATAGGGAGATTGATGAGGGTTGATGGGGAAGGAAAGGTGCTCAACAAAAGAGGTTTGAAGGAAAATGAGATGCATTAAGACGAGAAAGGTGAAAGAAAAAAGTCGATATGCACTCCCCCGTTTCCTTCATTCTCCATTGTTCTCCTGAACAGACGCCAAACTGAGTGTTTAAAAGACACAGAATGCAAGTTTAAATGTGTTTTCTGCTGGTGATTCAGCTAAGAGGAAGAGTGGCGTTAATAAGGGTTTTTTGGTAAGATTTATTACAGCAAGGTGGGCCTTTGAGTCCTGACCTATACATATATTTGTGTGTCTTGAATAAGTATTGATGTGAAATTGCTGCATTTAGTGAGTTCACAGTAACCTCTCTTACTTGTTTCAGAAAATGTTTTGGTACAGTAAATACTGCTCCTACAGATGTAGGCGTCACTTAAAAGATTGGACTAGATTATAGACTCGGCTATATCCCCCCGGCACACTGTAAACTGCATTATTGGCTAAAACGGCAAAATCTTCTACCTCACTTTGAATAAAATTATCTGCTAAAGAACTAAATGCACCAAAGAATTAAAATTTTAATTAATAAAGGTACAGTATTTGAATCAAGCACACAATGTTGAGTCAAAGGAAAGACTTCATATGATGTAAAGCCATTTTAAAAGGAAATAATTGCGGAAAAGGAATTTAAAAAAAAAAACTAATTGAGGATAAACAAAGAGGCGTTTGTGAAATTACTGCATAATCTAAATGCAATCAAATAGCTGAACATTTATTTAAGTAGACACTTTACCCGGATTGTGTGATGGGACTGATGAGATAATGTCATCCTAAAATCTGATCTAAAAGTAGTCAGTATTTAGGCAGGTTTATATTTTGTCTCCTACAAAGCAAATGTTTAAACATATTTAAATATGCAATATTTTGCACTTTCTCCTTCCTACAGCTTTGCACCAACATGACTAAACACACAACTGACCACTGGTAACTTGTGCAGAACCCATTCCTGGAATCTCCTCATGACTTGACACAGAAGCTTTATGAATTTCCAACAAGTTTTCCTTTTATTATCAAAGAACCGAGGAGTTAAAATCACGCAGCTGAGGTTTGCAGGAACCTTATCCAAACTCAGTCTGCACACAGGCTCAAATAAGCAGTGACCCCGACATGTGACCCCACCAGGATAGCTTCTGAATAATGCAGTATATTGGCTATATACGATATGAGATCAACTTCAGCTATGTTTTTATTTCCAGATCAGTTACTGGACGGAGTAGAAGTAATTATGGTGTATTATTAAAAGATAAGATTGTGTAATCATTTAGTTTACACCAACTTTGTATAATTATCCTTCACAAATGAAATGGAGTTTAACTTGCCATTTTCAGTTAGTAAGCTGCCATCTGCATTCATTTAGAACAAATCTTCTAATTCATGAAACCCAGTAACTTAAGAGCACAGTCTGCAGTGAGATTTAATGTACAGTGATGTATTTTCTTTGGGATATAGCAGCTTCTCAGAACAGGGGCTAAATGGGAGCAAATTTTTACCATCTAAAAGCAAATTTTAAGACGTTTATATCAGTATGTTTTACCAGTTTTGTTTTATCTACTAAAAAAAGGCATGTGGTTTTTTGTAAATCCTTTTTTAAAGTATTCAATAGTTTTTTGGTTTAGAATCGTGAGTTACAGCTATTTTTTATTATTTGTAAAACCATTCGGTTTGTATATTCCTGTGTAACTATTTGGATTTTACTTTGCTGAGCTCAGTCCTTTTGCAGTGTAGGATTGCAGTTTAAAAGAGCAAATGTTTTTTTGTTTTTTTGTTGTTGTTTTTTTCACAGATACAATATTTGGCTTTAAGATGCTCCTGCTACTACATGCTATCTTCACAATGTGTTGACAACAAAACTGAAAGAATCTTTATTCAACATGCTTGTTGGTCCTTTTTTGTTTGTTCTTGGTGTGGAGCTGGGCAGGAAAAGAGGTAAATCATAGTTCTGAGTGAAGCACGGAGGAGGGAGTGTGATTATAGGGGGCAGCAGAAGTGCTGTTTATATTAAATAGTTGAACATAGTTGATACAATGAATGCTCCTATGAAGAATTTCTAGACCTTTTGCAAGAATGCTCTCAATTGATATTAAACAGAATTTCATTTAAATCCAACAAAATAGACATCCCACATTTAAAAAAAAAAAAAAAAGATTTTTAGAATTAAACTGAATAATAAACCTTTGTCCATCATTAGGGCCTGATATGCATCACATTAGAGAGACTTTTCCCTGATTATCTATTTCTAAAATCTTTCAGTCTGATGCCAGTTTCTATATTTGATCCCATGTTCCCCCCTCCCCATAGTCTGACAAATCAGAACAAGAAAGGAGATGATGGTGGCTGGAGCAGGAACAGCATGAGCTTTGATTCTTAAACTCTGTGTGGTTTAACATCGTTTCTTCCTTTTTATAAAAGTCTTGGCCGAGCAGAAGATGTGTGGCGAGTACAACATCTGCTGGGAATTATCCATCTGCAAGCCATCTCATTTCAGTTTCCAGCAGTCCGTGCACGTGTAGGAAAGTCATAGTTAGACTGTGACCACCGTCATTTGCCATTTCTCTGAGCAGAAGGTGGAGGAGAGAGTGGTTTCTCTTTTTCTTCTTTTTTTATGCAGAATGCATTTCAGTTAATGGCCATGTACGAATTTAAGCATGAAAAACACAATCTGTTTCCAAATGGCATGAAAAGAAATAGCAGCCACCACTCCTGACAAATTGTTTCAGTGCACAGTATCACAGCGAGCATGTGCACACAAACACCAGCTTTTACATTTCAACAGGCAGGCGCACCCACTGAAATAACAAATCTGTGTTTTCCGTTGTTCGGTGGAGGGCTCGTTTTTATTATTGAGTGGAAAACTAGTGCATTCTGAATCCCGGCACTGTAAGCAGCAGCTCTGTTCTATCCTCACCGCTGAGGTTTGGATGATGGTCACGACTTTGTGTGCCCAAACCGGGTCGCATGAGTTCTAGGATTGCTTTGATGCATTTTTTAAAAAGGCTGTGACATGAATGCCAAAAACACACAGGCTCCCGATCCTCCGGATTGCACACAGTATCCTCACCATTTCTCCTTTTTGTTACACTTTCTTTGCTGTGGACAAAACGTTGTAACAATAACTCGTCTTCTAAGTTTTGTAGAGAGCTCGAAGGTCTACATAGTTCAGCCAACAGAACTGAGGTGCTGCAGGTCTGTTTGGTCCCGTTTCTATTAGAACTCTTTCTTCCACTTTCTCCTCTTTTTTTGTAGTTACACCAGATTTCTCTAATTTAGTGTTTCTCAAATTTAAAGAAGAAAAAAAAAAAACAGTACTCATGGATTTTGTTAACTTATTGATGTGAAGTTTGATGATCTGGGTTAAAACTGGATTGTGTTTCAAAGATGATAATCCTGAGGTATTAAGTGTATTTAAACAGATCATTTTAGATTATTATTAGGTTTTTTTCTTAAATAAAACATACACAGATGGTGGTCAGTGTGAACTCCAGTATAACTCCGTCCTGTAACAATAAATGTTTTTTCCTTACACTAGATGTGGTTCCATGGACATGTCGATAATCCTAAATAAAGATTTCAGTGTAATCACTCATTTAAATGACGTTAATTATGTTTTCATCAGAATGAAATCTTTAACATCACATTTCTTCATTAGTTCTGTGTGGTAAACTAGAAACGCATGACTTTTTTTTTTTTTTATACTTTTCAGCAGAATCGTTGCAAAAATTATCAATATGTTTACACATCATTTTGTCTCTTGTACTATTGCTGTTTCTGTAGAAGCAGTAAACTTGGTATAGGTGATCTTTTTTTTTAACTTCTATAAAACTTCAGCTCTGAGATTTGTTCATAGTGCTGAGCCGAAGAAACTCAATAAAAAACATTTTACTCTTATTCTGAATTTTTTTTTTTTTTAAAACATGGATCTTATTATGAGGTAACAAAGCTCATTTTGCTGAAACAATTTTTAAATATGTCTTTATCTCAGCCGAACAAAAGCTGCTGAACTGTCTTTAAAACAAAATTGAATACATGTTTGAGTTCTTCAAAATTATTAATGTAAGGAAAGTTTGGAAAAATATTACATCATCATAAAGAACATTTACTTTGATCAATATTGATGTCCCAGCTTCTGTTTTTTATTTTTTTTTAAAAGGTGAAGCTGTATGTTAATGTAGGGCTGTGAGGTTTTTATGCTTCTGATGCTCTTTGAATCTTATTGCATCACCGTGTTTTACCGTCTCATGCAACAAATGTGCTGAATGAGATGTCAGGTTTAGACTAGAACAGGTCGCCTCTTTTAATGGAGACATTTTTTCTGATTGTTAGTGAAATGTTTGTGTTAAACATAATCCCAGCTTTAGTGTCTTGCATCTATTTTTTTGTTCGGTCAAACATTTGGAATTAGAATGAGGCTTCAAATTGGGGATTTTCCTCCTTTTTTTTTTATCACTGTGACATTGCTTAAACTCTTCTGAACAAAAAGCATATATAAAAAATTATTTCTAATGGTGTTGCATCTTTCAGCAATATAAAAATTGAGCCTGAAATGTGTAAATATTGACAATAATTAGTTAATGTTTGCCAAACGTTGATATAAGCCAACATCTTACCCATATTAAATGTAAAAATATGGCTAAAAAGGAAAAGTTGTTAATGCATTCACACTTTGAAAGAGGAGAAATTAACACCCTTTGGGTTTGTTTGCAATTTCAGCTCCAGCATGTGATTAACACATGCTTTGGGTGAATTAAAGCAAAGCAAAAACATTAATGAAAGGTGAGATGGTGAGAAGACAAAATAAACTTTGCTTTGTCTGTGCCTTACATAGTCCTCGGGAATCTTTCCTCTCCCTAAATGCCATCATGTGGTACCAGCAAATCCAGCAAAGACTTTTATGTGATTCCAATGCTGCAGAAATATCTCCGCCACATTCTGCATATGAGACTGTCTGGCTTTTTGTCAGTGGGGCAGTTTTCCACCAGCCTTATGGATCGACTAAAGCGTCATAAATTCTGCCAAATGGTCTAATATCATAATATTATAGGCAACGTCATATCTGAATGTGAGAGGAATAATAGCTTTTCCTCCTTCTGTCTGCGGGTCTTGATGAAAACCTAATTTTATTGCCACAATCATAATGGAATTATCTCCAGGTGTGAGGAGGGCATTTAATGAAATCATTACAAAGGATTACTTGCTCTTTTTCACAGGCTTATTAAAAGAACCTTTATGATTGGAGGCAGAGTGTGAGGGGCTTTTTTTTCCCCCCTCCACTCCACTCTGACTGATTGCGTGTTTGTCAGGCTGGCAGTCGCAGCATTTGTGGCATAAAAAGCCTGCAGGGAGTCACAAGATCTGATTGGGAATATTGGGGGGGGCATTGGCTGCTGCTGGGTTTTATTGATGTGTCTCAACACAGAGATCTCATTTTCATGCCCTCAAAACACGTGTATATATATTTTTTACTAAACGCTCCTCTTTGATGCATAGTTTATCTGTTCAAGCTAATGAAGTTTTTCTGTTCTTCTCTTCCCCTCTAGTTGTGTGCATCCTCCTCCTTTTTATCTGTTCCTCTTCCTCCTTCGGCCTCTTTGCTCTTCCTTTCCTTTTCTCTGCACCTCCTCAAGCTCATCTACTTTTTATTAACAGTCATGTTACTTCATCCCGCTCAGTATTGAACTGTGGTTAACCTGCCCTGTAAATCCTTTTCCTACTTTGCCAGAGGGGAAGACGTACGCTGTATGGACGTAAAGTTTAATGAGCAGCACAGCCAAATCACAGCAGTATTCTCATCCATAATTCTTTTTGATTGAATCCTGAATTGTAAAATCAATGCCTTCTTGCCTCCTGCTCACTTCTGGTTGATATTTCTTTGTATGACAAAGCAACTTTGTTTCTTCTCATCGCCTAGTTGTGGCTTGGAGGATCTGCAATATATCAGCTTCTGATGGCAAACAAACCTAAAATCCATCTATACTGTTGCCATCAGCATTGCAATTATTGAGATAAATTTAAAAGTAATTTACCTTCACAGGGAAGTGAGATTGTATCAGAATATTTTTCAAACAAAGAAAAATTAAAGATCTAGCATTCCTTTTGAAGGAATGCATATCACCTGTTGCTTTTAATGAACAGTTTAAAACCACAATGGCTGCTACATCTTGCAAGACTCTTTAATGCCCAAAGTATCTGCTGAGGATGACTCTCATCTACTACCAAACCAAATCCAGTATCTGTGAAAGTGACTTTTTCAGAGTTTTTCAGTTTTCTATTGGCTAATTTGATTATTTGTGGCAGCCTCGGATACAGGTGAAGGAAAACCAAAACCAAATGTGTAGTAAAGTATGTTGAGATAAAACATAATTTCACATTCTAACTATTGACCAACTTTTTCTATTGAGATTTTTTTTTTTTTAATCTTCCTCCACTCAAAATGAAGCAGCGATAATATGTTTGCCCATTTCCATGTGTTTGTTTGTAATGTTAGCAAAATAGCTCATGAACCAGTAAACTAATTTGAATGAAACTCTCAGAAAGTCATCACTGGATGTACGTCTCCAACTGATTAACCTTTGGAGTCAACCCAACTCAAACTGATCCGCACAGTTAACAAAGTTTAGCAAACACAAAACGGGTTATAACTAAAACTTGGTGTGGTAGTAGTTGAGAGCGAGATCTCTTTTTTGTTTGTTGTTTTTTACTTTGCCAAAAGCTTTTGGAGGCAACTGTGTCTGTCTGTTGGCAAAATATTTATTGAACCAGAGGACAAATTTTGATAAAATTCCAAGACAGCAATCCTTGGCTGTACATCTGCATCTCCATCCATATTCAAATTGATTTCTGCAGCTAACTGATATTTGCCAGCACAGAAAGGTCTCCAACTCGGTCAGTTTTACAGGTATTGAGTTTGTGTTACTGTGGTAGTAGCGGAGTCATTCCCAACACATTCTGAGCGCTTACACGTCTCTCAAAATCTCACAATATTGCATGAGATTGCACAATTACAGCATAAATTTACACAATTTTAAAACTCATCCCTTCTCAGCATAAGGCATGAAAGGCAATGGGTGATATGCATTCCTTCAAAAAATGCTGACCTTTATTTATTTATTTATTTTTTATGTTCTAAAGAAGATTTTGCACAAGGTTTGGACTTTCATTCCTTGACCGTTTTCTGTGAACGCTTTAACCTTGGAAATATGCCAAATTCAATGATAAAATTGGTCCAAACTAATATTGGTGTGTAACTTCTGTTGTTCTTGTTGTTCTGGCTGTAGAAAAAGGAAATCTGAGAAATATTTAAGTACTTGCAAGCGTCCCCCTCCAGCTGACACTGAGACTGAATGATGGGCTTGTTCACAGTTGTTGTCAACACGAGATGAATGGCTCTGCCTAACTACTCCGGAATAATGTTTAAAACAGAAAATGAACCCAAGTCGTGAATAAATGTTTTGAGTATTTGTGTTGTGCCTGGTCAGCACTGATTCCACTTAGCTGAAGAAAGGAGCGAAGGGGGGCTGAGAAGCAGCAAGAAATCAGGCACTCAGCAGCTCCACAATACTCCATTAGTCTTCATTTTCAGTGGGACATGTAACAGGGCCCTCATGTCTTAAAGAACAAACTAAAATTTATTGGGCTGGCCAGTTTGAACTAATTGAAAGAAATTGTCTGTCTGTTTGCCTTCCATTAGGTTTATAGGTGGTGGTGGGTTGGGGCGGTTTGATAATTTGGGGCCTGAGCTTGTTGCCCTGTGCTCATCACCCTGGCCTGGTTTTCTGGTAATGGTTTGATCCATGAGCGCCCTCCACTGAGCAGACAGTCTGAGCTGCGGGAATGATTCAACGAGGAATTGTTTAGCGAGGATTTATGAGATGAATTCGTAACAAAGTGTTTTGAGGTAAACAGACTTCGATTGATAATGGCGGTTCAGTAATGGTTTTAGGTCTTTGAGTTTGCACTTGCTGTAGTTTTGGTTCGCTCTTATCCCAGAGCACAGACTGTGATCATGATAGATTATCCTGGCCTTCTGATTCTGAAATATTGGTAGGTAATTTGGGATTATGGCTGGCTTTGTCATTTGATTTGGTCATGCTTATCATCAACTCTGTCTGAGATTTTGAAGTGAAGGTTTGTCTTGAAATGTGAATATCGTATGTTTAACAAACGAGCAGTGAGTCTCTGCCTCAAGCGGAGTAGTTTGGGTGTCTGAGTGATGGTAGGGTGGAGTGGGAGATGGATTTACAGATTGAGGCTTCATCTGCAATAATAAGGGCACCACTCTGGTCTGTCCTGGTGAGAAAGGAGCTGAGCTGAAGTCAGAGCTCAATTTATTTATATATAATATATATATTTTTTTTTTTACTGGTCAGTCGACATTCCGACCCTCACCTATGGTCATTAGGTGTGGATCATGGTCAAATAAGATCCCAGACACAAGCAGCTGAAATGAGCTTCTGAAGGGTGGCCAAGCTCACTTTTAGACATCAGATGAGGAGCTTTAACTTCCATCTCCCCCTTGAGAACTTCTGCCTGATTCTCCAAACTGAGATTACTCTGACTTCTGTCTACTGCAGGTGAGACACTGACTGAATGCTCAAGAACCCCATTTTAAAAAATTAAACCCTATCAGCAGAATAATTCCACAAGTTTAGGTTGAGGGNGGGGGGGAGAGTAAATGTGATTGATCTTGGAATTGAGAGTATGTTTAGGTGTGAAGCAGAGAAGAATTCAGACTTTCAGAATTTGAAGTATGCAGAATAATCATTGCAGCAGCAGGTCAGGTGGTCACACACAAACACACAGCTAGTTATGGAGAATAGTCAGACAAGTGACAATAGAAGGAACGCCTAATAAGAAAACTGCCAAACCATATCACATACTACTGTATAACCAAATGGAAAATCTCATTGTTTTTATTTTACATTCTGTCTGGTGTCTAACTCTGCTTTATGTTTGCTTTGAGAGCATTCTTTAAAAATCTTTTTAAGAGAACAAATCCCAGCAGCTCCTCAGCCAAATCAATGTTTTCGCACAAATATGTCAACAGCATGTGCTTGTTAAGATGTTTTTGTGAATCCAACACAAACCCACAAATTGAAGGCCACAGTTTGACGGAAAGAAAAGAGGGGGGGGGAGAGAAAAAGGCGCTCTGTGGAATTAACAGGACTTGAGAAAGGCTGGGGAATCAGAGCATCGTTTGCGCCTCGGTATTCTTCTTCTGCTGTTCTGGAGTCAGTCATTAACAAAGCTCAGGCTGAATGACCCAGCTGTCTGTTTGACAAGTGACAGGCAGTGGGTTTCATTTAAAGTTGGTAACAATCCACAACTGCAAGAAGGAGGGGGGGGGGGTATAAAAAAATACACTGGAAACTTACACTGTCTGTCACAGCCTAAATAAACTCTATAATTACTAACATTTAACAGCTGATCCTCCAAATTCTCTGAAGCGGAGCGAATAAGTGGAAGCAGAGCACACGCATACTGAGAGACGTAAATATGTAGAATAATAATAAATGCACGCATCTTTTGGAAGATGCCGACTGGCACCGATGTTTAAAATAATAAGATGCAGCTGCTGATCGTAGTGACTGTCTCTAGGTTTACTTCCCTGTGGCCTCTGTGGCAGCAGAGGAACGGTGATGAAGGCAGACAGCTGACAGGTGCTCCAGGATGGCGCTGCCATCAGGTGCATCTGCTAAACTTAGAGACAGGGAGACGGAGAAGGGAAAGAAAAAACAGTAAAGGAGGGTGGGGGGGAAAGAGGAAAGCACAAGCGCTCTTTTTTTTATATTAATAATAATAATATAAAGAGCAGAGAGAGTATAAAAGGTAAGCGGCAAGGGAGGAAGAATGTTTGTGTGTGCCTTGAAACTTTATGCCAACACCCGGTGTAAAGAAATTCACAGGATCCCTTTCAACCTGTGAGGCTGACGGAATGGGTTCCTGTGTGTCTAGACAGTGACACCATGAAGGGCTAACAAGTTTACTGAGCAGGTCAGGAGACGAGGAGGCTGTCGAGGAAAGGTAATAAGGAGAGATAATGAGTGTGTGCAGAAAAGGATCGAGAGGGTTTGGTAAAGCAAATAAGAACGGGGCAGAATAAAATTAAATAAAAGGTGCGAGGGGGGGGAAAAAAAGGCAGCTTGTCAAGAAGTTTGTGCGTGTGTGAACTGTGTGTGTGGCAGAGGATAGGCACTTTGCCATATGTTTATATATTACTGCCTGCATCAGCACTTTGCAGCTATGCCTTCCAACTCTTGTCAAAAAAAGCAGGCTGGGTGTGAGTGTGCAGCCTCAGTGGATTCAGTGTGTGTGTGTGTGTGTGCTGCTGTGACAGTGGTGACGCTCACGTTCTCTCTGACTTTAATAAAAGGTGCAGCCGTCAGGAGCTGAGGCAGGGGTTTGAACCCTTCATCAAAGCAGGGGCCAAGCACAGATGAAGTGTTCGCTTGCATCACGACTGGGTTTTTGGAGGCTGAGCAAAAGTTGACAGTGAGTGTATAACCAAGGAGCTGATCTTACAGCCCCCCGTTCTCTCGTGTGTGTCCACGCTTTTCTGATGTACACACACACACACTCACAAATGCCCAGCAGTGAGAAAGGAGAGGAGCCTAACTGAGCCCGGTGCATCTCAGGTAGCCCCGACAGAGTGGCTCGGAGCGCTGTCACCAATTTGTTCCTAGCCATGGGGGACATGCAGGGGATGGAGAGACAGTGGCAGCTTCCTGTCCTCATCATGGCTAATGAGGCCTCGGCTTCTCCTTCCTCCTTTGTGTGTGTGTCTGACGGCAGTTTGTAAAAGTTTGTGTCAGTGTGCTGCCAAAGCTCCTATTTCTCATAAAAACTAGGGGGGATATCTGACACAGACCACCGTCTACGCTTATATCCAAGTCTCCTAGCTGAATAATTTACCTGATCAAGACACACACGCACACAAAGAGAAAACTCAGGTCTTGTTCAAGGCAGCTACCATCCAATACAACAGCTGAGACTTTGTTCCTGTTCCTGGTTCACCCAACAAATGCTCAAAGGAGGAGGACTGAAGCACAGACAAGCCCCCGCTGTGATAATTACAGACAAGATTAATGATTCCTAATGAATCTTTCAGTGTGTGATGACCCAAAACCTTCAGAAACAATCAGCTCACTGTCAGGATGGCGTTGTGTTCAGGTATCTGTTTGTACAGACGATATCGTTGACTTTATCCCATCTACACAACGCTACCCCGACACATTTTAGTCTAATAACTACGTGAGATGCATGAATGACTGTATACTTGTGAAGGCTATTAAGAGGATAAAGTCATGTAATTAAATGAGAGCTGTGGCACCAGAAGAGCGGAGGATAAACAAACCTGTTTTTGTATGTCAGGAGCTCCCCAGTGTGCTCAGAAGAGAGAATTGCAACCTCTTTTCTGATTTAAGAAGTGATAAATATTTTTCATCTTTTGTAATGCATTTAAAGAAAATCAGTGTCAAAATAATTACCGAAGAAAACTAGATTTCTTCCTTGTTTTTCTGCTTTAAATGTATTTTAAAGCAATCTGCTCTGTATATGTTAGTGGAGCTGGTCACAAAAATTTCAACACTTTTTTTTATTTTATTTTATTTTTTCCAGAATGTAAGATGAGTAGGTCTGAATATGCATGAAGCTGTTTCTGATGCTGTAATACCGATATGTTGAGCTGACGACACACTTTATTTCAAACACACCTGTCAGCAAATTAAAATGTTACTTGGTGTGTAAGCTTCGATGAGAGCTCTCTTAAGATGTTCTTTTCAACTTTTTTTTAATCTTCTATTTAAATTAAAATCAGTTAAAATGAGATATGACCAGAAAACAAAAAATATTTAACTTTACACACATTGCAAATCTTCTAAAAACACAATTAAATCTGTTTACGTTAGGTTAAAAAGACTGTTATTTGCCACAGTGACAGTTTTTCAGGTTTTGGGTTGCAGCTCAGATTCATTCAGGTTTATCTGATCTCTGCTGGTGTTTTGATTCCAGTGGGGAGGAAAAAAAGGTCACAAAGCAGCTCCGTCTCAAGACAATTTACTGAGCAGAGTTTGAGGTGCTTCAGATTAATTTAAAAAAATGAAAGGCCTGAAGAAAAGCATATCGCTCGCAGGCTTTCATGCCAGAGTTTTAAACTAAGATCCTCTTCTGATGAGAAGGGAAGAGTTACAGCAGCTTTGTTTAAATTTTATAAATGAAATTTTAAAATTCACTGAGTTGGAGCCATTTTTTGTCTTGGCTGCAGCCATCTTGAAATGAGTTAATGACTTGTAGACTTACATTCATTAATTATTTTCTGAGTTTCACTCAAATCTGTGCAGTGGTTCATGAGATATTTTGCTAACAGTGTGGCCCCAGCAGCTAGTGTCAAGGTTTTAAGCAAAAAATGTTGCACAATATGGTGTGTGTGTGTGTGTGTGTTGGAGATGACTCTCAGCTACTACCACACACAGTTTTTGTTCAGTGTCTTTAAAATTGGCTGTTTTGTGTTAGATAATGTTCATGAGCTGTGGTGGCCACATGGAATTTGTCGATTCAAACATTGATCAGTCGTAGATGTACATCAATGATTTCTTTCCAAAAAAAAATTCATTAAAATTCCCCCTGTAGTTTATGTGATTACTCTTAAAAACGATAAACATAAAGACAAACACACACACACACACGGGCAAAAACATTTTCACCTTCAGCGGCAGGCAATAACAAAAAACAAGAGTTGCTAATAAATAGTTTTCTTTGCTTCAACTTTGCACCAACAAGGATTTATTTTTATTTGAACAAACTGAACAACACTAGAGGACCTTTTTTTTTTTTTTTCCTTTTCTGTATAAGTCGGTACTTCAGGGCTCTGAAAAAAAGCTGGTTTTGTTGTTTTAATTCCAGGGAGGCAGATGACAGTGATATATCAGCCTGATAAAGCTGGAAGCAACATCAGTGACAACAGCAGGAGTGAACCAGAATAGTCAATAAAATCTAAACAAAAGGAGGAAAAAAAGCTCTAGATCATACAGAGTCTAGGTGATAGTTAACGACACAGAGTAATTTGATGTTCTAATAATTTATTTTTTATTTTGTTACAAAATCAAGACAAAAATAAACCAAGTATTGCATGATTTTGTAATATCGGCTGTATTTTACACCAAAAATGTTTAATAGTTTAACAAAATAAACAAAGTCAAACTTCTAAACTTTATCTAAAAATTACACTGAAGCTGCTTCGCTTTAATAAGAGATTGATAATTGAGTTGTAACCTTTTTGAAAATGGGAATATTGAAAAGGGAAAATGGCAGAAAAGAGGAGAATGTGGGAGGAGAGGAGAGGGGTATAAAACGAAGAACCTGCTGACTCGTAACACCCGAACATGGCAGAGTCAGCTAGAGAAGAGAGCAGAAAAGATCAGCTTTCTCCTCTTTAATTCCACTGGAAACTCTCACAGCATTAACCCACGAAGACCCAAACAGAACATCTGTTTTTTTTACTTCTGACAACACCAAACGGTCAAGAGTAAGAGGTGTGAAGAAAAACCATTACCTGGTGAAAAAGTTCAGAAAGAAAATCTTCAAATTCACTTTTCCTGTTATTTTTCGGTATGTGTGTATATTAGGTCATGACTGAACTGCCTCTCCAACTTTAATACAAAGGAAAACAGCTTCTGATTCTGTTACAGCAGGAATTAGAACTGAGAATATTTCACCTGAAGTCACAAACGCAAAGAGTAAACGTGAGCTGCGTCGAACAGAAGGCAAACAACAAATTCGTAATATCTGATTCTAATCAGACGTTTTTTATTAAGACGTGTTTGTTTGATGAGGCGGCAGCAGAGTCGTCAGGGTTCAGGCGTGGGCGGCTTAAAGAGTCCAGTCTTTCTGAAGTAGCGAACGATGAGCGGAACTGACACCAGCGTGATGCTGATGCGAACAGGAGCGAAGAGCTTGTGGATGGCGTAGGCCAGGACGAACGTGCTGGTTCCCGCTGCCATTTTGGACTGAACCACGGCCTCGCTGAAGCCCAGTTTGCACAGGATGGCCGCCATGTCGATCCCACTGTGGAGCCGAGAGACACAGAAACCCAGTTAGAGGTTCCCAGAATTAACATGTTAATGAAAGCTTTTCTTCTTTACTTGGTTTTTAAATCATACAGTCAAAAAGAAAAACATCTTCTGAAAGCTACAACAAACAACTTTTAGGTTGTTTATAAGTTTATTTTATAAAGAAACTATAACATCAAACGTGTAAAAGTAAACAATTTTAAAATTAATTCATTAAAACACAAAAAAATTGTTAAAAATGCTGCAAGACTGAGTAAAATATGTAATTTGCAATTTTTATTTTCTGTTTTCATATTATTTTCTTATTATAATAATAGTAAGAACACATCTTTTCTGCATTTAATTGTGACAGATTGTTTAACAAAAAAACAGTTGAGACTTTGCCACAATAAGATAAACTTGCAGAAAACAACATTTATAATGACAGGTTTGGTTTCCATGGTTCCCTAAACTGATCTATGGTGTATATTAATATACTGTAAAGTTAAATAAATAATCTATCAGATTAAAGCTTCTAAAGAGGCGTCACAAAACGGAGGTTAACATGACCTGACATATTACTGGAATGAAATTCAAAATGTGCAGATAATTTATAATAAATTAATTCCTAAATGAGAATAGTTCACTTATTCCTCAAAACATTTATCATTTTATTCTTTCTTTCAAATAAAATTAAGTTCTAAATTAAAAACTCCAGTCTTTTCTAAAATATGCATTTTAGCATCCCACTGTTTGTTGTATAATGAAAATATGCCAAACCAAAATATTTTAGCATTTTGCAGCTCGAGCAAAATTCCAGTACAACTCATGTTAATCAAAGTAGGCAGTAAGTGGGATTACTGCACGCTGCAAAAAACTGAAAATAAAGTTAAGTTTCCACTATATGCAGAAAACAAACTAAAAAATGGTCTCACAGAGTAAAACTCCTGAACTCTCACCTCATTCAGCACTGATGTAGTTCATGTCTGTCTCCACCAGAGGGAGATGTGCTCATTAGGAAGTGGCAACTTCACTTCACATTCCTGTTTTAACAATTAACTCTGACCTTACACTAAATGACTCATTTCAGGAATCTTTTTAGGCTTTGTGCTTCACAGCCTTCATGAAACAGGCTTTTGTTTTTGCACAGTCACGGCGTTCACATCTGAGCTATTTAAAGAAGCAAACATGTAAGGAATGTGGCTTCAAGCTGCTTCTGCCACTGCAGACTTCTTCACGCATCAACAGCCACAGAGGATTCTGCTAACTTAAACCTGTTAAACATTAAGATCCGTCTGCACACTGACAACTGTTTCCTCAGCACACAGCGCGTTAGCAGGCCACATGCCAGGACTCGGAGGGCTCACAGTGATAATGCTCAGAGACTGACGCCGACAGTCAGCTTTCATTTCAAATGTCATCATTAGCTAAGGAGGAAATCTCCAAGCTGTCAGATAACAGCTACAAAACCTCTCTGGTATGTTGGCATGTGGCCACACACACAAACACACACACACGGCCCGACTTAAACTCTAGCCAAAAGCAGGGTGTGCCGTGTTGCTTTGACTTTTCATTGTTATCATGACAACAAAATTCATGGAATAGAAGTAACTTTAAACTCTCCGCATCCTGAACCACTCAAACACTTCAAGTTAGGAAGATTCACTTGGTTGTAGTATTTCAAAACGAAGAGGAAGTCATTAGTGACGTGTACTTTGCTCCCAGTCAGAGAACGGGTCATGTTTATTGCACTGGGGGGGGGGGGTTGTATTACTCTGCCTGCAGTTCAGTCATTTCTTCTTCAGAGTCTGAAGCAGATGAGGAAAAACTGCGTGTTCTGACACTGCTTGATAACATCCGTAAGAAATGTTTGCCAAATTCCAGAGTTCTCACAGACGTCATTTCCTCCTCCTCCTTTTTATTGTGCTGCCCTTTTTTGAGCTTTGGTTACTTTCTCAAGAATTTTAGGAAATCCAGAAAATTAAAGTAACCACACTACGCCATGAGAAAGAAAGATCTGATCAAATGTTTGTGTAATAGGGCAGTTTTGTTTTTTTTTGGTTTTTACTCTTAACAAAGAACATTGTGTAAATTTTAAAAGTATTCAAAAACGAAACTGTTTTGCAATGACGCCACTGAGGGAATATGTCTCAGCATGAGATTTACTGTACCGATCCATAACCTCAGCCACTGAGGATTTATGGAAATGAGTAAATACAGTACCTGAAGTTATGTAAGACACCTGAGAGTTCTTTGTTTTTCTTACCTGGATATAAGAACGTAGAACATTCCCAGAGACATGAGAGAGATCCCAATGTGAAAGGAAACTCCCACAGCGCCGTACTCTTTGAAGACTTTCTTTAGCTGCTGGGTTTTGTTGAGTTTTCTTTCCTCTGGCTCCGGTTTGTCCCCCAGGCTCTTTTCTGTGGTTGAGGTAGTCGAGGCCTCCTGGAGATCCGGAGCAAACTGGAAAATAAAAAGTGAAATAATCTGAGAACAAAAAGGGAGCAGGGTACTTGATGTAGCTGGAAGGATATGAAGTGAAAAGTTTGTTTTAGAGGTGTTTTATTAGTAGTAGTTCAGTTGCAGAAACACACATAGCTTTATAAAATGCATAAACAGTGCTGTGATTGTGGGTCATGCGTTTTATGAGCTCCCACTGTTCGTGCAGCAGCTGAGTCAGCTGATTAAACACAGACGGGCTGCTGCTGTGTGCTTTAGGTAATTCACATCACTTCCCCTTTCACACATTCATTAAAGATGTCAGTCACTGTCTCCTACACACACAAAGAGCCTCTCATAAGTGCACAAACGCACAGATCACTCTGCTTGTGACCTCTGTGACACTCCACTTTGCACCACACGCTCAGCAGCTGGCTGACAGCATAGCAGGGAGAAGGCAGGTCACTCTGTGTGTGTGTGTGTGTGTGTGTGTGTGTGTGTGTGTGTGAAGAAGATCGGTGAACAAACACTGCACATCAGGCCTACAGCAAACAGCAGACAGCAACAAAAGCATTAACGGTGAGGACGTGAGATGGACTATGTAAATAATCCTGATCTTTGGGCTGACGAAAGCCACAGGAGCTGCAGTTTGCAGGTGGAGTCATGTTTAGAGCAACAGAGCCTGCACAACTCGTTTACAACCTGCCGCATGTGATGGTGGGACGAGGTGAAGACGGATTTCTGGGTTGATTTTATAAATTATAACAGACCGAATACTTCTGTTCAGGTCGTTTGGTTTTAGTCTAAAT
The DNA here is from genome assembly GCF_001649575.2 of Kryptolebias marmoratus. NCBI lineage: Eukaryota > Metazoa > Chordata > Actinopteri > Cyprinodontiformes > Rivulidae > Kryptolebias > Kryptolebias marmoratus. The sequence goes on along the minus strand of NC_051433.1, from coordinate 8,671,682 downwards.
GTGTCGCGTACTTGTACAAATAAGGTACCACAGCTGAGGGACTCGATCAGATGTGAATCAGGGTCAAACCTGTTTCACATCAAGAAATGTCTGCGCACACCCAACCAGCAGCTTGACCCAACGTTTGATGTTCAGTACATACAACCACTTGTAAACCCAATATTTTACTAACACCAGTTCTCGTGTTCGCCCTGCTGCAGGTAAACGATTTGCTTTGAGTTTTTTCAGTTGCACCTTTTATGGCCTATTCTGCAGTATTTTCACTTTACTTTGGTTCACCAGGGTAAAAATCAGACCTGGGGTGTTATTAAAAGATCCTGTCCATTTCTCTGCGAAAACAGGAAATACCCTTTGTCTTGTTTTCAGGCCAAATATTGACTCTGTGCTCACAGAGCTGGGACTGCTCCACTGCTCCGAGTGGTCAGAAAACACAGACATGCTGTTCATCACCAACACTTGGTGTCGTCCACCTAATAGGGTTACATTTTGTGATAGGTGTTTTTACAATATGTATACCCCTGTTTATTATACATATGTTTATTGCAGATATTGGCTATAAACATGTAATAATAGGTGCAGATTAGTAAACTTGAGTTATTAAATTCTTATTTGCATGTGCACATTGCTGGATTATAAGAATACAAAATGCTTTATTTCTCAAATATGTATGCACTGTTTTGTAGAATTTGAATCACATGATCATGTCAAGTGACTGAAATCTCAGACAAGAGCTTTGTGTGCTAGATATTTATTTTTTTGACAAAGCTACAATTTAACACAAAAGGTCCAACTGGCGCAATACAAATAGTAGAGCCCTAAAAGTGTGGAAACTGTTTGTCTTTTATCTACATTTTGGCCCAGCACTTAACCTTCTTTGTTTTCGATTTTCAAATGGAAGCTGTGATGTCATAAACAGTACACCAAGAGTTTTTAGGTTTTATTTAATTTATTGCTGGTGTTTTTTGAAAAGTAAGAGGATTGTCAGCATTATTATAGTTCATCCCAAGAGCACACGTCTTTGAAATTCACAGGTGTTTAAAATTACCAGTTTTAGTCCCTTAATGGGTTTAATTTAAAGAATTAGTTACAACCTGCAAAAACAGGGGATTTGATGCTTTGCCCGTGTGTGTGAGCGCACGTGTTCATGTCTGTCTGTCAGCAAAATAGTTCTTACAGAAAGTAACCATTGGGTGTACATCAGACACTGACTAACCATTGGAGTCAGCCCAATTCAAGATGGCTGCCACAGCTAATAAACACAAAAATGGCTCCAACTCGAAATGTATTCCTTTAAGGAATGGTAGGCCTTTAATGAGTTTTAGACATCTTTAAAAACGGAAAATATTTTGCAAGTAAAATCTGGACTGTAAAAAAAAAAACTGTCATCCTCATTTGAGCTTTTTTTTCTCTCTCTTCTGCTGTTGACAATTTTACTTTGACTAAACGAAATAATTTATTTGACTCGGGGAAAAGAAGAACAAAAACAAAGCCTCTAGCTGATCTTCTCTCTCAGCTACAGTTGGTCTTCCTGCGTTTTGGCCCAAGCTTCCTGGATGAAGCCACAGCCTCGGCCACATCTCCACCGGGCTGCCATCAATAGACAATAGAAGGAGTCCAGGGAGGGCGAGGGAGCAGGCCTCAGCTTTTCAGAGGACAGACAGGCCAAGCTAAAAGTAAAGGCGCGCACCATGGCGGGAGGGTCATGTGAGCGAGCAGCGACAGGGAGCTGTGCCAGGGAGGCTGTATGGGAGGGGGAACAGTGGGACTGCTGTGTCTGATAACAGCTTTTCAGAGCCATGAAAACACATGCAAAGTCACAGAGGCATGAAAACACAGACAAAGATCCACTCATGCACTGAGCAAACCCACACAGAGCAGGAGGAAAACGGAAAGTGGGGATTCTCCCCGTGAAGACAGTGACTGCTGAGAGTCTTCAAAGACAAAGTTAGATTAAACTCCTGCAGCAGGGTTCTTATTTATTGTTTTATTTACATGGTACTTTGTTGATTTTTACACAAGATTTCAGCTCTGGGGGATACTGAATACTAATACTGTACTATTCTACTGTGCTCTTTGTTACAAAGTACTGATAAAATGTAAAAGTACATTTGGTTAAGTACTGTATCTGATTACACATTTGAGGTAGATGAATTTTTCAAGATTTCATAACATAAGGAAAAAAAAATTGTTCAAATGTTTTACCATTCGTCCAGAATGTGCATGAAATGGAAGTATCATAAACATAAATACCTTAACTTTTGATACTTGACGTTTTTAAAGATAACACTTGGATTTGCAGCTGTGGAGGGAAGGGGCAGAGCCTTATCTCAGACGCACCCTTGACACTTCAGTCATGCAGTTTATTGTCGTGTCTCGTTCAACATCAGTCCAAAGCCCGGGCTGCGTGCTTTTGTTTTCAAACTGATAAAACTACTGCGGTGGAAAAAACTGTAAAATAAAGGGCTTACATTCGTTAAAAGAATGCACATCGCCCACCACCTTTCATGCCAGAGTTTTAAACTAAGATCAGATTAGGTTTAAAAATGGACTTCTTGCCATTTCTGACACACTGAAAATAATATCTGCAACTTTAGAAATTACTCTCAGCTACAACCATAACAAATTTTAGCTCAGCAGCTGTAAAACTGACTTGAGATATAGTCGTTTTTGTGTTTCTATAAAATCTTTTTTGTTGTTTGTTTTTTAGGTCAGTTGGCTGTGGCGGCCATCTTGAATCAGGATGACCTCAAAAGTTAATCAGTCACAGATGCACATCCAAAGATCATTTCCTGAACAACTTCCCCAAAAACTGAGTTTCTTACTGCAATTATATTGTCATTAGCATTTCCTGCAGGAGGGGGGTAATGTGCTGATTTTTGGGATATAACTATAAAGTCTGCTGCGTTGTTGAAAGACCCTTTTTGTGCACCTTCAGGAAAATCAGGCAGCTTTTGTTGGAGCAAAAGTTCAAAATTACTGAGTGTCATAACTCTCTCAAACAGGAAGTAAACAACAGGATAAAAACCTGAATTCTGGGTACTTTCCCTATTTTATAATCAATGCAAATTCCCATTATTCCAACCACTGAAGTCAGCATGGGAGCAAGTAATCCTTAATTAAACCTGAGGAAGTGACATTAAATATGATGAATGTTGTCAACGAACTGTGGACATGGAGTTTTATTTTCAAATGGAGAAAAAAAGTTAAATAAATCACATGCAAACACTTAAGTAACATCAGTGTTTGTTGAGATCTTTAAACACACTTTATTAAGTCTTTTTACAGCACTTCTGTTGACTCTTCAGACATGTGCTCACCTGCTGTAACCTCCTCTCCAGCAGCCAGGGTTTTGTTTGGTTTCAGTCGGGTGTGTTTTTGTTGTTGTGGAGGCAGATTATTTCCACATGAGCTGCAGAGAAGCTGCAGAGAAGCTGCACAGCCAACCAGCCTGTTTCATGACATGAGGGCTGGAAACTCTCCAGCCTCTGAATATCTGACAGGAAAGGTTAGACTCCTGTCATGGCGGCCTCTGGCTCAGACCCGGACCCCGCAGGTTAAACAAACACTTGCGTTGAAGTTAGCTGGTTTATTTTATTTTATTTACCCCTTTGTCGCCGTCAGCCTGCTCCTCGCTCTTCTTCGTGGCCGTCTTCGTGGAAACGGCTCTGGTCTGCATGCTGGAGGTGTTACCTGTCAACATGACGCTCTTCTTCTTCGTGCCTCCTCTGCTGCCGGGGCGCGTGGCGTCAAAGTCAGCCAGCCTCGCGGCCACGGCGGACACCCGATTCAAGTGTCCCCACCGCGCGGTTACAAGGCCAGTCCCGGCCGGGTGCCGGTGGGGGACTCCCGGGGGCTCCGGGTTCTGTGCGCCCGGGTGCGCTCGCTGTTTTGGGCCGCAAGAGGCGCGGTGCCGCCGGAGCGTCAGAGCCGCGTCCCTCCCCGGTCCGCCCGGTCCGCTCGGTCCGACCCGCAGCAGAAACGAGCCCGGAGCCCTGAACGCCGCCGCTGACGGCCTCGCCGAGCGACACAAAAGCATCGTGCATGCGCCTCCTCCCCCCGTGGGCAAGCCTTGATGGTGTCCCGCGGAAAGAAAAAAACAAAATAAGGCGAGGAGCTGCTACTTGTGGATGTGAGTGGAGGTAAACATGCTGCCCTGAGCCCTCCGCGGTCTCCCCCCTCCACCTCCACCGGCCCTCCGGTTGTTTCACCGATTATCACCGTCAGCCAATCGGAGCTGACGCGCAGATAGTAAAAGCCGGAGCGAAGGGAGGGGGTGTTTAAAGCTACAACAGTGCTGATTCATCTCGTTGCCTTACATCACAGTGGACGAGGAGAAAGTTCACCTGAGTCAATTAAATGGGAAGAAATCGACTTTTAGGTCTAGTTTACAACTGAAACAAAACACTAAGAGCAGAATGTCAACAATGATCTTTCCTGACAAATAATGCGGGATAGTTAGAAGACTGGCCTGAAAAAGTATTCACACACCTCATAAAACAATCACAAACTCCAAAGTATATTAGTGAAATGGAAGAAAACTGACACCTGCATGGATTTAATTTTTAAAAAATTGAAAAATGTAGCGTCCATTTGTACTAAAATCCAGAGCAAATGCATTCAGAAGTCACCTAACTAATCCTGCTTTGTGTAATTTAAGCTCTGAGAAAACAGCTGCTCTGTAAAGGCCTCTAACAACATTAGTGATCAAACAGCATCATGAAGACAAAGGAACACACCTGGCAGGTCAGAGAGAAACACATTGAGAAGTTAGGTTAAGACGCAGGGTTAGGTTATAAAGCAATCCTCCAAGCTTTGAGCATCTGATGGAGCACTGTTCAACGCATCATTCGAAAATTACAAAATTCAATCTGCAAAAACTAGGAAGACACGCCACCACTGACAGGCAGGTCAAAGAGGGCGTTAATCCGAGAAGCAGCTGAGAAGACCGGGAGGAGCTGCAGAGATCCACGGGCCAGGTGGGACGATCTGTCCACAGGACACTTATTAGATGTGCACTCCATAAATCTGGCCTTTATGGAAGAGAGGCAGGAAGAAAGCCACAACAAGTCCTGCTTGCAGTTTGCCACAAGCCATGTAGGGACATGCCAAACATGGAAGAAGGAGCTCTGCTCAGACGAGACCAGAGTTGAACTTTATAGGCTATGAGCATACAGCAATCCCACTGTAAAACATGGTGGTGGCAGCATCATGCTGCAGGGACAGGATAGCTGGTCAGCAAGATGGACGGAGCTACATTCAAGATACTCCTGGAGGAAAGCCTGTTAGAGGCTGCGACTTGAGGCTTATTTTTTTATTTAATCTAATTCCTATTTTCAGCTGACTACAGTGACATTTAAGAGGAAAATGAGAAAGCAGTCGTGCCTGTTTTCGGTTAATCCAGCCTTGATGTGTGAAAAATGAAAGTTTTAGCTATAGTCTTTAATTGGTGGCAACTTTTAAACAGCTCTTCTTTTTTTGTTTTCCTTTAAATCTCACTTTCTCTTTTTATTTGACCTAAAGTGCATTCTTGAATAATGTGTGAGATGAGTGACAATGTTACTACCCAGTAAAATAAAAACGCATGGTTATAATGAATTGTAAAGACTGTAAACATAAATAGATTTCATTACATCACACTGTTTGGGTGTTATCCCTGTCAGAAGTGTTGTCTGATCGCCTGTCCCCACAAGGCTTCAGGAGTCGTCCTTGTTTGCACTTATCTGAGCTTTTGGATGTCATGGCCAGGAGAGATAAGACCGTAAGCCCAAAACCAATAAGAGGAAACTGCTTCAACATGCTGAGATAAAGAAAACCAGATGCTTTTTTTTTTTTTCAGCATATTTTCCACTTTGTCATGCAAGTTTGCAGACCTATGCAAACAAACAGAAGTGTCAACAAAAGTTGAGGAAGTGGTGACAAAAAAACAAAACAAATTCAGCTCCACAACTGCTTTAATTTGAAAAAAAAAAAACACTTTCTTATCCAACTACTTATGTGATAAACTTGCTTCTTCTGCAACATTTGTATTATTTTAAGCTGCATGTCCTCTATGTAAAAGTCAGTTAGGGGGGGAAAAACCGTGATAGTGAGTAGGAGGTAAGATAAAAAAGGGTGGGTTGCTGGCAGGAAGTCAAGAGAAACGGCTCACGGTTGCGGAGCGTCTGACATTCTGTCGACAAAGCCACAAATTCAGTATGTGGGATGATTTTAAACTGCTAGTATTTTTTCATTTGTGGCTTCTAGTGGGTAAAAATCAAACGTTAGGTTGTCATTATGAGAACAGCAGCGAACGTTGGAAAGGGACAGACGTATACGTATCTGATGTGCGCTTTCTGCTGCCTCCCACGCAGAAACGATGACAGCAGGGAAAACTTCCTCCTGCATAAGAGCAGAAATGAATATCTATTTTTGCACATCGAGGAACATTTCTTTGGAAAACACCTTACTGTGTGTGACCTTACACCGACCTGTTTACACAGACGTGACACTAAAGCCTGACTCTGATTAAAAGACTCTGATTATGAAAACATTTATTTCTTTTTAGGTCAAAAGTTGAGACAAAGATTGACTCATAATCAAAGACCTGCATGAAACCTTGACTTTTTAAAAATGTAATAGTGTAACTTTTATTGCTTTAATAATTTAGCAGTTTTGAATTAAGAGTAATTATGGTTAATAAATACGCTTCCTGTTGAGAGGAATCACCCTGATAGTGGTGCATGAGTCTTATCTGCTTCTGACACAAATGCACGGCTTTTTCTGTGACTTTCTGGTTGTTTTGTCTGAAACCTTGTTCAGCTGTGCTCCAGTTTTACCTTCATGATCAACTTCCTCTTTATTTCCTGCTGAACGCGTGATGCGGTTTAGTATTTTTGTTCATCTGTGAAAACTCATAACTCCTTAGCTGCTTGTTTTCCCCCACTAAACCAAAGTGACAAAAACTAACACAATGACGCTGTCAAGTTACGTTTTTACTCATTTTTTCGCTTTTTTTCTATTTCTTCCCAATCCATATTTCTTCAGTGTGAACATCCACAGAAGTGTGTCGGAGTTAGTTTAAAGATCTTTGGGTTATTAAAAACCTATTTAATAGCTGTGCACAGATGTCCCAGAAAATGTCAAAGGGCTAATATTATCATTCTGTAAGCTACATAATTATGTCAGTCAGTTAAAGCAGGAATTATGAAGATGTTTCAGTTGTTTGACAAAGTTACACAAAAAGCTAAGTGCAGTGGTGTAAAAGGAGAAAATCTGTTAATATAGTTATAAGACATCTTCACTATATTTTAACCCTGGATCATGACTTTGTGTGATTAACTGGTTTTAATCTCTGTCAGGAGCTTTTTGTCAACAAGTAGATGGACAGGATGTTGATTGAAACACCCAAAAATTACAGAAGCTTTATTATGTCAAACAGATTCTCAGGAAAATCTCAGCCATACACCCATGAATCTATTCATCGGTTTTGTTTTTGTGCATCTCTTTAAGTCTTTTGACAATCTGGCAGGACAGCCTGAGGCCTCCTCCCTTCATTTGCATGACTTTGGGTTTTTTCTTAACACAAAACAACTTTATGTTGCTGCATGACCCGCTTATCAACTTCTGTAGTGGCTCCTTTTCCTATTTCATCCAACACACTCTCAACCATTTCTGTGCCTTCTTTGTTTTTTTTAGCACCCCTCTTTTTATACAACCACCTGATTGGTTGGTTGGTACATGTCCTTATGCTAATTCTGGACTCAATCTGCATTGCTCTTCAGTGAAGAGGACTGAAGGACTGGGACCGGAGCCAGCTGGCCTGCTCTCAGAATAGCTGAGGCACAAAAGCAAAGACGAGCAACACTAAAGAGGTTAATGCAGTCCTCATCGTGTGCTTTCAGCATCATTGTCCTCCTCCTGGTCTATATGCTTTGGATACACTGGTTGTGCGTTTTGCTTGTTTTATCTCATTCTTGATTTGACATAAAGATCAATAGGTGCTGTTACGGTGCCCTGAAACTAGATGCTGTTCTCTTTTGAAAAAAAACTATGCCAAAACTGCAAATGGCAGCAACAGCAAGGTACCCAAAGAACCTGTGAAACATGAGGTATTCAAATGCTTCTCCTTTTTTCTGTTTTTGCCTTTGCAGCCCAGTTGCCATGTTTCTGAGCAACCAGCTACAGTATGTCCATCCTGTAGAAATATTGATCCCTGCTGATTCACAGGCTGTAAAAAAAACCTGTTTAAAACAGGAAAAAGAGGAAAAAATAAGACTAAAAGCATGAACCTCACCAATTCAAACACCATATAAGTCTCAAAATATACAATTTATTTCAAATATGTTAATGCAACCATCAATATATTCTAGTAATTACAAAAAATCAGTAGTTTTTGTTCTTTGCAATTTTATCACTACAGATGACAAGACTTGCAGTGAAGCACACACATTGATCTGTGTACAGTTAATAACAGCTCACTGTCCCTTTCTGACTCATATTAGTCATCCAAAATTACATCTCACATCTAACCTTTTAAATTTCTTTTAAAAAGTTGAAACTTTGCAGCAGCTCAGAGTTCAATGGACGTCAGCAGACTCCTCTTTACAACAAATAATCCAAAACTTATGCAAAAAAAAAAAAAGTTCAGTCTACACAGATTACAAACGGAACATAATAAAACCCTCTGTAAAAAAAAAATTAAATTAAAACAAAGCTTTAATAAATCAGAAAATGGTTACTTTAAGAGCAAGAACTCTCTGTCTTCTATAAATGCTCAAATTTAAATGGATAAAACAAGGTTCATTTTTAAAAATGACATCTGGGTTTATGAGACAGAATTGGAATTGTGATATTAATATGAAGGGGCAACATATTCTCAGCTTCCTCCATCACATCCATTAACTTCCTAATACTGACCAGGTGACTGTCTTTACCTGTTAGCGCTTCGACAGTAACAACACAGACATGTAAGTGCAAACAGACAAGGAACTACTGATGCAAACGTATTTACAAACTCGCCTATACAAATATTTGACACTGTACACTTAATGTGGCTGGGACAGCAGAACAGAATTATGGGTTTTTAAAAAGTAATAACCATACAAATGTTCACACATGTTGTTTTCAACTCCTGGAAGACTCTTTTGGCACTTAAAGATCAGAGGAGTTGTGGTTGAGATAAAGAATTAGTTCAATATTTTTGGAAGAAATCTGTGCTAAATAACAAAACATAAGACTTGAATCAAATCTTTAATCTGGTGAAGGGATTTGGGAGTTTTCAGATTAGTTAGAGGAAGAGTAAAATTATTCCCTGTTTTTCTACATTTAGTTGTTTGTGCAAGAAGATGCCTCTAAAAGTCTTTGGTTAATGCGTTCAGATTTGTTAGATTTTGATGTTGCTAATTTTCTTGTAGTTAAAATTCAGTTGGTAATGTCAGCTTGAGCCAGCTGTGCTGATGGAGAAATAATACAGATGTACGAATTTGTGAAAATTCAGAGACACACCAAAAATAAACAAACAAAATATGCAATAAAAATCATATATAAATATGCTTTTACATTTTGGACAGCCAATCTTTATAAGTGCTATCATGATTCAATGCTAATCTGTCCACTTTTTTTATTTTGTTTGTTTTAAGCAGCTGTAAAATTTTGCACTCAGATGTACGACACTACTGGTTTATCTGCTGACATTTAAACATATGCAGCATGAGTCAGATCTGTTTTTATTCATTTTTTTTCAATTGTTCATTCATTTAGACATGCATGCCCTCTGGCATCCATCAGGGGGTGCTGCAGCACGCTACACACCCCTATATCCCTCACCCTTGCATAAATGGACAGCAGTTACTGTGAGGTCAGGTTTGAGTTTCTTCTTTAGCATAGTTTTTGGGTGGTAGGGCCACGAAAACTTAATTGGAGAATGAAGTGTTTTATTAAAGAATTATGGCCTTCTGAAGATGTGGCTTTAATTTAAACAAAATAAGAGTTTCCATCCGTCCATGCATAATTTATATATTTTTTTTTAAACCCGTCATTACTTTCCAAGTCACAGGGGAGCTGGTGTCCATCTCCAGCAGTCAGTGTGTGACACCCTGGACAGATCATAAGTCCGCCACAGATAAGTTTCCAAAAATGCCAAACTATTCCTTAAATTGAATCATAATTACTGACAAGTTTATATTTTGCACTGGAGACATGAGGTATCACAGGACACAGCATGTATGCATGTTTATCTTTTTTTAAAAAAAAACAAAAAAGGCATTAAACAATAAACAATAAGTTTGTGTGCATATTTGGACAATTTTGAACAAACTTACAGTAAATTATAACGTAACATTTACAATTTCTATTAATACTACAAACACAGTGACTGAAAAAAGCTAAAGCCACACAATGGCCACCAAAAAAAAACAAATATAAAAACAAATAACACTGTTATTTGTAGTGACACAAATGAGCCCATCCCAGTGAGATGGCTTGTATTTAACAAAACGCACAGACATCAAACAATAACTTTTATTTTCTGATTTTTTTTTGTTTTTTTCATGTCCAGAAGGTGCTTTGCTATNACATTACCCCAGCTCATCTCATACTGCATTCACGCTCTCAACACAGCATCCAACTAATAAATACACTCAACTTTAAGAACCAGGATGTTTTTACACATTACAATAATCTCATAAATAAAAGAAATGTACAGCAACGTTCAGCCACGTTGGCTTAAATTATCTATACGAGTGAACACAAAGTGGATTATAGAAAATACAAAGCATGAACTGTCAGTTTACGTTCATTAAGAGAGGATGATGAAGTACAGCTGGCAACTTTAGTGAGAGTTTCAAACACAGGTGCAGGTATTTCACTCTTTCCTGTTATCCATCTTATCCACTGCAAAAAAACACTTCCTGGTTAGTTTAACACTGTTTCCTGACAGTTTTTAATTGTAAAGAGATGTCACAGAGCTCATCATGCTACTTTTTGCTGTTCCGTTTATGTTGTGCTGCAGCATAGTGCGTTTTAGACCACTCCTAATGGCCTCACTGCTCATGAGAAAAGGTTAAAATGCAGAATGCTGTATTTAACCATCAGTGTGTTTGTCCTGGAGGAAATGTTTAATGACCTGAAAATGATCCATCTGTGAGAACATGCAGTGCATTGTGATGTTTTAAGGTGTGACTGTTTGAAAAAGTGAAACATTTCCAGAATAACTGCTCAGACTTCTTGATTCTTAAAAACAACAGACCAGGGCCACAGAAGCAGCTCCTTTTTCTGACCGTTTGGTGTGCTTTCTAAGCTTGTAAAGAGTTGTCTGTCAGAACTAACAGTTCTTTTCCTGCAGTCTGCTACACTTAAAACATGCCTGCATTTTGGGGGAAGGTGTCTCCTGCAGCAGGACTCCTGCTCTCTGGAGATGCAAGAAGTTCTCAGACTTCCATCAGTCCTCTCAGCTACTCTGGACAAAGTTTAAAGTTGGGGGAGGAGCAGGATGTTAAAGTCAGGAAAGCTCCTCGTTTCCTTCCTTCCTCTCTTCCCCTCCTACTGCTCGGTCTTCCTGTTCCATCAGCAGTCACGTGATGGAGATGATGATGAAGATGCTATGAGACGCAGCAGCAGGTCCGCGCCTTCGGCTGCTGCTCGTCCTCCGCAGGCTGTTTAAACTTGAGGAGGGGCGGCTCCCCGCTGGCTGGAGTGAAGTAAACTGCGCTCCCGTTGGAGGACACCAGCGGCATCCGAGGGTCGTCAGAGTTGATTTTGGCATCGCTGAAAGAGTCTGTAGATCCGTTACCAAGGTGACCGTTGAACAATGGGTGATTTAGAAGTTTGGCTGCAGCCCTCTGCTTCTTCAGCTCCGACAAAGTCTGAGCACGCTCCCTGGGAGCAGGCTCCTCCTGGTGGGAGGGCTGGGTGGTGACAACCCCGCCCTTGTTGGACGACAGCGCGCTGCCATTGGAGGGCGACTGAGGTGGCACGGATGTTGTTGTGGTGATGAGGCCGTTCTGTTTGTTGCTGCCATCTTTGAGAATGGTTGGCAACTTGGACTTGTCTGGCAGCTCCACAGCTACAACAGGCTTCACCTGCAGGACACCAATAAAGATTTCTTTGATCTCTCTCTATCTAAAGAAAAAATCTCACTGTGTTCTATTAACATTAGATTTGGGAGCTGGTTGTAGTGAGTAAATTTAGGCAGCTGTTTCCTCCTCCTCCGTGGTGGTTGTTGTGTTGGAGGAAGCTTTGGTTCAAACACTCCTATACCCAACCTGATATTTGTGCTGAGTTTACAGATTATCCTTGTTGCCTTTTAACCTCATGTCATGTGATAATTTACGTGCAAGGAGAAAATACCCCACAAAATCAGCTTCTCCTTCTTCAAAATGAGCAGCAAAAATGAAACATGACAATCAGAACACCTACATTAATAACCTGATTATTCTCCTGATCCGATTCCTTCTCTTTCTCCTCTTCCTCCTCCCTTCCTCCCCTCCACACGATGGCCTCAGTCTCGTATTCTTTTCGACACAAGTTGTGTCTGTCGGACAAACTAGCTCGCCGCACCACTTTTCTGTGAACACAAGCAGAGATGAAGCAAAAAGACAAATACTTACAGTAGAAACTGCCTTTCAGGGGAAGATTTTTTTTTTATTGACTCTAGAAGGACATTTTGTTGTATATACTTATTTTCCATCTATTTTAAAGTTAAAAACCAAACTCTAAAGTAGCTTCAGTTCGGCCAGCAGATGTCAGCACTCACCCACGGCTGCCTGCGCTGGACGTTCGCCTGCACAAGGAGGTCTTGTGTTTGAGTTGGGACTTCATGATCGTGTCGTGTTTATGTTTCAGGTCCAGCAGGATGGCCCTGAACTCCTCATCCTCACATAAATCTGAAGGGACACGAATGAAGGACATCTTAGCTTTAAAAGCAGGAAATTTTATGACCTCAGAGATTGACTGGTGTTGCAACCTTTTTAAATATTAATACAGATTTTAATTTTTTCCCCTGCTTGCTGTAGGACTGAACCCTTGATGGTGAACTTTAATAACCTGGAAATCAGACCCTACTGAGATGATTTGCCTCCTAAACATCCCACCAGGTGTCTGTATAAGAGAGTGCTGAGTTGTTTTGCGTTTTACCTATGGGAGTCTCCTCAAGGAAGGTCTTGGCATTGAGACTGGCTCCGTGTGACGCCAGCAGCTCCGCCACGTGCATCTGAAACAAAATCAGCAGCAAATTACACTGATGGTGACAGAAACCTTTGTGTGCATGCTTATCTTTCATGTTTCCTGTTGTTTACCCTACCTGACCCCAGCACGCTGCAGCGTGAAGAGGCTGCCATCCATCCGAGTCTCTGAGGTCCATGCGAGCTCCCCCCTCCAGCAGCAGCTCTGCAGCCTGCACATAGCCATTTGCTGCTGCAATGTGGAGCTGTGAGGATGGGGAAAGAAAATGGATTCAAGTGAACAGGATTTACTGTAGACTTGCTATGGCATCCATTTTGTTGTGGTTGTGGCTTGACGCAATAAGAACGTCACTTTGGTAACTATCAATAAAACAATCTGGTGTCTGACTGTTTTACAGATCTGGATCACTGAGAACCATTAAACTTATCATGTTAGATTGGAAAACAAGGCAAAAAAAGAATTGAGTTTTAGTTCAGGTTGATGTTGTGAAATAATTCATTCAAACGGTCAAACTTTGAAGCTGATCTTGAAGTTTTGATTTAATCTACTCTGCAAATTCTACCAGGAGACTCTTCCAGAGGACAGAGAGACGTGAAGAGTGAATTTCATTACTTGTATAATAATAAGATCTTATTTCTAGTCCAAGTGTTCTAAACCCTTCTGACATGCCATCAACCCACTCGGAGGAAGACCTTTTTATTCAGTCACAGGTTGTCCAGACCCACTGTTTTTATTTGAATTTAAACGGTCCTGATGTTTTTGAAGACACTGGATTGGTCTGCTTTGTGCCAACATCCAGAATATTTGTACATTAACAAATTAATTAAAGCTAAGATTTAAAATAAATAAATAAAAATTGGAATTGAAACTCAAAAACTGAGTCGGTCCATGTAAGACCTCAAAACTGTTCCTGGCACTTAAATGATCATTAATGGCTAATGATGATTAACTCATTTCAATAAAATGTTGGAAAATATTGATTCTAGGTCCACAGGCGACATGTGACATTTTACAAAGTTCAACAATGTTTCATCTGCTGACTGACAAAAAGGATTTTTTTCTTTTAAGGAGCTCTTGGTTGAAAATTTGGCTTTTAGTGTTTACACATGAATAAAACAGCTGCTGATCAATTCTTCCTTTTTGTAGATACTTAGTCACTCAAGTCATGTTAGGCCTGAAGTTTCAGAAGCCAAAAGGTTTCTTTCAGATGAGGCATGAAAAACTAAAACATTAGTTAAATTTTGCTTCAGAGAACAAAATATCAAATTAACTTTTCCACTCATGCATCATATATTTGATTCAAAAAGGTTGCAGAATCCTTCACGTGTGCTACGTTTCATGACGTCAGAAAGTAGGAAAATGTCATTAGGATGATTGTAGTTCTTGTTTCACTGAATCTGTAAAAAATAAAAAAATAACCAACATGATTAAAAAAAAGTAGCACCGACTCTTCAGTTACTTAGAAGGATTTTTGGGTGTGATGTTTCTAACAAATTCTGTTAGGATAAATACAACTCATCAAAACAACAAACAGCTTGTATTTTTCTCTGTTTGCATCCAGGGAGTTGAAGCATCTGCTGATGTCCGTCTCTGAACAAGAGGAGGAGGAAAATTACTCCTGCCAGCGTGGAGGAGGGGAGGAGGGGGTATGTAGTTGTTCTGTTTCTGAGGCTGTGCAGAAAATGCAAAGCTAAATTCTAACGAATTACACCAAAACAATGTTCATTACTCATCTACGGGAGAAGACGATCTTCAGCTTATTAGCGATCTCGTGGTTTGTTTTGATGCAACTTTGCAAGCCTCAGCTGCTCTGTCTGGCTCCTTTTCTTTCCTAACAAGCCATTCTTTATCAGTCCTCCTCCTAATTATGTTTTTTTTTTTTTTTGTTGTGGGATATAATCAAGTTCTGGGTATGCTTGGGGGTGTCCTCCCAGTGAGATATGCTTGGAACAGCTCTACAGGGAGGCAGCCCGGAGGCATCCTGATCAGATGTCTGAACCACCTCGGCTGACTCCTTTTGATGTGGAGTAACAGCTTCACATCGAACTCCTCCTGAATGTTTGGACTCCTCACCCTTATCTGTCGGGCTGAACACAGACGCCCTCTGAAATATAAACTACTTCTGTGTTAATTGTCAGTTGCATTATCTTGTAAGTTTAGCTCCAATTCAACTCCTCTCTTATTTTTCAGTGCAGGTGGCTTCACCTTTATGTGAACAGGATTAAAGGCTACGTGAAGCTGGGCTGACAGAAATGTGAAGAGGTCACGGGTCTGTTTGAGTTTCCAAGTAAGTCTGTGTATGAAAGTATTTGACATCTTTACAGAGCGAACACAACAGCACAACAGAGCTCACCGCTGCTCAGCGGAGGAAAGAATAAATTTGGACTCTTGCTTCATGAATTAAGCCCTTTGATTTGTAATCCACACATTAATGTACTGTCTGTGCAATAAGATGGGATGGTCTTTCTTTTCACATTGCTATGCAGTGCTGTAAACTGTAATTTCCAAATGACTTCTTTCCTGAAGGACTGCAAGACTTCTGAACTGCTGATGATACTTTTTTTTTCTCTGAGCGATTAGCTGTCAGCATATTTTAACTGTTTAGTTTCAGTTCATTTTAAACCTGGACTGATGTTTATAAAAATATTTTTTTTAAAGTACCTGGTACCAGGTGGCACCTAAAACAGAAAATGTAGAAGAAGAAAAAAAGTAGAGCACTAGCAGCTAGTGGAAAGGGTCAAGAGAAGAATGTGAGGAATGTCGGGGTCAGTCAGGTTACAGAGAGCTGATCCCTG
The DNA here is from genome assembly GCF_001649575.2 of Kryptolebias marmoratus. Lineage (NCBI taxonomy): Eukaryota > Metazoa > Chordata > Actinopteri > Cyprinodontiformes > Rivulidae > Kryptolebias > Kryptolebias marmoratus. The sequence goes on along the minus strand of NC_051433.1, from coordinate 8,655,729 downwards.
TCTGCGTTTAGGCTTACCGAGCGGCGCAGCGAGAAACGAAAAGCCTCCGAGGCAGAGCCATGTTTTTAGGAACGAGGTTCTGGGAATGTTTATTATTTTAATGGAAATCATTGGAAAAAAATGAGCAGGGTGATTTTCTGCAAAATTGTGGTCTAATTTGGGTTTTAATCTTGAGGACCAAATTACTGAACTCTAATCTGGCAAACAGACATTTCAGGTTAAGAATATTTATTTAGATTTATTAATTTGTTGAACCTTTGTTCTTTTTGTGTTACGTCATATTACATGAAAAAGAGACTTATTGTGGTGACAAATGTATAAGAGACTAAATCTTTATGAAGTGGAGCCAGAAATGTGAATGTTTTGATCCTAAAATAACAGGAGAGACAACTTTAAAACTGGCACTTTTTCACTTGAAGTCCAGTCACTTATAATTAATTAGCCCTAAGTTTTTATTAATCAACATTACAGCTGAAATTAATCTAAAATTCTATCATTTAATGAATCGTAAACAGCTAAGATAACATGCAGAACTATAATTGTAAAGTGACTCCCTGCCCCTATAGTTTTAATTTTGCAGACAAAGATGTCCCAGTCCCTGTAAATTTATAAATGCCTATTTCACTTTCACTGATTTACTGGGTGTGAGCTGCTTTTTTTTTTTTTTTTTTGCACATGATAGTCTGTTTACAAGTCTCAGGGAGCCCTGCTAGTCGTATGAAATACCTTCATAAAGCTTTTGTGGCTCCACAGGGAGCTGTGAAAAATCTGAAACTATCTGAAGTTGGTCTGTGTGGAATGAAGTGTAGAAAGTGTGAAGTCACTGTGAGCTTTATACAAACACCAACAAGCACAGTTAACCTGGCATGAATCCACGTGAAACCATTTTAGATCGGCAGGCCAGCAAATCGTTAAAGCTGCTGCCAATGTCCTTATTGTTAAAAAAAATAAATACATTGGCCCTTAATGGAAAAATATCCTAAAATTACTCCTCAACTGGAGGAGAACATGAACAACAGAACCGGATTCAGCAGATTTAACTTTCCCACATACTGGACTCAAAACAAACAAACCCAAAAGAAAAAAAAAAGAAACTAACAGTTGACCTTTTGCCAGAATAAAAAAGAAAATCCAAGGGAAAGTTTGTGCACAATTTAAAGTCTGGACAAGAGTGGTGGACCAACAAAGCACCACTTTGGTCCCTCGGTAGTCTCCCTGGTAACCTGTCCTGCTTCATCCTGTTTCTCCCTGTCAATCACAGCCTGACACAGATGGGTTCTGGTGTCAAAACATGGCTAAACGACTCTGCTTCAAGTTCAAATGTTCTAAAATGATATCAGCAACTTAACAGAGCTAAACATTCCTTTTAAAATGCTTTAAATGTTTTATTTTGTTTTTTGGCTGCTCTCAATTGTCCATGTCTTCTAACAGACTTTTATTCTTCATGCAGCCAAAAGTTGCATTTATCATGCTCCTGCACATCAAAATGAGGACATAATGAATCTTGCATAACTTCCAGACAGTTGCAGGTCTTTTCTTCTCTGCCAGTGATTTTAATAAGGCCTGCTCCGGTTTGCTTCATCATTCTCAAACGAAGATTAACCGGAAGCATAAAGCAAAGAGACAAGCAGCTCAAACAGACAATCTGTTGTAAGAATTTCAGGCTTAACGGGGTTATTTTGGGATACGATCATCCTGTCGATATTTCTATCCAGTGATCTGTCTGTTTCTAGATTGTAGCTAAATCCCTGCTACAACATAAAGACTTCCTTTAGGTCTCTGAAATTATACGCCGTCATCAGAAAATTAAATGCAAATGGTTCTTTTGTGCCCTGCTTGAATATTTCAATGCATCACGATGCAGAACTAAACAAGTTTAAGGACCAGTTTATTCATTAAATTAATTAACAGACAAAGAGCTGACATCAACACTGAGTATTTAGTGAATAAAAGTCTTAGTTTTTATTCTCAGATAAGCTCGAGTTATTTCTAACATTTGCCTAAACAGAAGAAAACACTGCCTCATCAATATTTAATAACGCTGCTGTTCTGTTGTATTTAAAGATGTCATCTGATGGAGCAGCATCAGGGATTGAGTCATGTTAAACCTTAGAAAGGATTTGGGTTTGATGCTTGGTTTTTTGAGCTTTAGTTATGTTCTAAAACTGCAATCAATTATTTATTTCTTATGGTAAAATTGTGCAATAATAATTCTTATTTCTCCTTACTGCATATTTTTTATTACAAGTTTACTGAAATAAACTTAAGTTAGTAACAATCCCGTAACTTGTGCATCTGCAGAACATTTGAATCAAACAGCTGATTTGCTTTAAGATTTAAAATAAGTCTCTAAAGTCTGATTAGTTCAAAAGGCCTGATGAGACACGGCTGCAGAGAATATAAACTTTAAAGACTGAATTCCTAATTAAGATCATCCAATACATTTTTTTTTAAAACATGTTTTTCTTAAGACACGTGTGTATGGAGAAGTGTGTTTGTGTCTGAATCACATCAAACAGAATCTTCTCAGTGAAGATGAAGTAATGAAATTATTACTGGACTTTAATGCAAAAAAAATCTGTTTCAAAACTAAAGACACAAATTTGAATCATATTTTCAATCCCCCGAGTTTAAAAGCATAAACTTACTGAGTGACAACAAAGAGTTTTACTAAATCAGACGAGGTTTATATCAGACTTTAAAAATACTTCAGTAAACAAAGGAACTGATACTTGATTTGATGGCTAAAAGGTGCTCAGGTCCTGTGGCTGTAAGACCAGCCCAAATAGTCAGTCCTCCACCACCGTGCTTGGCATTTATGAGACGTTTGTCCTGATAATCTGGGTTTATTCTTCCCCAAGAAGGACTAGATTATGACCAAATATCTTCACTTTGATTTTGTCAGGGGTCTGTTGAGTCTGTGGTTATTTTTGTTTCCAAATCCTCTGATATTCCCAAAGTCTGACCACTGGTTGAACTTGCTGGGATCGCCACTCCTGGGAAGAATTGTGATTAATTTGGGATTAATCTTTCTCTCTGTGCAAGGATGGGTTCCAAATTGATTCAAGTTGGCCTTATAACCCATCTTAGACTAACAGGCAGCAATAAGAAAGAACTTGCATTAAATACTGATTCACATCACACAATGTTTGCTCCGCTCGTCGCCTGAGCCATGAACCCTCATACTCTGCGTCTGTACTGTAAATATTTATAGAACTAATTTATCATTTGTTTCCACATTCTATCCTGCAGTCAACGAATTCTATGTCAGCACTATTTTCATATGAAGCTATGAGGAAGAGGTTTGAACTTTAAAAAAACATTTAGCCTAATTTGAGCAGCTTTTTACCAGCGTGGTACCCTGAGAGTCCTGCTGGTTGACTTCCTCTCCTTGTCTCAGCAGCTCCTGTATGTCTTCTATCATCCTCCTCTCCGTGGACGCCCGCGTCTCGTTGATCATCTCCTGGGTGATGCCTGACAAACACGCAAGCACAACAGTTATTAATCACCCACAGAAAGTTTTATTTATTTATTTTTGTTGTTTTGACAGCAAGGTTTGATGGGGTTTGATGAGGCTGCGACACAATGTTTTCTTTTTTTTATTTAGGTTACACTGGATGTTCTCTATAAGCAAAAGGAATATGTTGAAGTGAAAGCAGGAGACTTTTTTTTCCCCCCCCAATGTGTTGCAGTGACATTTGTATAATAGTTTAAATAAAATAACAATGCTCATGAAGATGTAAAATAAGTTAACTTTCAGACAGTTTGTTGAGGGAAACCTTAAAACTGATAGGGAAATATTACAAAACTCTACAACATCAATATTTGCATCTGAATCTCTACAATAAATATAAAATGACTAATGTCCTTGAGTGGTAAAGTAAGTTTACTTATAGTAGCTGATTTTATGAATCACCAGCTCTCTAAATTCCTCTTTTCATTCAAATAGACAAAAATATTTACATATTATATGGAGGTCTAATGCCTCAAATAAGAAGTTTTATTTTAATCTTTGTCCAAGAACCTAAAATGTAGATGATTGGAAATAAAAGCTCAGCACTTGAATTTATATATGACTGTATTTTAAAACAAATCACATCTTTTTAATGTTGTGCAGAAGAGAATCCCCTGAAACTGGCACTCATTCTTAGAATAAATGGAGTGGGCAGACAAGTTTCACCTGAGCGTGCATTTTTTAGCCTCAGGAATTCAGCTCTACAACCTTTCTCGTGACATGAACTTCTAAATCTGTCCACTCATCCAGTCCTCCACCTTCGAGCTTTAACATTTTTTAAGTTAAAGCTCCACTCTCGAATAAAGCAGGAGCCCACATGAGTGTCAGTCGGTGATTGCGATGAAGGGGGAACTGAATTTGCAATCAGGGCTTTAGCCGGAGAGTGTTTGATGGGGGAGAGCACAGGAATCAAGGCCTTTTGTCGTTTGAAGTTATCCCTATATCAAATTTAGCATTTTATGATTTCTCCTGCACCAGTTAGAAAAGCAAAAATGTCAGAAATGTTACCTGCTTCTTTCTGTGATTCTGCATTAAAGGTTCAGCTTGAAAATAAATGAACATTACTCACCTAATATGTTGGGGGGGAAAAGTGCAATTTGTCTCATTAAACTCCAGGTCTGATCTGCAGATTCTTCACTTTTGAATGTAGCTTCAAATAAATTTATTTATTACAATAAAACATTTAAAAACACAAACTCACTGATATTAGTTGTGACTGCTCAACTGAATGTGTTTCTGTTTATCTGAATCTTTTTGACTTGATCACTAAATTCTCATTATTTTAAGGATTAAAATAAGTTAAATAGAAGTTTACCAGTTCTTTCAGCCTGTTATTGAGCATTCGCCTCTCTGATTATTTCAGATCACAAAGATCCAATAGCTGTGTGGTAAATAAGACTGGGATTTTAACTAATTAGTGTCTTCATTCCTAATTAATTTGGGGATTATTTTGGCCTTTTACTTAAAATGGTCCCATTTTGTAAGTTTTTATTTTTATTTCACCTTTTTATACAAGTAATCTCATGGACACAAGGTCCCATTTTCAAGAGAAACCTGAATCAAGTGAACATACAAGAATAGTTACAGATGCAGTCCAATACACTGCATACTGCAATTAAAATTATAAGGTCATCATTGAAACTACCATATAATTAAATGTATCACATAAAGCAGACCAGAACACAAAAACCAGTCCAATTTTCTAATGCTGTCATTATATATGACAAAAAAAAACAACTTTCAAATGAAGTTCTGTTCATGAGCAATCTGTGGTTTGGATCAACTTGGTCACAAGGTCGTCTTATAGATCTAAATCTTCAATGAATTAATACGCTTGTAAGTAAAATAAAAAGCTGGGAAAATTGCTTGCACAATAAACATGTTTACCAACTTAAATGACTCGAACAATAACCTAATACAGTCATCAATGCCAATTTCTTGCCTGTTCAACTATGATTTCAGCATCAAATTAGAGCTTAATAAAAGGGATAAAAGGTCATCATCGGCGCCATCACCAACTTCCATTTTCAGTGCCTTAACGAGAACTTAGTAAGAGTACATCAGTGTCTTTCATTTAAAAATGCTGCCTGAAACAGTGATTCAAATGATGTCTGTGTAAGGGAAAGAAATATAACACTTTGCTGCTTTTGTTTTTTTGTAAAATTACAAAAAAAGAGTTATGGGTTTATACGGTTTATAATTTTTCTATCAGTGTCAGTTTAAATTTAACCAAGGACAATGTATTGTTTGTGTCTGTAGTTTGACTGGACTATTTCACCCTTCAGTTCCAGGTGGATGGATATCCTCCTTATCACTGCAGCTCATCGCAGATCCACCTGGCTCTACAGGAGAGGATCAAGGCAGAGTCAGATCAGTCGATGGTGCATAATAAATGCTCTGTGTGTGTGTGTGTGTTTGAGAGAGAAAGAAGGGGACAGCCTGCCTGTGTGCTCGTCCCCGCAATGTCTCTGGAGATCGAAGTCTTATCCCCCGCCACAGTGCTGAGAACATTAGCAGAGCAATTAGCAATGCTGCGCTCCCTTTGATCAGCTTAATAATCATTCTTCTCACCTACTGTACCGCTATCTGCATTCTGGAGCTCGAGCAAACCCATTGTCGGCTGGAAACCTCATTTTTGAGTGTGTGTTTTCCCTCTTCAAGCCCCCATTGTGTATGTGCTTCCAACATTGGCTCACAACCAAGATGCTGCCAAAACAATGTGGTATAATGTGGCCTTTTTGTGTGGTTTAAATAAAATCTAATTCATTAACCCTACACTTGTCTACAATATAGTGTTTCTCATAACAGGGTTTTCTGACCTTTAGGATGATCCAACATCTTGGGTAATCAGTTCTGTTCACAACCAAGCAGCTCATTGATGCATCTTGGATTCTGCTGGATGTTAAAGGGCACAAACTTTGGCTTTTTGCCTTGTTTATATTAAATGGATAGTCTGGTCATTTTGAAGTGATGTTTTGTCAAATAGTTAACAGTTAGTAGCCCCTTATCAGCTGTGACAGCAGACACACAACATGGAGTATGAAGAAAAGAACAGAAGTCTTCCTCCAGGAGATGCTAATGGCTAGCCAAACAAAGGCTTCTTTTATACACTTTTCAAGCTTATGAAACAATTCTTCCTCAAAAATTTACTGGTGTGAAAGAATGCTACTTTGGCTAATAATAAACTTCTACACTTTCACATGACACTTTAGCATTTTTTTAGCTAGTTTTCTCAAGCGAACAACGTCTGTTACTGAGCAAATTTAGTATCTCTGCTGAGCTTAGACATGTAAACATCGTCCTGACGCGGCTGAATGTAACAGTCTGCTAAGAATTGAGTAAACCTTTGACTGACAAGACGAGTTGATCAGGTGGGCCAATACATTCACTAGCCTCTCAGCACCAGAAACATGATATACAGCACACATTTGTGTAATAATGCTGTTGTTGTGCCTTCCTAGTGTGCCCTTAAAACACTAAAATTCCCTATTGATAATTATTTTTACTCACTGTGAAGAATAAAATATGCAAATCCTATTTTTTTCCACAGATGAACAGTTTTTAAAGATTTATATGATTTTTTTTTCATAAACATTTCACTGACAAGAGATTTTTTTGCCCAAGATGAAAAAATAACAAACTCTCTTTGGGGAGGAAATGGTTTTGCACATGCCCAGACTCTGCAGTAAATATGACAAGGTTGCATCCTGTTTACAGAAACTCGAAAGCAACACTAATTAGCACAAGTTTTTTTTTTTTTAAGTCAGTGTTTTCTCTGAGTTATGTGCCAAATCATTTCTTGGCTGGAGTAATACTGTGTCTGATGAAGTCCAGCAAATAGTCAGTGCCATAAACTATTGTTGTTGTTTTTTTCATAAAACTTCCTGCTGAAATTCAAAAGCATTTTAAACTTTCTCAAAGCAGACCTGTAAAACTGAAATTCTATCCAACACAAGAACACTGCTGCAGCTCTGGTAAAGAGAAGAGACTAATTTTCTTGATTTGTTGGAAGCTCTGTGCACACACGCCTGTTTGTAAATGAAACCATTTACCAGAAAACGACAAGAAAACATTGACCGGCCCTCTGTTTTTTTTCAATCCAAGGTAAGTAAAGCTGTGCCACTCCGACTCACTTTTAAAACACAGCACAGGATTCACTCCCTCACCTCAGATGGGCAGTTTGTTCACCAGCGCTGGTCTCCTTGAACTCCCTCAGTAACATCACACAGACAGACTGCGGCTGTTTACTATGACGCAGCATGAATATACACTACCCTAATCTGCATCCCACTGGGGGAGACGCTGAACTGTGAATATTTCAGAGCTACCCGGAGTGCCGATCCTAAATCTATGCGGGACACTAAGCAGTCTGAGGTCACATCTCTGCTGCAGTCTTCTTCTGCAATCTGTTCCTGTAGCGACCAGTGTAGGAAAAGTGCCAAAAGCCTTAAGCTGCAAGGTTAAGGATGATATAAGGATTCACTATCTGCTGAATGTGCCCTGCTCGGGTTATAGTTTATAACGCGGAAGTAAAATCATGCGAGCAGGAAAAGTTGTGATCAGACTTTCCAAAAGCTCAACCAAACAAAAAGGAGCTGAATAAATTACATCAGTCAGCAAATCTTTGAGATGTGGAGACAAGAATCTTTTACGAGGACCAAGCAGCAGAGGGACTTGCTGCTTTGAGCGGATCTGTGTGGCTCTTTGGTCTGTGATGTCTTTACACCAGCCTGCATCAACAGTTTCTATGGTACTGCTGCACTGGCTGTTAACTGAAACAGAGGCTAAAGCAGATGAGTTTATAATATTTCCTAATTACTTCTATCACTGTCCTGCAGTTGATCTCAAAGACGTGCTGCAGATTGAGGACATTCAGCTTATGCAGCAGAGTTCTAACTTTCTGTCCGCATATAAAAACATTGGATCATTCTGCTGAATTACTGAGTCAGAGATGCTTTTATAGAGTCAAAAACATAACAGTCTGGTTTCTTACTGCATGTGTAACCGCACCTGTAATTAATCAATCTGGTTTTGTTGTCCAGGGAACAGACATTGGTAGTAAAAAATCAACCAACTGGTTCATGCAGATTAGCATTTGGGATTTAGTGGGATGCTAAAGGGCTACCGGCTCTTTGGCCTCATTTTCATTTCCTATCACATATTTTCCTGTGAGTCCTCATTCGGTCAGCTGGCTACCTCCAAGGTAGTTTGCAGAATAAGTCCTCCTTCAGAACATGAAATCTAAAATTTTTCCTGACTGTTAGAGGTTGCTTTTGATTTCCAGCAGCAGTCCTTGCTCAAATCTTTCTATATGTGGACAAAAAATGTATGTTTTTCTCTGGTCAGGAGTGACAGTCGTGTATTTACAATGTTTGATTAGATGTGACTCCTTAAAAATCAACCTTGCTGCAAAAACTGAGGATTTTAGGTTATTCAGCTTAATAAAAACACAAAAATGTTTATCTTAACTAAGAGTTACAGCCTAATGACTCATTCCGCAAACCCCATTCTGCAGCTGGTTTGCCATCTCTTTAAATATTTATGCTCTACCTCTGTTGGCCATGGCCGTCTCAATGATGTCCAGTGTTGGGTCGTCCTCACACAGGTCATAGGGCATGTTCCCATCAGAGTTAACGGCCAGCAGATCTGCACCACTGGGAGATGAAGAGATGAATAATTAAACAAACACATAAAATTCATTTTCAGAGGTTAATAAATTTGATTGTATATTATTGGTAATGAGTTAGCTACATGAGAAACAAGTGTTAAATATATTACAGACTGCTCAATCTGCAATAAATGCACACAAAAGGGAAGAAAAAAAAAACCTAATTACATTTGAACTGGTCTGAGCACTTGTGAAACAAAAGAACCACCATAGCAAACCGTTTTAGACAGGAATAACAAAATAAATCTCAAAGTTAAATAAAACAAACAATAAATCCAAACATTTAGTTTGTCTTAGCATAAGCCATAATTATACCCTGTTAAATTACACAACTTCATTTGTCCTCAGGGGTTTTTTTGTGTGCATGTGAGATTTTACATTATATCTTCATTAAGAGGTAATTAAAACATAATAAAACCAATTTCACTGAACCATTATTAAAAATGTCAATGTGTGAGTCAGACTTAGCCCAACTATTAGAAGTAATTTATATAATGGAGACTGGAGATTGTGTCAGGGTTAGTGAGTTATTAGAAAGATGGGCAATAAGTCACTCTGTGACATTATTTGGTCATAATTAATCTATATTTGTCACTTTAATTTCTTACAGCTGGACAAGAGGAAGGCAGAAGTATGGTGGCTTCAGCCTATTTTCCTTGTTTTTGTCCCTTTTGAAAAAAATCATTAGTCTTGAATGTTTTCTTCCTCTCACCATTAAAGTGAACTCGCAATTTCCTCTCCTGCCAGGATCATTACCATCAATTTTTACTTCAGGTGGCATCCACTGATGTTCTTGGAATACAAAATTTTCATTTCTCCTACCAAAAACTCAAACAAAATGATTGAAACTTTATTATAACAGAGACTATGTATTCATTTTTGTCAGAATAATAACTTGCTGGTTAATTTCAGGGTGTTGTCTAAGTTGGTAGAGGCGGTTAACCCTGCCCACCCCTCCATCTGCTTACAGCCATGATCAATTCTAAGAGCTTGTCTGCTCCATTTATAAAGTTGACTTCATGCAGAATCTGTTGTTTACAAAACTCGAGTTCTGTTTGATTAATTAGAACGTCTGTGAAAACTGTGATGTGCTGATCTGATCAATAGTAAGATCAATTGTTCAATCAATGACCTCCTGGCCAAAATCAAACAGAAACCCGATGCACCTCAGCTTGATATTGTTAGTATTCACCACTGCATTCACTACATCACGCCATTGCAACATATTATCAAACGACACTCCTATTTCTAATTCAGTTAGTTAAAATTTAATTCTTATGAGTCAGCGTTGAAATCAAAGATACTGTATCTACTAATAAAAACTATAATAATTAAAAAACAGATATTATTGCAAGTGTGTTTCATCTGCACTGAATTCCTTTGGTTGATAGCAATATAGAAATAAATTCCCAATTTCAGGCAAGTTTTGTTAGATCATGTAAACATTTTACTCATGAGTTTATGGTCTTAAACAATAATTTACAGTCTATACAAGATAGAAAATTGGGCCTTGAACACAAATGAAAGTATTGTGACTATTGAGATATATAACTAGACACTGGAGCAAAAGCCACAGCAGGACAAACACCCCTTAATGGTTGGCTTAAATACCATTTTAAGTCCTGCTCCTCTAAACAAATGAGACATTTGCTAACTAAAAGATAAAAATACACTGCAGAAAAACCTCTTCAGGTGTTGATTTTGTGGAGATACTACCTTGCTGCTGTGTGTTCAAATATAGATTTTTAAAAATGCATTTATTTGCAATTAGATCTTTGAGGCTTTAAAAACAGTGTCATGTTATTGACAATATGACAGCCTCGTAGCAAGTTGGGAGGGAGTGTAGGCAGGACTGTCGATGGTGCAGCCCCACATCCCTCGTACGCAGAATCCAAAAATACAGCACAGCAGTGCTTAAAAACAAAACACACTTTTTGGCTTCAATTTTGAGCAACAGAAGCAAACTGTGTTGCTTCGTTCACCTTTATTTATGTGGATGCTGGTGACTGGTGTGCAGCGTGTTCTGCAATGCTGGCAGCAGCTCAGGTTGTTTCTGGGACTTACTGTGCGATGAGTATTTTGACGAGTCCTGCGTGGCCACAGGTAGCAGCAGCGTGCAGGGGCGTCCATAGTTCATTGTCCTGAGCGTTAACATTGGCTCCTCGGTCCAGCAGGATCTTCACCATCTCCTCGTAGTTGTCTATACAACACTGTGTGGAGAAACACAAAGTCGGCTTGTCACAATAAGCTATTAATCATCCGATCACGGTTATTTAAGATACCCCTGTCATAATAATTGCTTATATCTCTAATAGCAGCATAGAAATTACTGCAATAAATCTGAAAATCAGTTATTTCAGTTAAAAATTAAAATCTAACATTTTAAAGTTGTATGTCAGCTTGGGAAAAAAGAGAGAACAGCAAGGCGGTAAAAATTGAGAGGTGTTTGAAGCTGAAGTTTTTAATGCAGCCATAACAATGTGAACAGAATTTGTGAAAATTTATGAGGTTTCCTCCTGTTTGAAGAGAAGTTTCTTTTGTCTAGTCCCCACTGTGAGTAGTCATCTGCGCAGCACTCGAGCTGCACGCTTCTGCACCTTTAACGAGTCCAAGAAAGCAACGAAAAAGAAACTCATTTGTCTTCAACAGAACAGAAGAGCGCAGAGTTCATAAAGAAGTCACGCCACGTCTCTTTAAAAGGAGTTTTAATGGCATATTGTGGGGAGCAAATCTGAGAACACATTAGGCCAATTTGGAGACTGTGTGTTGACACATTACCCATTGTGTGGACTGCTTCCTGGATCTGAGGCTAAACTGGAAACGCACCCACAACTCACAGAAGCAGACAGACAAACTGTATGAAGGCAGAGAAAGTATTTTCCTTGGTAAACTGAATGCCAGAGAGTGTGGGCATGAGGGTGGAGAGATTTTTCCATGAAGACCATCCTCCAATCTGACTGATACCAGCAGCGGCGCTTTTTTTCCGCCAGAGCAGGTTTAAATTTGCGTGGCACTGCTGCACCACTGAACAAGGACTGCGGTAGAAAAACAAGAGACTGAAAAGTGGAGTGATGAAGGATAAGATTACTTTGTCACAGTGGGAGGATCAGATATGATGAGAAAACTGAAGGATTCAGAGAAAAAGTCTCGTTTCCAAAGTCCTCCACTGACATCTGTGATGTTTAAATTCTGTGCATGAATCTTGTTCAAGACATTTTCAATCAACCCCAGGGATGGGATTTTTCCCCATTTTCTGTGTTGAGATGAAATGAGAGAAACGCGATGAAATGCAAAATCTCTTCTGAGAAAACGCAGATAATCCTGCTCTAAAACACGAGTGTTCTTCACTGATGAATAAAAGGATTCCAGGAGACGAAAATAAAAATGTGATGATAGTAGTTAAAAAGGAAATTCAGATCACAAACTACATATGTACATCCTGTTCACAAACTGATCAGGTTTCAAGGAAAAAGGACCAGTGTGTATTAATCTACATTTCTTCCAAAGAGAGGTCATCTATAGAGCTATATACAACAGATAAAACATTATTCATAACCTTTACACAAACCAACACCACAAAAAAAATCTCCTACTCCTTTAAGTATCTGAGTTTCCCACCCACTAGTTTAACAAAGGAAGCCATAACTAATTAGAAAGCTGTAATTGCAAGTGGAGTGTCTCGTTTTTACACTTTACTAGTTGAGTACTTAAGAAAGTAATTGGTGGATTATATAATCAAGAAGAAAACAACAGCATTCAAACTTTAACCCAACTAATGTAGTTTTACTGCTGTTCCTGTTCAAGCAGCTGTTTAAATGAACTCTAACGATGCTCATCATAAAAACCTCCAAGTCTTTTAGTGCACAGATAAGATATTTTCCTTCCATTTTCCAAGAGTATGAGCTAAAATGAACTCTCTAGAGTGTTCTAGTCTTTGACACGTGAGAAAAGGGCAGAGGATAACACAGAGAGAGGAACAAACATGAATATAAAGAAGCAGACAGATGTCACTCTGGGGAATGCAAACAACTGCAGTCTGTATTCTACAGCATTCTGTGTCACAAGTTCCTGCTTTTCAGTGACTTCGGGGCCGGCACCGAGGGCTAGAAACTTGTCCTTATTCATTATTTAACACAGCAGAATACAAAATGCATTCATTTATCTGTTTCAAATCCAGCCAGTAAAGGTAGCTCAACCCATGTGCACTATTCTCCTACGTGACTCCTCTAACTATAAAACTAAAACTTCACCTCTGATATTTCTCACCCGGGACTACATCTGTGACAGATTACAAAGATTTCTGCAGGAAGCTTTTTTTTTTAGTTTTTGTGGCTTGGCTTTACAAAGTTACTTTAAAAAGGAGGCTCAGACATGGTTGTAAGGTAGAAGATCACATAGATAACCCCAGCGTAGGAGGAAATTATTACACAGAAACAAATGATGTCAACTGAAATGTTCAAAAAAACCTTTCTACAATCATTAGGTCAGTGACTGAAGCCAATGGAAAATCCTTTATCTCTTGTCTCTAGAGGTAGCCCATTATGGATTTTAAGATTTATTTAGGATGCTGTTTATCTTACAGTAAAAACCACCTTTTTTCTGTCTGGAGCTACTTTATAATCAGTGGGACGTTTGCTTCAAGAATCTGTCAATAAAGTAAACAGGATCAATCCACCTTTAGCTGAAAATAATTGAAAAGTGCTTATTTTAAATTCAGCTGACAGGTCCTGGGTCTAACATAACTATTTCTTATTTAGAAGTTCAGCTGTAGCCTTCCGTGGATGCATTTTGATGTGAGAATGAAGGAAAGTTTCTGGTTTGTGCAGTTGTAGCAGCACAGTAGGCCTGCCGAGTGGAGCAGGAGCTTAAAGCCGCTCCAAGGAGTTTACTGCTGCTGATCATTAGGACAAAATCTAATCAATTACCAAAACGTATTTTAAGTAAATTGGTTTTACTAACAAAAGCTGGGAGGAATTTAAAATCTGAAAACTTGAAGAAAAAGACATTTTTCTTGTTTTAAATGTTTAAAAGAATGTTTAGGTTTAAACTTCAGGACTTTTGAAGGTCATCTTTTCATTCGCTCACCTGCCGAAACACGATTTCAAACTGCATCCTGGCTACTCAGTGGGAAAAATACCAAATATATTGGCGATCCTCAGACAGTTTGGTTATGGTGAGAAAGAGAACAAAGACACTACGAGGCTGTTCAGATTTGTTGCTAAATTCACTCTTTAGGCAGACTGCAATCGGACAGTGCTTGTGTCTGTAAACACAAGGTAAATACAGTGTGCACTGAAAATTCACGTTTTCACTCAAACTATCTTCAGAGGTGATCTGGATGCTTTTATCTGCATATGTTTGATAGTCTGAATACAATTCAAGGACCTCTTTCTGAACTAACACGACCACACACAAGCAGCAGAGTGGATGTCTACAAGTAAAAAAAAAAACCTGCTCAGCTGCTGACTGATGAATGAAACAGTGATCCTGGAGAACATTTTAAAGATTAAGCTTTTTTTTTGTTTTGTTTTGAGTTTTTTAGGAAGTCGAAGGTTTTATGAACTCTTTAACAAAAGTCTTCACAGTATATGTTCATTTTGTTTGTCCTGATTGTTTTAGGATCCGCTGTGGTCACTTTATACTACACTGTGCTTTGTCAATCACAAGATTACAGTCCGAGCACCGTTACGTCACATTAGATACAGATACAGATAATTAGATACAGTCCTGATATTCCAGTCACAGTGAAGCTGTGCAGAGAACAACTAAAGGCTGTTCGCACTCTGTGGATTTTTACAGGTTCAAATCTTCTGCCTTTGCTCTGGCACAAAGCTCTGTGAAGCCACCAATCAGTAAACAGTATATGTGGCCTTATTACTCTTATACTGTGTATGTTAGGTGATAAAGCTTATGTGTAAATAAAAAATGCAAAACAAATTACAGAGCAGGTGATTGGCATTTGATCACAAAATGTTTGGAGGTCCACAATTTACCACTAAGTGTGATCAGAACTGACCGCTTGCAATCAAATCACCTGAAATGGATTTTTAACCAATCTTAATAACCCCCAAGTGTCTTTATGGTATTTGTACAAACCATTTAGAACCAGAAGCGGTGCTTTAAATGTGTCAACTGTTTCCAGTCTTATTGGTTAAAAAAAAAAAAAAACAGATTCAGAGCAGAAGATGGAAGGGAATGAGTCACCCGCTTCCTTTATTCAGCTTCTGTGTTTGCATGTATGAAGGTGTCAAATCAGCATGTTGGGGAAATAAAAGGAGATTCCATTTTCAGTCTGAACGCAGGGTTACTGGCAAGCTTTAAAGCACGAAAACGTCTAAAACAAAAACATCATAAAATTGACAAAAACAAGACTAACGATCGACTTGTCAAAAAATGCCAATAGATTAAATTGCTTACAAAGCTCCAGTCTGCAACATTTGTAAAAGATACCATTAAAAACCCCTAAAGTTCTAACCCACATTCTAGTTAAAGCTCCAACTAATCTCCTTTTGAATAAACCCACACATTTCAGCCCACCTGCTTGCTAAATGCTAACTTATCTTTTCGCTTCTTTTTTTTTTCCTGGAAAGACAGAAAACAAACCTCACAGACTTTTACCCACAATCTAACCTGACACTAAAGTGAAGAGAATGAAGGCAAGGAAATAATGTCTAATTCATGAGAAGCATTCACACAAAGGATGGGAGTGTGGCACAAACAAAAGCCCGGATTATTCTTACGAAGCTGCAAAACAACAGCAGCAAACTTGCCGGGAGCCATCAGTGGGCAGAGAGGACTGTGGTTCGAGCCGAGGAGCAGAATGACAAGGAAATAAGGCTGACATTTGGAATTTTAAATGGCTGAAATTCGATCAAGGCTAATGCCAAGGGGGCCGCTGGCAACAAAGATGGCACTAAAACTGAAATACGGAGGCGATAAGTGAGCGAGAGCAGGGCCAGGTGAATGAGTGTACAGCTGAGGCTGCCAGAAATAGAAGCCTAAATGGGCTTTAAATTTTACCAGAGCTGAACAAACTTATGCAAATAATCATGAATCATAGGAATCTGAAGTTTAGCTGCTGGAGGTGAGACCTCAGAGAATCAAAGGAAGTGAATGTAGACTTCAGCAAGGAGCTGGAAAATCTGTGAAACACAACTGGCCTTCAGCACAACTTCAACCATGCTTGATGTTGTTTTCTTCATTTTTATTTTGGATTTTTTTGCTTTTGTCAGGGCATCAATACCAAACTGTACATTAAGAACAAATAAAAGCCCATAAAAAGAGTAGAATAAAGTGCTGAAAGTGCTGAGTTTTTTAAGCTAAGTATACAAACATGATGCTGCAAGTCGGGTGGGTCTGAGTCCTCAAAAGTTGAAGTAATGAAGAGCTGAAAAACTTATGAGAAAAAGACTGGAACCAAACAGGAACACAGAGTGAAAACCTTACAGCACAACATGATCAAACGCTGCAGATGATCACTACAGCCACAGCATCTGTCACCTCTGCATCAATATTTAAGAAGTAAATGTTTTTAAATGTGATGTGGGTCATCGTGCACATCCAGCCTCACCGAGGTCAAACACACGCAGCAAAATACAGACAGCAGCTGTGCATCCACAAAATATGGGACAACATGAGACAAGTGTGTTTAGAAGACAATAATAACTGCTATAAAGCCTGAAATATATTTGTGTACGTAAAATATTTCTGTGACTAAAATTACTCTTAACTTAAATGTGAAAATGCAGTTTAATAGATGGAACTGGACTGCCTTAGAGTGGTTTTGATTTGACTGAGTGATTATAATAAACGGTATTTAATTGGATATGACCTTGTTTACTTTCTTTGTCAAATGCCCTGATATGACTTTTGCAGAGGATTAGCATTTTATAAATTAACTCACCATGAATGAATAGAAAAACAAAAACAATGACAGTATCCTTCTCCTGACAAGACTTAATATAATATTTGTTTGTTTTTGTGAGTTTTTGTATGAAAATGTTTTTAAGGTAATTTCAGGATGTCCGCAACAAATTTAATTATTCTTATGACAATATTTAAGACTTTTTTTTTCTATCAATCCACACTCAATTTTCTGCAATTCCAACCCAAAAATATGCTTTTAAAGTATACTAAAAAGTGCATAAATGTTTTGTATATTTAGACATACTGTAGTTTATGTCACTACAGCTGAACTTTCATCATAATGCATTTCTGAGTCTATGACAGGATTTAACCAATGTGGGGATTCTGCTGTATATAAAATAGAGAATAGATATAAGTCTAATGACAAACAAACAAAAAACACTCTTCACTACCTGGTGGAAGTTTTCCAAAAAGTTAAAAGGACCAACCAAAAACCACAAATATGAAACAAAAGCAGAACAACTTGGTCAAAATTTGAAACTTGCCATTGAGCATCTTTTTACAAACATCTTTCCTACAATCAAACATGGTAGCTGCATCACGCTCATGTTTTTTTTTATCTCTTTTAAAGGTAACAAACTCTCAAACACTTTGAATATTTTTGTATTTTTTATGTTCAAGATGCTCTGTTTTAGAAATCTGGGCATAAATGATGGAGAACTAATGAACAAATCTTTTTTTCAAAATGAAAATGAACCATAAGAAACTAAAAGAAATGAGTCTGAAACTTCCTTGAATGTATAAATTTCATTTAATGTTCGACCTTTCGTTTGGGTTTGTCTTGATTGTGTGTGTTGGGGTGATTGTTTCAGCAGCACTAATCCCACATTTCAGGTGGGCTTCCAAAAAAAAAATCCATTCTTACACTCATCTGACATCAATAATCTTCTTATGTGTTTGTGATTGTCTGAATGTGTCGTGGCACATTCAGTGACCCTGGAAGCCATTTGCTGATTAATGTCTCATATCAGAGAGGTGAGACCCGGCCTGGGCAGATATGACATCTCATTTACAGAAACACCACCAGCACATTTCTTCATTTGTGTCCCTTTCTGCTCTGAGTTGTGTCTGTGTGCTCAAAATATAACTCATGTTGGGACTGTTTACACAAGAAGATTGCGGGGTCAAAAACTCCTGTAGGAGTAAATTTTAGGAAAATGAATCTAAATGTCTTTGATTATACGACCCATATCTGTATAATAGCTTTTCGTGTAAAATTACAACAATAAAAGCATCTCTTCTCAAGCCAACTGTACAGACGGGTCTGTCCAAACACCATATAATCAAGAACACACACATTCAAAGCCGAAAGGTCATTCTGATCCCTTGGCTGTGTTTGAAACACCAGCCACACCACTGGTGACTGATGGACTTCAATTTTCTCTTCCTCTGTTCATTTCACTGCCTCCCAGCTGGAGTGTGAATATTAGGCTTTGAACAGCCGAGAGGGGAAGAGATATGGCTGTGTTAGCCGAGGCAGAGTGAAAAGATGGAAGGAAAGGGGAGAAAGGGGAGAAAGGGGGGAGGGCAGAGAGGTAGAGACTCAAAATGAGGGGAAATGGGAGGAAAGGATGGAGGGCAAAGGAACCAAAGTCATAAATGGGCCGATATCCTTCAGAAAGCTTAAAGACAGACTTTGAGTTTACTCTTCCACCTTTGACATTTCAGTTTAGGTGAAACACACAGCTGAGACACACTGTCATATAAAATCAAATGTTCTTTTCTTGCTGCAGGATCTGAGTAATAGCCATTCCATACAGTCGCAATATCCCAAAACAAGCGTTTGTTTCCTGGCAAAATTAATTGATTTGGAGGAGATGAAAGCTCTGATTATAATGTCAGTATTTATTCTAATTAGCAGAGAAAATAGCCCTGCTATTCTCTATCTGTGTCATAAATCAAAATTAACTACCGTAATTCCCCCGTCAGAACTGAGCTCGTTTCTTCACCGTCATACAAAAAACATTTTAAACATCAGAAAACCTCAACACTTTTTACTACACAAGTCCTCTATTATTCCACTATGCGCTGTTGGTATTTATGTTCAGGTGAAATATTTAAATTAAAACACATTCAAAGCATCTCTGCAAATCAACATATATCTTCAAGAAATCAACAAACCACAGGAAGCAAAGCTGGAAAATAGGAATAAATAATAAAAGTGACAGGAAGTTCTGATTAGCTGAACTTTATGGGCAAATTTCAAAGCAGCCTTATGATGGCAAAACTGAGTTCAACAAATAAACACTTTTAAGCATTCTCACTTAAAATATTCTTATTTTATATTGGTATTAAGAGGATTTCTGCTCTCTTCTATCCAATAAGATGAAAACAAAATGATCATAATTTTCTCTTCTTGCCTCATACTGTTTGGTTTTATAATACACTCCAGTTCTTTAAAAAAATATTCTCTATGTCTTAGAGAGAAAAAGACACATTCTTGGTTGTGCATTAAAATGTATATTTTGGTGCTTTAGAGAAAAAAAGGAATTCAATATTTGTTATAAGTCTTGGGTTTGAGTCAGAGCTGCTTTTTGCTGGATTTTACAGACTTTAATGATAACTTTTCAGTTTAACTTTGTTTAATTTGATTTAAAAGTCCAGATCATGTTGTGATATGCTGTAATATGTATTTATTTGTATAAATCACTTCTGTTTGAATTTAAAGTAGTGCAGCAGCATACAGCCATAAAAACGCATACGCTGTAAAAACATTAGATTATGTCTAAGAAAAACACTTGTTTACATATTTTATGCTCTATTTATTATTTGTTTTTCTATTTGCATTCTAGGTTTTAATTCAATCTTTTTTCAAACTAATCTAAACTTATAATGTTTGCTAAACTTTTCATGAAGCTCGAGGTCAGATGGTTTTAAAATGCAGGATATTTGATTTAAATTACAGAATTTTTCTGGGGGAGGAAGTCCTGACCCACGTGCCAAATATGTGTCCTCCCACCTTTGCTCAAACATTTCACAACATAATCAGACTCCTATGAGCCCACAGACAAAAACAGATACCAGTCACTTCATTGTACCACTTGAGTTTGTCAATTTCAGCTGAAAATAAGATGTTTAAATGAGTTTCCTTTAAATGGGGATTAATATACTCATAAAGACATGAAGAGGGATTTATAGATCATCTCACCTGATGCAGAGCGGTGAGGCCGTCCTCGTTGCAAAGGTCTGGACTCACGTTGTTTCTCAGCAGGTAACGAACTGACAAAAAACACAGACAAAGAAACAGGTAAATACTCACTGAAAGGCCTGAAGTCAACCTTTTGCTACCTGGTAACGTTACCAATCAATCTGCAATCCATTAATCATATCATGTCTGCAGGGAGATTACCTAAATGAGCCTGGAAATGTGTGTGTGTGTGAGTGTGTGTGGAGGGGGTGGTGACGCAGGATGATGTAATGATGCTGAAGATCACACCAACTGTCTGCGTCCCCCTCCAAACAGATCAACTCTTCAGTCCGGACCCTCAAATCCCAAAACATGTTTTCTGTGCATATGAGAGCAGCCTGAATGTTAAACCTGCCAACCTGAGCAGGAAGTGATGTTCAGGCTCTTTTTTCACTATTATCCCCTGTTTGGCAGAGATGACATCTGCCTTTAGTTACAAGTAAACAGTGAGTGGAAGAATGAGTTTGTAGCACTGGAAACTGAAAATAAATGAGCAGGGGGGATATTTGTCACATTCCTCTGTCGACATGGCAGAAAACTCCTCTAATACACATTAGCTACAACATCAGGCACTTTATCATTTCTGCTATAGTAGCTGTACTGTCCTACAGATGTTCTGCTTAGGTTTGTTTTTTTGACACAATCGTTCTGAATATCAACAGACTTCTTATAAACTCTTAACTTTAAAATGAGCTGAGCAATAATTCACATACAGTATATGCAGAGTTCTTTATATACATCAGTGTAGATTTTCAGTCTGATGACAAATCAAAGTGCTTATAGAAAACTGGAAACTGGTTTCTTTTTGCGTCTTGAACATGTTTTATCCAATAAGACTCTTTGTGGACTGATGAGTTCCTGCTCTTTCACACCTTGAGAGTCTTTCAGTGGAAATGTTTAAACCTGCATCTTAAATTTCTCAGAGAAGAGAGGCACTTCAGGAGAGAAGTGGAAGAAGTCATTTCTGTTCAGCTGAAACAGAGATATCAGTGGTCAGCAAACCACCTGATGTATTACTTTATGATAGAAAATGTTGGATTCAAGCTGTTTTTTACAGCATAAGCACTACTTTTAGTTCGATATAAGAAGCAGACAAAAACAGAAGTGGTTTGTGGTTCATGCTGAAAACTGCTTAATCAATAGGAAACAACAGCCTCGAGAGAAAAGAAGCCTTAAAAAGGAAAAATAAAGTCTTTTAAACCCCTGATAGTAACATTTAATTCTTAGCTGAAGCCAACCCAGTGAAATGTATTTAAATTTGATCAGATTCTGTTCTCTGTATTTTGTTATTTATTTATTTTTGCAGAGATTAGATACTTGATTATCCATCTGCAGTTCTTGGCTGCTCATTCCTAATCAGTGCATCTTTCAGCTGTCTCAAGAACTCCAAGCAGCTTTTGTATGATAATTAAATCAAGAAGATGAGAAGCAGATTCTTCAAGAGAAGCTGCACCTGGAAGGTTTTTTTTTCTTTTTCACTGAAATCTTTCAAACAGAACTTTAAGAGCAGGTTGCCTTGCCAGAAGAGTGCCTATAATATAAATTGCATGTTTTTGTGACAGCTAATGAAGAAAAGGGAGGTAAGGAGTGTTGTAGAAGGGGGTCATGACAACAAGATAAATACGAATGAAACTGGAATAATGAAAAAGTGCTTTTTAAATTGAAAATAGTGTGGGGATTTTTCCTTTTTTTTACTGCCAGTCTGTTAACAAAATATACCTCATGAATGATGAATAAATATGAACAAAACTTGAAGAAAGTAATCATTAGAAGTAATCTACAGCTGATTAACTTTTGGATTCAATCCAATTTAAAATGGCCACCATTGATAGTCCATATTAACCAACACAAAAATAGTTATAACTCAGTCAATTATACAATTATTGAGCTAAAATGCTGAGAGTCAATCTAATCTAAAACTCTGGTGGCATGGAAGGCAGCGGGTGATATGCATTTCTTCAAGTAATGCTATACCTTTAATTCCCTCCGTATGTGTGATCCTAAACAATCTACTAAATAAGAAAAAGAAAATCAGGGGGGAAAAAAACCCCACATGCAAGCTTTGCCAACTTGTGTCATTCAGTTTCTACACGGCTCCCCCAGCTCAGGACAGAATTATCCTGTCTCCCTGTACGGATCTCCTATTTAATGACCTTTCATTAAAATCTCAGGAAATAATGAATACTTGTGAAAAGGGGGCACGTCTCCTTTAATAGAGGGTTAAATGATGCACTGTTTGACACCAATGACAACGGGTCATTATGGAAGTACACTGTTCACTTTGGAAAATATGGAGGAGGAAGTGCTTCAACAGAAAAGCAGAGTGATGGAAGAGCAACTATTATCAACTTAGAGAACTTCCTGAAACCCGCACCTGTTAGACCTCCACAAGGCTTTTAAAGCACGTCACTGTCAGAAGTGTCGTCGTGTGATTTTTCACTTCATCTGAACAATTTCCGCATATTTTCACCAAACCACCTGTGAAGCAGCAGTCTTAAATCTAAAGCCCAAACTAAACTAGACAAGCCGCCATCTGCAGCTTCATGCACTCACGTTGATCTAAGGAGGAAAAGGTGAACGATTACAGAGAGTGCTGAGAGAAACGGATGCAGTGCAAATTCAGTCTGGCTGCAGCAAATAAGCTTCACACACCATCTCTGCAGAGCTGTTGGGAAGAAAAGTGTCCAAATCTCAGAGGATCTAAAGTGCTAACATCACCTCTGCAGCTGGCACTGCCACAGTGACTTCACTGCCTTTAGGGTTGTTTTCTCTGAACGTCACGGTTAGCTGCCCTTGGAGAATAATACCCACATTTCAATTAGTTTGAAAACATTGATTCAGACAAACTCAGTTTGACTTGCATAGGGATATGCTTCATTTACAAGATAATAAATGTCCTTCGAACTGAATTATGGCTTTTATCTACATCCAATAAGTGGTGAAAGATTGAAAGCTACTGGAAAAAAAAGTCTAATCTTATTTATTCAAATCATTTCTACAGGTCAACAACATAATTAGGTAGATAAATAACGAGACAAACATGCTTATTAAGAAACAAATGAATTGATGGATGGATGCTGACATGCTCTAAATGCTGAGGCAGATAAAAATAATCTGGGTTTGTTGTTTTGCTGCAGTTTCATTCAAGGCAGTCATAGTTGATCTGTGAAAATTAATATTTTAGGATTAAAATTAAAATTAAACCAGACAGGCCAGAGTGACACCATTTTTTAAAGAAAAATCTGTTAAAATAAAGAGAAAATTGTCTTATCTGGTCATAAATGTATTCAGCATTCATATTAGGCCCAATCACAGGGAAAAGAGGTGAAGAAAAGAGTCCAGGCAGGATGGAGTGGATGAAGAAAAGTTTGTGATTTGTGACAAAAGGGTGGCAGCAAAGGTCAAAGGTTTACAGGACAGAGGTGAGGGCAGCTATGTTGTATGGTTTGGAGACAATGGGACAGACAAAAAGACAGGAGACAGAACTGGAAGTGGCAGAGCTGAAGATGTTGAGGTTCTCCTTGGGAGGGACAAGGATGGACAGGATCAGGAATGAGGTCATCAGAGGTACAGCACAGGTTGAAGGACTGGGAGATAAAGTTAGAGAGGCCAGACTGAGATGGTTTGGACATGTGCAGAGGAGGGACAGTGGGTATATTGGTAGAAGGATGTTAGAGATGCAGCTGCCAGGAAAAAGAGGAGATATATGGATGCAGTTGGGAGGTAGTTGGAGTGAGGATAGAGGACAGAGTTAGATGGAGGAGGATGACTCGCTGTAGTAATCCCTGAGAAGGGAACAGCCAAAAAAGAAAAATAAGAAGACCATGTGAGACGATTAAATCATCACCAACAATGTCAACAGCCCTTAATTTACTCATTTATTTAATTAGCTTGGATTCAGGTTTTCTACTAAATGCAAAATTAAGAGGTTCAGTCCTGTTCTCCTCCTGTTGACATAATGATATCAAGTGTAGAAAAGACTGTCTTCCATCAAGAAACTGTTTAATATTTGAAATCCTGAAAAATAAAAAGACGCTACGAGAGCATTTATTATTCACTGCTCCTATGAGTTACCGTCTTGGTGTGACAAATTCAAAGCTGTCAAAAAGGAATGAAATTATTTGTTCTTCTTTCAAACGTTAATATTCACCTTTTTCTTCTCTCACTGAACAGAGTTCAGCAACAGCTGATTAGACTCAGAGTGAAGAATTTTTCTGCAAAAGCAGGAAAATAAAACTGAATTAGTTTAACCTTTGGGTTTAACATGGTCACTTTGGGCATACAAACCTATTCTCTGACTAAGATTGAATGCTTCAGCCTTCATTAATTTGTGTAATGTTGAATAAATACATTTAAAGGTCACATCAAGCTCTCTGTTGCAAAGACATATCTACATTTTATGTCCGCTCAGATTTATACAGCCTCCCTCATGTCAACCAGCAATTTCCCCACCGCAACAACAAACAAACAAACAAACAAACAAACAAGGTCGCAGGCTCGGAGGGTTCTGTCGTAATGGTCTTTTCTGTTGAGGAAGTTTTCTGAGTGAAATGACTTGAATGTTTCCAAGAGGGAGCCATAAATTTCCTTCTACGATGTGACACTGGACAGAAATCTGTCTGTAACCATGAAGCCAAACAAACCTGGAAACAGTGGAAAACCGTGATAACGCAATGAGGCAATAATTATTATCATCTGCTTGCAGTTTAAACATTTTCACTGAAAACTCTGGCTTATTTAACAGTTAGCTAATTACGAATCCCTAGCTCATGCTTCTGAGGCCTTGTCCAAAACAGTCTTTTTATTCGTAGCTGCTAAAAATATCTTTGGAAACACAGAACTGGTTCTAGAAATGTTTTTATTCACAAAGAAATGTGGAAAAATGACTAAAAATGTTGAAGTACCAATGCCAGGCCTGTATGTGGCGAAGAACACTGCTGCAAAAATACACCAAAAGCAGGAAACAGGACATAAAGAATGCACACACTGGGGAGAAACCATAAATTGTGTTTACCACAGGTGTCAAACTCCATTCCTCGGGGGCTGCTCTCCTGCATGTTTTAGATGTGTTCTTGGTTTAAAACCCCTGGTTTAAGTGAATGACTTGTGGACAGTCTTCTGGAGAACTTGCTGATTTGGTGAGGAGGTCATAAAACCATTTAAATCAGGTGTGTTGGAGAAGAAAAACCTAAAACTACCAGGACAGGGCCCTCAAGGCCTGGAGTTTGACACCTTTGGTGTATACCGTATATTATATAGTCTTTGATATGAACTGTAAACTCAACAAGAAGAAAAATACAAAAATGTAAAAAAAAAAAACATTTTTAAAAACAAAGCAAAACTTGAATCCTTTTTGTGAAATGACAACAAAGTGGAACTTTTACTTCATGTTATATTAAACTACAAAACCACAAAAGATCAGGACAGTACCGACTGGGAGTCGTGTCCAAATATGCGAACGTAATGAACATTTTCCAGGCCCAGAATTTACGGAGGGATGGCCGGAGGGAAGGATTTTCCTCACAATGTTCAAAACACATCAAGCTAAATTTTTTATACACTTGTCCTTTTTTTAAAACTATTCTCATTTCTGACATTTTTCTAATCTATCCTTGACGTATATTTTAGATTTTTTTTGCAACTTTTTGTATCTTTGACAAGGAATTTGTTCAATAAAGTCATAAAAACCTTTTTTAGCCTGAGAATATTTAGTGTAATAATAAGAGGGTTTTGCTCTGCTCTATTCAGGGGAATGCTATTTGAAGGTTTTCATGAACTTAAGCAACATCTGCAACACAAACTCCTGCATGTAATCTGCCATTATTAACATAATCGTTATTGTTATGTTTGTCATGCTTGGGGTTGTAGGTTAGGCAGGCCGTAGGAGTACGACACTATTGTTTTTAAAAGGTTGCACTTTGGCTGTCTACATGAAAACACAAAGGTGGCGTTTCAAGATTTTCTCAGTCTGGAACCAGTTTTCAAAAACACAGTTTTGGACTTCCTAAAACACCCTTTTCAATGTGAATGCAAGGCTGAAAGAGTGAAAAAAAAAACATTTGTGTATTCACAAAGCACCATTCCCATGTGGACAGGGCATTAGCAAATGAATTTGTTTCCATTGAGGTAAAGAGACACAAATCCTTCACAGGATATCTGACCTCAGACCAGTGAGACTCTGGTGTTTGAATAAATTGGACTTGGAGTCTGAATTCAGCTATTTATAGTAGCAAAGCTGTGGCTACTAACTGGCTGATTTTGCTAACTGCGATTATTTGAGAAGCTAAATCAAAGGTTTCAAAGTCGATACAGAGTCTGGACTTCGACAGATTTCATTTTCAACATATAAAAAATACATCAATAAAGCTGCCTTTTTAATTCAATCCACCCAACTAAAAGCTGACATTACTTCCATTTTACAAAACCCCACAAAAGTGCCATAGTTTGGAGTGTTTTCAATTCTTTCTAAGTGATTTAAAGTAGACATCATGTTGAGAGAATAAAATCAAATCAGAAAAAGTAAAAAAGGTGTTACATAAAACAAGCTTTATAGCTGCTCACTTCCCCTGTGATTACTCTGTATTATGCAGCAATTAAATCAGGCAGGTTTTCTTTTGTGAACACACAATCACACTTAAATAGAAGTTCTTAAAAGATAATGTGTGCGGGTAACTTCTCATTCATGAAGATTTTTCACAGCGAGAGCGTTCTGAACATTGCCACAATGATGTATAAACACTTGTGCCTCTTCACTGCTGGGAGTCTCGAAAAGCAATCAGAGACGAGACAGTTGGTGATCGACTGTGTTTTTCAGATGCAGATTTTCTGCAGATTTTCATCGGCTCCAGGATGAAAATTAATTTCGTAACATGCAAGATATATATATATATATATATATATATATATATGTGTGTGTGAGACGGCCCCACCAAACAGCTCAGCAGTGTATGGGATTGGCTCGCACTAAAATACCTGCACTGCTGCTGGATTGCTCTTCCTGTGGGCCACTGATGCAGTGGTTAAACTGAAATGAATCTGAGTTATGATTGTGCTTTGTGTCTGACAGCGGGGGGTGATGTGAAAATAAGACAAAGATGAGAGTAAACAGCCGGGGGGAGGGAGAACTTGGCAAATATACTTTCATACAGTTCTGTTTGTGATTAAGCATCATAAATATTTTCATAACTGTTTTGATGCATATTTTATGTTGTTTTTCCTGTTTGTTTAGCAGAAACATAATTTTTTTGTCTACTTGAGTGATTTGTTGTGGAACCGAATGTTAATGACAAACTCAGGTTAAATTATGGAGGAGAAAACCATAAAAGATGTGCTTCTAACTGGGAGAATGTGCAGAAGGATATCAGGCTTCGGTTTCATGTAAACAGATAAAAATGTATTAATCTTGAGGCGTATGAAGCACAGGAGGTTGGGCTGGGCTCTGTGTCGTGCTTTTTGTCACAGTTTTTGTCATCTTAAGGTGCTCATTTCCCTGCTGTCAGGGAGAGCTGATGCTTTGGGCAGAAAATGAGGAGCTCGGACTGCAACAAATGTTTGGGTGAGTCAAGATAACATCTGTGTCAAAGCCAGAACTGAAAGCTACACAACAAGAACACTGAATTAAAACGATATAAAGAGTCTTCATTTCACCAAGAGTCTGTGTGCTGAGGTGACAAATCTTCTATGACATCAAAATTTGTCAATAATGTCTGCGTGTACAACCCTTTAAAAGGTGCAATGTTTCGTACAAACTCTTCAACATGATCCCTCATTACTGAAAGATCAATCAAAAAAAACATTTACATGAAAACAACAACACAAACAAAACGCTTCATTAATTCACGCAGCAGTTGAGCTGCAAATATTAATTACAGTTCTGTAAAAGTAGAAGGGGATAAAAAATAATGGCGACACTTCATAACTGGGATCTGTCTCTATAATTGCAATTAACAGTTTTAGTGAGCTTCAGCAGAGATGTGACAATAAATCCTAAACAACAACAGTCTTAAAATAAAACCTAACATTCATTAGGTTATCGGTAATTAACAGACACTGAAGGAATGCATATCGCCAGCTGCCTTTCAGGTCAGAGTTTTAGATTAACATCTTTCTATGTTGAAAAATTACATTTTGGTCAAACCTTAAAAGTAATATTGTGCACAATTTAATGTTATATCGTGACATGTCACATTCAAAGTATGTGTTGGTAATGTGTACTACTACCACACCAAATTTTATGTCAGTATTTTTAAAATTCACCGAGTTATTGCCATTTTAATGTTGGCTAATGTTGGTGGCCATTTTGAATAAGACTGACTCCAAATATTATTTAGTTGTATGCAGTGTTTATATCCTTAAAGTCTCATTGCAGTCAGTGAATTATGAGATATTTTGTTAACAGACAGACTGCTGCGTCTTTAGCTGTGTGGTATAAATGTGTGAGCATAAATAGTTTACAGCATATGATTTAAACACAGATTTCAGCTGACATTTTCTAATGCAGCGCTTGGCTACAGATTTCCAAAACAACTAAATAACTTCAGCTTGCAGTGTTAAAGTGAGCTGCAGGGTCACAGTGATTGTCAGCAGGAGTTAGATGTTAAATGGAAATTTTAGCTTAATTTTAGTTCATACTGCTGTGACAGAAAATAATACCTAATTACTTGTGCTTTCATCATAATTTTGGGAAACATTAATTTTACTTCTGTATTATGATTTGCTGCTACAGTGCACTCCACATTTCTTTGAGAATTTTTTATTATTTTTGCTACATTGCAAGCAATATAACGTACACAGAAAAAAATCTGCTTTGACACTGATGTGATACCTTTAGAGTGACGCTAACACATCTGCCATTTTTCTACTCTTGTGTAAACTGTTCAAATATTCATACTCAATTATTCCACTTTTGCTTTTTTTAAAAGCTTGATTCAAGAAAAATAATATTACAGCACAAAATCATCATCACTTCAAAATCAACTAAAACCTACAAACAAACAACTGGCTGGCACCAAAACTCTGCACACGGTTTAAAGCATCTGTGGAAGACTTTAAACTTTCCACAGAGAGTAAAACAGAATCGGCATGAAAGTGATTCCTATCTGTCTGGTCCAACACCCAGTGGGACTGAGAAAACACACAAACAACAAAAACCTTTCAAATGTGATCCATTCCGACCATGGGGCACCATGGTGATTATCTACATCCCCACAACGCTGCAGAAATGTCACGCACGCCTTCCTGGGCAGGTCCGTAAATTCTTATCAAGGGAGGAGATAGATCTGGACGAGATGCTTCCCAAAAGATAAAAGATTGATCAACAAATAACAGCTCAGGAAGAGAAACCCACCCTTCCTTCCTGTTATCTTACAGAGCCTCCACACTACTCTGTGTGTGTGTGTGTGTGTGTGTGCTGAAAATGGAAACAAAACTGTTATTTAGGTCACGACTTTCCTGAACACTGATTATTGATAAGAAGTTATTAATATAAACAGTACAGTTAGCTCTGAATTAGAATAAGATACATGGTTACTGATATCAAGTTTTTGCTGCTTTTTTTCATAAAAATCCACTAAATATCTGTAGTTTTTACAGAAAACAAGTGCTTAAAAACTAATTTGAAGTATGTTTTTTTTCTATTTAGGACAACCTGACAGACTAATATATTTAGATAATGAAAACAGATGCTGGTTTTGTCTGAATTTGAGCCACCTCCAGGTCTCGGGTTGCTGTAATCCTCACTTACTTTAATATATTATCAAATATTCAGAGCAGAAAAGTTGGATGTGTAGCAGGAAGATGCTAATGATTGTAACATCATTCTTAGTTGGTTTATCATTTTGTCCTTTTAGTACTAACTTAAAGGGACAGGTTATATCTTATGAAGTGGAATAGTTATGAACAGTTAATATCTTACCAGGTGGATATAGATCTCTGACTGAATTAACCTAATGGTGAGCCCGAGTGCAACCTCTGAAATAACATTTGTTCATGTCCTATGTAGAAAACCGAACTTTAAAAGATCTGAACTATTGCTTTAAGCAGCTATTTAACATGAATACAGAAATATTGAATGATGGAGTCATGAACTTGTTCTCAGATGTCTCAGATGAACTTGCTGATCCACTGACTCCACAGCGATGGTTATCAGATGGACTGTCATTAAGTCCAGGTCCAGACTTTGGTTTCTGCTCAAATATCTAGAAACCGAACAGAACATCCCCTCGAGTCTCTCTGTGCACATCGCTGTAATGACCATGCTGACAAGCTAAGGTATAATTTTGAAGCAGGGAAACAAAAGCCATCATTTCCTCCAGCACCATGTTTACAGAAACAGGAACCCCTCTTTGACCCTTTGACCCTTCTACTTTACTAATCAGGATCATCTACACTCTAAGTGATGTCATTACTTTATAACGGTTCAACCAGGATGTTATTCAAAACTCGTAGAAACAACTTTTTTTTTTGGCAACGTGGCAATTTTCACTTGATTGATGGCGATGTCTGAGAGTGCAGAGTGTTTCAGAGCACTTTTGCAATGCTGTTTAGAAGTACTTGGCACAAAGTTTCACTCCAAAAATGAAAAAGGTCAGAAAAAGGAGGCAGGCAGTTACACCTCCTAAATATCAGTGTGTAAACACTGTCATTGTGAGAAAAGTGACTTGAAATTATCATTTATCAAGATCTATGTCAAAACAGCAAATTAAAAGAGCTTCCAGTGTGGCTTTTGACTGTTATAATAGTTGTACAAAGTCCACCCAGCTACATCTAAACTTTGCATGATGCACAAAGATCAAACATGGCATCACCACACTTCATCCATCGAAGGTCTGGATCAGCACTAAAAGTTTAAATTTGTTTTTCAGCTCAGAAATAATCTGTTTTTATGCATTAGTGGGTCCACAGATGAGGAACTAATTTAATTATAGAAACTAAGAAATGTGCTTTTAGCTTGTTATGATTTACTGCTTTAACTAAATGTTTAGATGAACAAAATTTTAATCACTGTTACAAATTTAGAGGTTGAATGTAAAATTTACAACTCTACTCACCTGGAGTTTATTATCTGTCAGAGTTTATAGACGACATTGAAACATCTTGTGCAATATTCCATTTTTAAAATTGACACAGATTAGCATTTGTTAACCTACCACTGATGAGTGGCCTCACACTTTAAATGCACCATTGCTTTAATTAGAGGTTCTTTGTAAGCCGAGTGTACAGTGAAGATAACCGCACAGATGTCGATATCGTCAGGATTTAGCCCAGGACTCCGATTTAAAAGGATGCCCCTGAAGGCTCATAACTCACACTCATTGATCACTGATAAGGAAGAATTTAGGATCAAGTAAAGAATGTGATATGAGAGCTGGGCTGTGTGAACTCAGGTGAAGTACAGACCAAGAGGAGAATTGATTTTCTGTCTGGACAATCTCTTAGTTGTGTTGAACAGGTCTATATTTGTTGTGCTCTAATAATAGGTGCCACAGGATACTGATTAGAGAAAGATGTAATACATACCTAAAACGTCATAGTGGTTTATGGTTTGTGTAAAACAGTGAGATGCCATAGGTTCAGATTCTAACTCACAGCTTAATATTGAGCATACAAAGACGGATTTGAAGCTCCATTAGCTAACATTTAGGGGGATAAATTGACAAAAATGCATGATAATATACTAAGACTAAGACATTTTTCCCCATTAATTTAAAACAAATCATTTATATCCACCTTAAACACCCCCTGTCTAATGTTGAAATGTGACATCACTACCGTAGCTCAGATAGGACAAAGACAACAATGACTCTAGAAGTCAGCTTTTAAGTTTTTCTGCATATCCTCTGCCAGGATCAAGCTTTGACTCTTGACCATCTAAATTATTCAGGACAGTCCTTTTCTTCAAACATGGCAATCATTGCTAATCTTCATGTCACTGTGTCCCTGACATTTTTTTCCTCGGTTTATTTTATCCCACTGACCCTCTGTAATGTACAGGTGGTACAAAATGCTGCATCTACTGCTTTAAAGGTTTCTTTTCAGACCAGTGTAGATGTTGCATGGTTTTGAATCAAATTCAGACTGTTGTTCAGCGTTTCTGTCCTCAAGGTCACAGCCATGCACATATAGCTGTCTATATGAAAAAGGTTGCTGGTTGTTCCTCACTTTAGGAGACAATCCTTCAAAGGGTAACTACCACATTCAGGAATTTCCTGCTATTTAATTTAAAGTCATAAGAACCCTTTCATTTGATACACATTCATTGTTTCTTATGATGCAATAAAATGTTTTATTTTATCTTTTTATAGCACATTTCTGTTTCTTATCATTTAACATTGTTACTCCAATTTTAGTGACAAATTTATGTGATGAAAGAAATATAAAAAATGATCATATTTAGCGTTGTAGCCGTCTCCAAACCTGTAGTGTTTTGATTCAATCAAATACAATCACTTCCAGCAGCAGCAGGTGACTGATTTAGTGGGAAGAAAAACTCCACTTTATCTGCTTGTAACCAAACAACAGATGTGCAAAGTCAACAGCTATTTGAGAAAATCATTAAAGTTCAGATATGTACCAAATATTCTGAAGTAATAATGCACCTCTGAAAATTATAGTTTCTTCATATTCACTGTTAATATAAATATACTTTCTAAAAGGCTATAATATTGGGTTGGATAATTTTACCAAAACATTTCCAAGTTTTCTTTGCCAAACCTAGGAGGCCATCATGTGTCTTATATAGCTAAGATTTAGCTCACATTACTTTGCTAACTGATAAAAATTACCGGCTGTCATTTCTGCCAAATCACTGCAAACAGAAAAAAGGGTTTAGAGCACATAATTATCAGAACACATTAGTTCCTACAAATGAGACACTTTTACCCTAAAATAAATGGCCCTAAACAGTGTCAGTGTAGCATTTGCCACAAACCAGCATTGTTAACGTCCCAAGTGCTCTTCAGCCAAGGTAGCCTTTTCTGCATTCCTGTCAGCTGTGCAGAAAGTAGGCCACTCTGCACGAACGAGCAGAAAGTAGGAGCTTAATGACATTGGCTTTAGTAGGACGTTAGGAGAGAAGAGCTTTGATATAATTAGTATGTTGTTATAATTATCACCCACGTGACGAGCCATTAGGAGACTTTAATTGTATATTATGCACCCTTAAAAAATGTAGCTAGGCAGAGCAACAGGATGAGGGAACTGAATGCTCCGCTGAACAAAGCAACAGGTGTTCTCATGGTCACAAATTAACGCTGGAAAAATGGAAAACAAAAGATACTTCAGGTTTTGATTTAAAAAGAGATGACGTTATAAATTATGTACACAACAGGGGAAAGCTTTGGGTCGACCCACAGACGAATCCTAAAAACCATACTCTTGGTGGTAAAAAGGCCAGAGACGGTTTCTGCTTGTTAAAGGGAACCTTCTTTTTTTTAATTGGGTTTCTGTGAAATATTTATAAGTAGCTTCTGTTTACCTACAGTAAACAGAAGTATTAGCAAAGTGGAAACATCTTTATATGACCAGCTTTAGGAGGTGAATTTTTATCATCTGTCCAACAGCATAAAAAATTATGCTAAAAGGTTTTTAAAGCCTACTTGCTTATGACTAAATAGTTTATTGCAATCGAACAAACAAACTTTAATGTTTTGTAGTAATGTCTTACTCAATGTTAATTCAAGAAGGAGACCAAATCAGAGGTGTATTCATAACCTAGAAATGTACTGGAATCAGTGTTTTGCTTAGTAACAAAATTAGCAACTTTCCTAAGATAGAAGGCATTTCTTCTCATTCTCACAGGTGTCGATTATTGCTCCACTGAGAATAACGTCAACTTTAAGAGGGATGTATTTTGGGATTTGTTGTTTGGGTTGATTGACAGCTCCTCAGGCTGTAAGCAGCTGTGGTAGCTGCCATTTGCTCATCACAGCTCAGCCCCTCTCCACATTATTCCTGTGTAGATTTGTGGCTTTGACACAGCTGATAAAGGTAGCAGGAAGTTCATGAGTCTATGTTCATGAAATTTGTACCTAATTTGCTTTCCAGCTCTGATTTGAGTTGATGGATCAAACCTGTACCCCATTTTCTTGGTTTGACAAGTGCTGCTGCAATTAAAGTTTACTCACAGTTTTCGGGGGGGGGGGGTTAGCATTATTATTTTAAAATGTGTGTCTACTTCACTTTGGTATGTTGAGATTTATTTCTTGTTGGATAATCCAGAATCCTTTAGCAGGATTTACAGTCAAGGGCTGTTCAACTACTCGGAGCAGGTGGACAGACTTCTGAAAATGTTATGAGGCACTTTAAAAGGAGTGGGGGAGCAGCAGGGTGCTGAACAAGCATTCAGGGGATTGGCAGCAGGGGATCAACCCCCGACTCACGCTGACATGCCTTCAGCAGGCCACAAACAGGCGGGAGGGCTTCAATCACAGTCACTTATAAGATGGAGTCCCGCTGATGGATTTATCTGCAGCTCAGTTCCAGTGTCCTCATTTTTAACTCTTATTAACCCTTTACCTTTCACACCAAGAAATACGTTTGCAAAAAAAAAAAAATATTTGTTGGTAAAACTGTTTTCCCGACTCTTAATGTAGCAACATTTCAAGCTTCATTTTTTATACTGCCCAATCAGAAAGCAGATATGTAGGTCATCCTGCTGGGTTATTTTGGTCATTTTTTTCATTACTGCAACAAAGTTTTAATTGTTTTTTTTTTCCATATAAAAACATCTGCATGAGTGGCTTCAGACAATGCTATCTCAAGAAACCACGAGGCCCTTTTTATAAAGTATATAACTTTGAAATTCAGTGCCTAACAGTTAGGAATGTCGATTCTGGACAGAACATTGTTGACTCTAAGTGGGATTACACCACCCAGCCCACCCAGCAGCAACAACCCCTTCCAACAGTTTCCAACATAATATCCCAACCAGAAGCAGTGATGGTGCAAAATGTGTGCCTTTCCAGCTGAGTAGCTTAGGGCCGTGGCTGCATGAACCTCTCTCTGTCTGCCACAGTTACCATGGAAATGGGAGTTAACTTAAGAGTCTGGGTTCTCCCAGGAGATATAATTGATGTGAAAGAGAGGATGAGATGGAGATCTAAGCAAGCTGGTCTGCACTTAAGCGGGAATGGTTCACTAAAGAGGCGCATAAATCAAAAAAGGATAATTATGATAATGATAAAATGACTTTTGCGTAAGCAGTTTGAAAAGAAAGTGTAGTGAAAGAAAGAACACAATAAAGGACAGGCAGTGACATGCTCGAGCTCAACAAATGACTCTTTGTTGCTTTGATACAGTTGATGGCTGACACGTGTTTGAAGATGAGACTAAATAAGCCAAAATTCTGATAATTCCTCGCTCCAGTGCATCCTGCCCTTCTAATTGATTACACCATGCCCCAAACATCTAACTTCCACACAGGATATTCATTCAATCGATCATTTATTTTTATGTCTTCACTGTTTCCAGCATTGTTCAGTCCAAATTACAACCAAGATGAGTCATTTTCTGCTCATAAAACAGGCAGGAGGTGAAGAGGAGACAGCAGTGCCGGAGTGTGTCGGGCAAAGCAGCAACACCCAGAGGACCTGAGGGGCTCGAGAAAGAGTGGAGCTGCACAAAAAGATCAACAAAAAGAAAGGAAACTGAGTTTTGTTGACCCCAAAGCTGACTGAGACGCAAAGAAAGCTTCTTTTTTCACACAGGACTGAGAAATATGACCCCAAAATATCTTATAGGAGAGGGGACAGTGAAAATACAGCAGCTTCTCATAACCTGCACGAGTTTATGTGTCGTTGTTGCTCCTGAAAATGCAAAATCCCACTTAAGTAATCAAGCTCTTAGATTGTTGCAAAAAATCAATGAAGAGGATGTTGATGAAGATGGGAAAATATGGTAAAGAAGCTGCAAAGAGGCAGTGGTGAAGGAGTCTTGATTTGGCTTTAAGTGGAGTGACTTAATTTTGTTGCAAGGAAAAAAAATGCAGGAACTCGTCCACATGAATTAATTCAGGAATCAAGCAGCCATCTGTTGGTGAGCAGCTTTAAACAAGTATCAAGAGGCAAGCTACATGTTTGGGCTGCAGCTAACAAGAATCCCATTTTTAAAAGTCAGCAAAAATGGGCATTTTAAGCAAAGACACTCTTTGAATTCATCTGAAATTATTTCAATTTTCAACAGTATCCCCAACTCACCCATTCATCACTCCAAACTTAACCTTTAAGAGATCCTAGGAACACTTTGTGCAGTTCATTTCTTTCTCAAATTTGCCAGATGTCCAACTGAAAATCATTGGAAAAGCCATTTTTGATCCCACATTCATCTTTAGACCAGCTTGGAGTGATTCATGTTGCTCACAAGACATGCTTATTTAGTCCTTTACTCATGCAAGGCTAATTAATACACAGTAGCACAACAAGTGTCAGCAATCAACAAACCATTTAAAGCAAAGAAAGCAGTCTTAACATGCACTAATCATGTCTCATGTTGTTGCTTTAAAAAATGTCTGTGTCCATGTGGTTGGCACTTGAAGCGAAATAAAGTTTACTCAACCCTAAACCCTATAATTAACTAGTGGCTTGGGGTGCGGACATGTGCTGCCACTAAACCTTCTAGCTAGGGATCTTTATAATCCATCATTTTCAACATTACAATGGATCAGCGTGGAGGGGGATGATCATATTCTGGCTGAGCTCACCATAGTTTCCACTTCATAATCCTTTAAAAATAAACTCCAGTAGCAGAACCAGAAACTGGGAAGCTCCAAGTTGTTCATCAGGACGTGGGGTGGGTGGTACGCGTTGTGATGAAAACAGCACTTGGCGTGTTACTAATAAGTGTCAATGTTAAAAAAAAAGATTGTGAAGGTCACATTAGATCCTTGCATTTTGCCATTTTAACTAGATCCCTTATCCAAGAAATATTCTAAAGTCTTCAGCTCCGATGAAAAACAAAGTGTCGCGGTTACAGTACGTACAGACTCGGATGCAAACAAATTGCTGCTCCTTATTGTTATCTATGTTACAACACATGACCCACAACAGACACTTGCCAGCTTACACTACAGCTGTCTGAGGTCACATCAGCTTAGTTGAACATGTGAGCAAACAACCTCATGTCACGGCTCAGAAGTTAATTCTAAGCAGAGAGCCGAGATCTCTTTACAGGCTTTAGAAAGCCGTCGCTGTTTGAAGGAACTTAGGTTTAGCAAAGGTTGCTTATGGGCTTTTGTGTGTGTAGATATGCAAAAAGGTGACAGTTCAAACGTAACGCAAATCAAACCTGAGTTTCATTTATAGTAATATTTTACTATGTAAAGCCTTACAAATGCATCCAAGGAAAACAACAGGGAGCTCCAGTAAAGATACAGTAAAAAAAAAAAAACCTGAACCACTTCTTCATTCTTCAAATTTTACTCCTAAAGAACGAGAGTTTATTAAGCAAGAGCTTCTCTGATTCTCTAACGATATTTCAGATCAACACAGAGAAACTGTCTCTCACCATTTACAGATAAATTGGTGCTTTTGTTCAGCTGTTCGTATTGTATAACCCCAACAATGGTTCATCCTTTGAATTGGGTCTCTTTTTATACTTGAATGATATTTCATACACTTAATCAATTGAATTCCTTTGAAAATTATCAGCGTCAAGGACCAAACTATAGTCACTGTCATGTATTTTTCTGCTTGTGGGAAATAAGCCTCCATACCCCTTGTCAGATCGGTCTTTCCATCGAACTCCAGAGTTTACTGTTTGAAACCATTTCAAAAGAAAGGGATGAATGACAAGCTTAGGCAGCTTTAACTGGCTGATAAATCAGGTGCAAAAGTCCATCCTTTTATGTCTGTGAGTGAAAATCATCTGAAGTTTGCAAATTTTCTCCGGTCTCAGTCCAGCATCAGCACTGCAATCAGACACAGAGCAGTGACACAGATGTTACAGAATGACCGACATCACCGCGGCACAGCGCTGTTTATTTTTTCATTGCAAGACCTCTGGGTAGCTCCGTTTCATGTGATATGCTCATTAGTCTTTCATCGTGACATGATAATGACACCATCTGAAGAACAAAGTGGAGATCTTCATTAAAGTTAGACAAGCCTGGCTAGTTTAAAGATTATTTTATTATGCAGTGCTGCACCTATTGAACAGATCATTTCCAAAGCTACTAGCAGCAAGTAAAAAAATACAAGAGTACACTGAAAGAGCTTTAAAACAAGAATAAGAAAGAATGCCAAGCTATAAGCAGATTCATATGTGGGTAATTTTAAATGAGGATGAAACATGCATCAATTTCAGTGCTGTACAAACGTTAATGGAAAAAGTCCACTGAAGGGTTTTTCACTTTAACAAAAATGCTTCTAAACTGCCTGAAACATCATTTTTGCTGAACCTTCAGAAACATCAAAATGTTGTTACATACTGTATAATCTGTCTTGTGACTAATTTTATCTTATAACACACTACAGCCAGTGGAGGCAGAGGGCTGTGGTTCTTCCAGTTAAAAGGGAGTCGTTCCGCTCCACCGTCGCCCACAATACATGGGGGGGGGAGACTGAACCAAAGTCAAGATTTGATGCAATCTGCTGGCTTCCTTCGTCAGACAACTTCTTACTGATTAGCATTTTATAATTACTGGGGCTGATTTGAACTGCATGTTACTGGGTTTGAATCTGGATGTTTTTGTACTGAAATGAAATGCATGTAATTTAGAATGAAGTAGACCAGTTTGCTTCCTTTTTTTTTCTTTTTACAATACCCTAACATGACTTTCATTGTGAATTGGCTCAATATAAATTGAACTGAACTAAACCCAACTAAATGTAATCTATTTGTACTGAACAAAAATGACATATATTATAACTAGACACAGGAAAGAAAGCTAGAAGTTGAAGCCACAAAAGTTGAACACCTCCTAGTAGCTGGCTGCAGTACAAATTTTAAGTCCCACCTTTCTGTGTAAACAAATTGGACAGTTTCCCATTTAAAAAGTTAAAATTCATTTCAGATGTTTTTTAGGTGTTGATTTTTGTTGATTAATGTGCTTCTTACTTTGCTTCGGAATGTTCAAATATGCTTTTTTAATATATGTTTAGTTTCACTTAGGTATTTAAGGCTTTAAAAAGTGTCACGTTACACTGTGATTGACAGTGTGGCAGCCTATTACAGAGCTGGGATGGTGTGTAGGCGGGACTATCAGAGGTACAGCCTCACATACTTAGTGCTCTGAAAATACAGCATGGCAGCACTGAAACAAAGAGACATTTTGGCTTCAGTTTTGGATAATGGAAGTTAATAGTCACTTCATCCATCTTTATTTCTGTTGATGCATTTGATCTAAAATGAAGAAGAAAGACAGCAATTTATAGAGAAAGAAAAATCTCTTAACATTAAAGCATTAAATAGGTTTAAACAGATCCATTAAAAACCAAACAACGGATTTAAAAGGCCAAAATCTGACATGTTTTTTTGTGTTTCTATCATGAAACTTCATCAAATCTAAAAGTGAAACTGTGAGTACAACCTCCAGCAGAACTTTCTATGTTTAATGAAACTGCACCCTGCCTAACAGAGATATCAATCACACGAAAACTCTGAGTAAGTTTCATTCTTTCATTTGATCAATGGGCAACTGTAATGTCCTCCTTCAAAAGGAGGCTTCTCTCTCAGAGAAAAGGTCGCAGACATTAACGATCCAACATAAAGGTCTAATTAAATGTCTCGGCTTTTCATTCCGATTTCTCTTGATGAAAGGTGTTTGGGACATCTTTTCACTCACATTTCAAAAAAGAAGTAAAGATTATTACTCCGTGTACTTGTTTCTGTCTTCCATTCACTCTCGAGGGTTTTTTTATGTCATTCTGTTGCTGCCATATGCCTGGGAGCAGCTATCCTATTTTAGGCCTCTGATGAGAGGGCCTTACTACTCTAATAAGATGGCAGAAGAAGACAAAAGCTCCTCTGAGATCTATTTGCACACAAATAACTAGAGAAGGGAAGAGAAGAGATAAAACCGCAAGTGTATTTGTCTTCCAGGAGGTGAAACTTTCATGGAGTATTTTCCTATCCTGAAATCTAGACTCAGTTTTTATGATGATGATATGGCAGAAGAAAAGACAGTGAACCAAAAGCAAAAGCCACGCGCCTAAAAATGGAATGTGGATTTTAAAGGGTGGCTTCTCAGACTGAAAGCTAGGAGCCATGAAGTTTCAGTGGGTGGATAAGTGGTAATTAGTGCACTGGGTGTTGCCATGTGAGTGGGTGAATAAATAGAGTTCAAGGGTGTGAAGCAGACAGAACTGCAAAACAAAGACTGGGTTCAACGCCGGGCACGTCTCGTAGATCTCTGAAATCACATGACAACAAGGACACGTCAAATATCCCAATAATCCCTGCTTCCCAAGTTAAACAGAATGATTTGGTCCACAGCTGTGCTTGTGTTTTACACATTTAAAGACCACATAAATACATTTCTTTCTTTCCAGCTGTGTTCCTAATTGTTTATTGAAGGTTTTCGGCTTTTTAATGCTCCTTTTAGCTCATAGGTTTTAGCTACTGTCTTGAAACTTTAGCTTTAACTCCAGTTTTGCTACATTTAGCTTTTTCCTGTAATGCTTATTGTAGCTTTTAGCTACTGTTTGGCTCATTGTAGCACTTGGCCACAATTCAGCTAATTTAGCTTTTATGCACTGTTTTGCTGATTTTAGCAAAACAGCACTAAGCATTCACACCACGTTTTTACAGAAAATGCAGTTTCTCCAGTTACTTTTAGGTCTTTAGCCAAGTTTTTAGCCACAGTGAGAAGGAACTTGTTTTTGACATTTCATTCTGCAGAAATACACTTTAAAAAAAAACCCACACAACTCAATAACCTGACTCAGGCCTTCCCCTCATTTGCAAATAAATAGAAAAGGAGTTGCATCCAAAAATAAATTCTGCAACTTCCCAATAACAGCTTTACAATCATTTTAACCCCATCACAAGCCAAGGATTATAAAGGCTGGAAAAATTGCATTTAAACACACAGACTCTCTTTATTTCATTCATGCACAACGGCTGCTATTAGCCCTCTCCAACCATCTGCTTTTTACTCCACCTTTAAGTGCAGCAATTAGGCTTCTGTGCTTCAAATCAGCCCAGATTCACACAGAAATAAAACAAAACCCTGTAGCATTTTAAGACACAGCTTCATTAATGAACACTTTGAAGCGCAGTTACTGAAAGTGCCGTTCGTAAATGCTACTTTCACCACCCACTAAAAGCCAGCTAATCACCACTTGGAGTCAGTTGCATCCAATTGTTTACATCACCTCCGGATGTTGTCTTAATCATAAATACCAAATGGCATGGCAAGTCACACTAATTAGCGTTTGTTTTCTCTTTTTTTTTAACTATGCATGTTTATTTTGAAGACTTCAGCAGACAAACTCGTAAGTAAACAGCTCTTTTCTCAGAAAAGTCCATGCTGTGTGTGTTGGTCGTCTTTTCTGACCCGCGTTGGCAGCAATCCTGCAGGATACTGACTGCGTGCAGAAGAAGAAATCCTATCAGACTCAGACACTCAGGTGCTTCACAGTAATTTCACAGCCATCAACTCTCATTGCAGTGAGAAGACACAGAGTTCAGGACGGAGGCTGCCTGAGAGCGAGGAAATGACCGCACATGTCCTCCCCGTCAAGTCGTTTCTGTTTGCCTTTGACAACCATACACAAACACATCTCCTAAATAACACAAACTGTATTTAAACAAAAATACAAACAAATGATAAGTAAGATTAGACGTATAGAAAACTATTCCAGCCTCTCGCACAGAGATAGCTGGAGATAAGCACCAGCTCCTCGCAACCTGGAAAGGAGAAGCAGATAAAGAAAATGGATGGATGGATGGATGGATGGATGGATGGATGGATGGATGGATGGATGGATGGATGGATGGATGGATGGATGGAAAACTATTCCATCCTCTGCCTCTATGGTTTTATAACCTCTGTGTGATCCATGTGCTAATATAAACTCTTAGGAACACGTGACATGTTGAGATGAAGAGACTGACTATAGTTATAGACGGTGCCTCACTTGATTTACTGTTGAATCTCACATGAATGATAAATATCCCACACACATTATAGACGCATTATTCACTTTCACAAGCATGTCTGAACAAAACGTGAAAACATCAGGAGAAAAGACAACATTTAAATAAATGACTGCCTTCACTTTCTTAGACTGATGGAGCCATTATTGTTATCTCAGCTCTGAAAAGAGATTTTTTGTAAAATGATCTCTGCCTTGCTTTTTCCTCTAATTCTGTCACAAACACACTGTCAAAGACTCAAAAACCACTTCTGTGTCAGTACACAGTGTTTTTGCTGCAGTTTCACTATATTTACTGTCTGATGAGTTTGCGTCCAAAGCTTCCAGAAAAGAAGTTTATAATGACAGGAACACTGCAGTTCAGAGAGAAAAGGGAATAAAGAACAAACGCTCCTGTAAGGGGGCTGAAGATAAACAACGACAGATCTGACTTTTAGCACTTTCTACAGTTCTAAATACTATGCAAAGCACACAGCGAAAAGCAAATGATCCATTTTTAAAAGCTTTCATATATTTGTCAGCATGGCCTAACACACAGAGACCAAACAGAGGGGGGGAGAGGATTACAGGAAGCAGGCAGTTTGCTCCTACAAATCACAGATTAAATTGGAGCCCTTCCAGTTTTTCATCTGATTATGGCCGAAGTACAGTCAGCTTTAGGTCAGCGTTCATTTCAACCTCTCTTTTGCCCTGAAGTAAGTTCTACACATGGGTTCATATTAACTTTCCATTTAGGACATGCTCAAGACATTTGAACTTTATAAGGCACTTTGGTTGAAAGCCTTTATCTCAATTTTTTATGTTTTGTTCTTTTTATTTCTTTCTGCTCCTAGAAGATGGTGGCTCCTTTCATTTCCAGCACTCTCCGCTGCTGAGTTTAGCTTCCCTGTTTAGTCAGATTAGATATTCAGCTTCTGTCAAACAAAGACAGCTTTTAGTTTTTTATACTTGCCAAGCACGTTCAAACTCCTTGCTATCAAAGTCTGACGGAACTTGTTTTTTTTTCTTTTTCATGGAACCCTTTCTGAAAGCCCAAAAAGTGAAGCCATAATTCTGTATTTTTGTAAAATAGGTTGAGAATTCGTGCACAGTCTGCTGGAACAGCACAGCGTGTAAAGCCATGACGCCTGATCGAGCATTTGGGAACCAGAGGGAACGAGGGGGAAGATTATCAGAATCCTGGAGCAGCCAGCTGCCACTGGAGCTGTGTGGGCAACACTACATCCTGTCTCCTTCTCCTTTTTATCTCTCTGCCTCTTTCATGGTCACCCTCATTAAACAGCAGTGATAGACGTTTTTATGCCCAGGCACTGCCAGCGGTAGGGAGCCAAACCTTCTGCACATCAGACGTGCTCAACACAAAGCAAAGAAATCTGCTCTCAGCGTGGCCAGTGTTCATCACTGAAAGACACTAAACGGCACATCTAAAAGTGTGAAAAGTCTGAACATACCCACGTTGAAAAGTCACTTTTATGTTA
The DNA here is from genome assembly GCF_001649575.2 of Kryptolebias marmoratus. Lineage (NCBI taxonomy): Eukaryota > Metazoa > Chordata > Actinopteri > Cyprinodontiformes > Rivulidae > Kryptolebias > Kryptolebias marmoratus. Next base: position 8,611,865 of record NC_051433.1, on the reverse strand, counting down.
TAATTTGTCACATAAACAGGCTTCAAAAATAAGGACTAAAAATAACTTCAGATGAACTTTAAGATGTTTTAAGTAGATGAAACAAAGCAAGAAATGTAGCTCCTTAAAAGTTAAAGAATCGTTACATAATCCTTCCATGACAGAGCTTTTAATTAAGATGGACGCCCGGCCACATCTTGTGAGATGTGTTAATGCTCCAAGTATGTGTTGAGGATTACTCTCAGCTACTACCACACATAATTTCAGTTTAATATCTGTAAAACTGTCACTACCCACTTTAGATTTGGCTATGGTTAATTAGTTATGACAGCCACCTTGACTCCAAAATCTCATCAATAGATGTACACACAATGATTATTTTCTGAAGGTTTTATTAAAATCTCTCCAGTCATTCATGAAATATTTTATTAGCAAAGTTTTAGAAACAGATCTCGCTCAATCAGTTGGTACAGAGTGTTGGGGATAACTCTCAGCAACTACCACGCCAAATCTGAGCTTAATATCTGTAACACTGGCTGAGACGTCACCATTTTTGGCACTCATCTTGGATGGAATTGACTCTGAAAGTCAATTAGTTGTAGATGTTCATCCAATGATTATTTTCCGATTTTTTTTTTCAAATTCGTCCACTGGTTCAGGGAATCATTTCTAATGGTGGAGACGATCAAAAACATCATCACCGTGTCTTCGCCTTCGGTGCCCGGCGATAAAAGCTCATACATGTAGAGACTTGTTTTTCAACTACTGTTCTGATATTTAATCTCAGAAAATCTCAGATCACTGAACTCATCAAGTTTTATTTTCTAAAATCTTTTTTTTTTGTTGACACAAGATTTATTAGGAACAAATGTTGCTAGAACACCCAAAGTACAATCTGTGAAAACAAACCGATACAAATCAAGTTAGGTTTACTTCTATTTATCTGATATAAAATCCTTTTCTGCAAAAGAAAAGTAATTGTCTATTTGCCCGACGCTGCAGACTGAACAAAGGTTAAAGCACTTGTGAATTCCTACAAATATTTTTATTATATAATCTGCCAAAAGATTTAAACTCAAGGCCAGATGGGCTTTAAAATGTGGAGAAAGGATTTATCTTTTGTTGAAAAAGCAAAAAAAAAAAGTTAAATTTCAGGCAGCAAAGAAAATAAATATTTTGTGTACTTTGTTAAAATTGGATAAAATGCTCAAAAGGTTGCCTTAACTGGCTTCACAGTTTTTTTACTCAACCTTGCACATGTGCACCGCTAACATTTTCTTACAGCAGCTGTGAATAAACATAAATGTTTTCTTGCTACGACATCTTTTAAGTGCTAAGATATATTATTAATGAGTAACCGCGGCATGTTTCTGGTCGACTCATGTGGTTTTTCCAGGCTCCAGCTGAGATGGGAAGCCCTGTCTGATCGTTGGAGTGCTTCAGACTTTCTGCTGGATTACATGCAGCACAGCAGCCAAATAACCATCTTCAAATGTTGTTCCAATATTTTCTAAAAATAAAAAAATACCAAATCATTTGAATTTGAAAGATCAAAATCTGCACCAACCATATCTCAAGCAAATTGTGTATGTTTCAGGCCACAGATCACATGTTTGTACGTGTAAATATGAAGCATTCAGTTCTGTTTTTTTTTATATTATTATGAAATTGCAGCAGCTTTGACGTGTTTTTTGTGTCTGCAAAGGCAGCTTGCAATCAGAAAGTATAGTAGTGCTGCTGTGGGCTGTTTTTCTTCTGATAAAAAGAGTACAAACCAATTTCAGGTTAAAGTGATGCTAAATTAGATGCCATATCTGAAAGATAGCCGTGTGTTATCATCCAAGCATCACAGAAACACAGCCACAGCATCATGGGACCATCTTTACTGGAGGAAAACAATTATTATCTGCAAACAGGGAAGCACTATGTGCAGAATTTTTAATTAAAAGACTGGCAGAGTTTCATCTCAGTGTGACAACTCCATTATTTCCTGACGATAAAATGTTCTTGTAGCAGAACAAATTTGGTTTGAATGAAGTGACTTCCACAGGCTGTTTAAAGAGGAAGGCCAAGCTAATCGTTACCCCGACCTTGACATTTTGATATCTGAGAGAAGAATGACATTGAGGCTGAAATTAAAGCAATTATTCATATGTTGTGTCAAGCCTTTATGCCAGCTTTTACTTTGAGCTAAGGAAGAAAACATAGAAACACATTTTTCATGTCCTGCCTTTAGAATAAATCCTAAACACAAGTATTTTCTCTGTTTATCTCAAGTTTTGTGCGTTTGTTTGTTTTTTTGTTTTGTTTTGTATGTTTTTTTTCCTTTTCAAATATATAAATGAAGGAGTTACCTTCATCAGGGTCATTCCTTGCCGATGCTTCCAGAAGCGCCACGCTGGCAGCGAACGACACTCGCCTCCTGGCTTCTGACTGGTGCAGGCTGTTAGCGCATCGTCCCTTCTTATCCGCCTTCCGCTTCTTGTTCTGCATCTCCTTCTCATACACAGCCCACCTCTTCAGCTGCTGGGTCCGGCGCTTCTGAGCCGCCCGCAGCCTCTCCAAACTGGGCACCTTGTCCAGCTGCTGCAGCTCCTGGATCAGCTCCAGGTGGTTGGCCATGGCGCTGGGAGGGACGGATAGCGGTGGTGGGCGATGATGACGGATGGGTGAGGTGGTGGACAGTGTGTGACTCCTAGCGAGGTCTGCACCGTCGGCTGCGGCCTCCTCCCGTTATCTTCACCATCATTCTTTCAGCACTAGTGAACAGCCTGAGAAAGGACAAAGAGAGAAGCTGTTTGGAAAAAGTAACCCACAAAAACTTTCATCAAATCAAACTTTACTATGTTATGTGTTCAAACGTTATTTTGGGAAATAACATACGAACACTAGCAGGCTGTTCACACCTGCTTTTTTATTTAATGCATCTTTAGCTATCTGACTACATTCAGATGGTGCCAAATACAGGTCTGAAGTGCCTCAATGCTCAGGACAATCAGAGGACAACAACTTTGCTTTGACCCAGAGTTATGTAATTAAGCTTAATATGAAATCACTTAACAAAAATGGGACTCAAATGGCTCTGAACTGTGTTCATATCAAAATAATATAGCTCAGATGTCCTAATCCATTGTTATTTCTACTGAAACAGCAGAAGACTTCAACTAAAATCTCTCAGAAAACGCTGCTACTTTAAACAGCTCTGACTGGTCTGACACACAGGAGTAAAGGGTATAAATAACTTTTAGTGGCCTATTTAGGGGGAAAAAATTCAAGTTAGAAAAAAGGCAAAACTCAAACGGCTACTTTCCTCTAGTTTGACTTTTTTGTGATTTTTCCTCACAGGTTCTTAGTTACGTTTTGTTTTCATTACTTTGAACATTTACAACCATACATTAAATGTATTTGGGAAAATGAACTTAGCATAAATTAAGGTAAATATTTTATCTAGTTGACTGATCACATGCAGTCGCAGTTTTCTCCTTGCTTTGTGAGCTGCTATAGATCTGTCTACCATCCTCCATCAAGGTTAACCGCTTCCTTAAAGCTGCAAGCAAAGCAAAAACTGATAAGGCGGGTAAAAGTGCGAGGCCAGTGAGCTGAAGAGGGGAATTTTTTTTCCATTTCTGCACAAGATTTTTGCATCCTTTTGAGCACCATCAAAAAAAAAAGTTTCCTTTCACCTCTCTGACAATTGAAAACATCACCCAAGGGGTTCTTTAAGAGCAATTAAAAGCATGTCCAAAACACAATTGGAACAGGTGAAACAGAAAGAAGGCACACGTGGCAGCAAACAGCTTGAATAAGATCTGAAACCTTCCTTTAAACAGCAACCGTCACCTGTCACAAGTCCTACAAACACTTGGAACTGCTTTAAAACTATCTGTGCCTTAAACACCGTTTCACCAAAGCTGATAAGTATTTCCTCATGTGTGCAGCCGTTCACTACTGAAACCCCCCCTCTGTCCTGCAGCACAGTCTGATGAAATGCTTCACAGAGCAGCGTGTTGTCGCCTCCAGTCTGCCATCAACCTCACGCTACGTTTCCTCCGCAGCTCATACCTAACTGCTGAAAAACATGGACAGGAAACAAGCAGAACAATCACTTCCTACAGTATCACCACCTTCCCTCATCAGTTTACCGGGGGATACAATTTGTGTTGAAGTTAACCGGTTTTACACCAAAAAAGTCAAAAGGAAAAAGATAGTTCTTCCAAAATGTTGTTTAGCATCAAAATTGATGATGTAAATGAAATAACGACCTGGAAAGGAGTGTGTATACGTGTGTAGTACAGCAAATGATTTATAAAGGCTGGGTCACGACACAAAGGTTGATCGCTGGAGGATTAGCAGCGGACTCGAATTATTCTGCTTGAATTTCAAATTTAATCTGTCAGGATTTGGTTTTTTGTTTCGTTTTTTACATCTAAGACTTTCTGGGTAGACGTGTGAAACTGCCTCAGACATCAGTCTGTCTGTTTCTGCTGTTTCACAGGCGTTACTTTCTAGTAGAAACTGAAAACAAAAACTGGTTCTGCATTAGTTAAAGAAAAATTCTTATATACAAAATGTGCTCCTTTAGCTTTTTAGACAGCCTTTATTTATTGGCGTCTTCCTGAAGATGTTTATTACTGACAAAGAATGAAAGGCCAAGTATTTCTTGAAGGAATTCACATCGCCCGCCAACTTATATGTCGGAAATTTAAACTAAATCATTTTATTATGAAAAGGGATGGAACTGTAGCTAATTTGGTAATTTGATATTCTGTGAGATACAGTTCTATAGATGCTTTTATCTTCCCTTAAAACCCTAAATAAAAACAGCACCATGTTTAAATAAATAACTGTTTACATACAGTCACTGTAGCGCATGTAATAAATACACTTCTTCAAACATCTTGCATGAAAATATGCTCTGAAAGCCTCATTCACTGTATCCAAAAAGATGTTTCAGCGCCAGAGCTGATAAATACAGTGATTTTGTTTCATGTGTTCCTGACACATCCATTCAACAACATGAAACAGACTCTTCAGCTCATCTTAATGCACCACAACAGCTAACACAGGAAATGCACCATGCCGAGTGGAAAAAGACAGACACAGAGAGAGAGAGACTGTTAGAGGATGTTCAGGGTACAGAAAGGTTAGAAACAATGTCACACACAGCCTCTGTGCCGGAGCTCACCTGTGGTACCTTTTACTTTTAGTTTTAGAGAATTCAGAATACACTGCAGACTTCACCCTAATGAAAATAAATTTGTTCATAACTTCAAAAAAGGCCTCAGAGAGAAGCAGGTCCAGGAAAATGCAGACAAATACATCGAGTATAAGAGCTATTATGAGCCCAACACTGCTGACATCTGCATAAAAATTTACACTTGAATTTATTTTGGGAGGTTAGGATTTCCTTGTGTGCGCTCAGATGTGAGTACAGCAGGCGGCGTGATCCAACTTCAGACAGGATGTGTGACGAACAGGGAACGTCCAGTTTTCTTCAACTGTCTTTGATGGCCAGCAGCATTAGATCTGGGAATATAAAACCCTGGGGCTGCTGCTGATCAAATCAGTGGAATCAAAGCAGATGTAATCATGTTACTCAAGTGCTCACACACATGCACAGACACACACACAACGTCTGTACCTATCAAACCCTGATACTCGATAATATTCATGTCTCAGTTTCCAAAACACACTGTGTAAAAAAAGCTTAAATTAAGGGATAATACACAAAGATCAATGTAATGCAAGTAAATAAAGACAATTATAATTCATATTGTGGCGTCAATCCAACTCAAAATAGCTGCCACAGTTCATAAACATTAGCTAACACAAAATGGGAAATATGTCATTTCATCACATGAGACAATTTTACTGAAAAACTCTGTCTTGAAAGGTGATAGGTGACAGGCATTTCTTCAAGAAATGCTAGGCATTTAATGTTTTCTAATCATTAACCATACTAGTAATCATGTATTTAACTTTTGTCCATTTTATTTACAAAAGGTCATTTTTCAGATTGTTACTATTTGCAGTTTTCTTTGGTTGTCGAATCATTTTGCTGCAGATTTTCCAGATTCAGACTGTTGTTCAGATACAAGCCATGACTTTGTGCTCAATGAAGTCAAAATGGATTTTCAGTGTCCTCTCATCACTAAAATTACAAAAGAGGCTAACTGAGAAGAAATTAAACAGATGAATGCATAAATTATAATCATTGTTTTGGTTTTTATTTTCTGACCAATTCAGACATATAGTCCTTTGGGTAACACAAGATAAACTTCTGTCCTTAATAATGAGTGTTCTTGTATTATACACCCACTGAGGTGACTGAAATGTAGCTGCTCCTCCACTTTATTTCATAATTTTGATTGTTTGAGTATAAGTGTTTGGAATTAAAACAAGTTGATTTAATCATATCAATTTTCCTTCTAACCTACATACCAAACATTTCAAAACCACACAAGTTCATATGCTGACTACATTGTCACACTTTTTTTTTTTTGCCTGCAATGACACCGAGAGTAAAAATAAATTTCCATTCGACAACTCAACAGAGAGGCCAAAATACTGATGTGTCGTCTTGTTTATTGTGTGATATCATTTGTATTCTCAAAAGCAGATTGTTTTGCCTGTTAGCACTTCAGCAAGATTTAAAATTCAAACAATGCCAAATCTCGTGCTTGACATGATGTCCTGGCAGGAGGCGAAGACGAGCTTTTTGATGTTATGTAAAACACACAGAGAGCTGGAGGTAGAACTGTAAGCCCTGCAGTAACATCACAGCCGGGGCCAAGGCAAAAAATCACAGATTGACCTCATTCAGCTCCCTGGCTGCAGATATGAACGCTGTCCTGCACTCCCACTTTGTATTTCACATTATTACGTAAAAGGAAAAACCTCAATTTTATGCTGATTATCCACAAAAAGGAGGTCAGACAGTGAGAACAAAGCTGCTATCAGTAAACTGTTTATGCCCAAAGCAACCTCCAAAATGAGACAAAACAAAAAAAAAAAAGAAACAATTGTTTTTCTTTTTCAGGTTTTTGTTTTTTTCAGTTATTAAGAGTTTCATAAATTGGTAACTTCGCAACAGCCTTTGTTGCGCATACAAGGTCACCAGAACACAAACAATGCCACAGACACTACTGAATAATAGAAAAGTCATTTGGATTTAGAGTGAAAAAAGGTCTTCTTTGATGAAACAGACAGCACACAGGATTCTTTCCCAAGCTGCCTCCTCACTTTATTGCAACTATAATTTACCTCCTGTATAAATTTTATACTGCAAGACTAAAACTTTAAAGGCGGCAGGAACAGCCTTTAAATATCCAACATGCTGCCTAAGCAGGGCACATTCTCTAAAGTAACCTTTTCTTGCATGTTTAAATCCATTTACTGCATCTGAGCTAAGTGACAAAACTAGGATAAGGCATTTTAAGGAGGTTCTATGGGTTAGAAACCATGCCATTATTATCAGTTTATGTCTCAGTGACAATTATAATGTTCAAGAGAATCAACATTTATAAAAACCTGGCTTATTGGCCAGTTAGTTTAGAGTCGTCATTGAATATGTGCACCTTAGCCCAACTAGTATGTAGGTCGATAGACATTAATGGCCAGTATTGGCCTTCGACGGATTGACCACAAAAATCCAGCGTGGGCTGAGTCAGCAGCACAAAGAGATTGTACAGGGATTATTGATAAGAGTCTGATGATTTACTTAGGGCTCAGCAGGTAAAACCTGAAAAACTAAAAGTACAAATAATCAATTTCCACAGCAAATAATGAAAATATTTCCAATAAAGACTAGACCAGAACATTGTGCTAATGTTTCAAAGACAATATATTTACCAAGAAAAATGTTTCAAAATTAAATAAATATATATATATATTAGAAAATGTTTAATTGGCTAGAGAGGAACAAAGTTACTTTTAGAGAGAAAATATGAATAACTTTACACTTGGAACTGCATTCAAAGCAAGCCTTTAAGAACTTGAAGCAGAGTTAAGAAAATGTACTAATCCACACTGGGCTTAGAGGGAAAAAACAAACTCAGTATTTTCCCCATTTATGTTGCATAGGAATATTAAGTTAAGTTATAAGCTATATTGATTGATCAGAAACAAACAAGTCAACTCCATAAATCAGCGATCAACTGATTTCATTTTTAATGATCAGCTATTGTCCCAATTGGTCAACTCTTAACTTAGACAGTGTGATGTGGAAAATAATGACCACAAAAAGCTGAAGCTAAACCTCATTTATTCTTAAAACAGATTCTGTCACCTCTAATTTTACATACAGTGAAGTGTTTCCTTTAACTTCATCCAGCACCTGCATAGCCCAGTGAGGAGAAGAAGAAAAACATACATCAAACATAAAATACAGCTGCAATTATTTGCTGCACCTCTAACTTCACTGCAACATAATCCCCTCAGCTTCTTGTCTTCTTCTCCAATGAAATCCACTACTTTGTTGGGCTGTACAGAGTATTTACAGTCATATTTATTTACACCTAATGTCTACACAAATTGTAAGGATTACACCTTAACATATATTTTATATTTATCAAAATTTAGGACAAATTAAGTTCTCAATACTGCAGCAGTACTCAGAAAATTAGGGCTATATAATCAGAAACCTCAACACAGCAGATGATGCAAGCAGAATCCACTGAATATATTATCTATAATTAAAACCCTGCAAGTCCTTTAATTGTACAAAAACCTTCCAACAACTATGTATATACATACCATGCATAGTGATTGTATGGTTATGTGAGGGAGGTTCATGAAGAGTTGAAGAAGTCAACAGAAAACTAATCTCCCTGAAAAAAGGCAGTGCAAAGTATAAGCAGTGGGGCTACACATCTCTTTACAAACTGCCTTTTTGAAGTTTCAAAAAGTCAACGACACCAGGGGGATATTTCTATATGAGCCATTGTCAAAAAGTGGAAATCGCTCGTTGTCCTCCTTAACATCTAAATGAAGACATTATGTGAAGAAGGCATAACATCACGTCTGTCATATTCATTTAGGAAGAAAACGAAATGACAATTCAAAGACACCATCAATTTTAAAGGACAATACAAGGCCGACTGAAACACAGTGGAAGTCAGCACAGCATCCTTTATTATTTGAATTACAGACACCACTTTATTCAGAAGACTTTAATGGAGACTATATCTATTCCCAGCCTTATCCATTCTGTCACTCCCATTCCATTATGAATGTCTAATATCCTTCTAAATGCCCGTATAATACACTACAAAGACACTTCAAAATGATTTCTCTGCCCGTTATCTCCTGACTGCAATAAAGAGACAAAGTTGAAAAGCTGCCCTCTCTGCTAAGAACAGCAAGGACAAGCTGCTGCCAAAATAAGAAGACCCCACCCACAGTGGCAGTGACCCCGTCAGTCAGCGGCTGGTCATCAAGAAGGCTGAGCACAAAGAGGTGCATGTGTCTGCGATATGTTCACCGTCTTCTGTTCTTACAAAACGACAAGCTGATGCGTCTCTCTGACTGGTGCAGGCAGATGAAAGGGTCTAAAGCTGCAGGAAGAGATACAGCAGGCAACCAGGAGGCTAACATGTCTTCGACATGTCTTCAAAGACGGCAGGGAGTAAAGTTTTAAGGTGCTTTAATTACCGTGTTTAGGGGTTGAACAGATTTACTAGTTTCAGTGTATGTGGCAATGGTCAATTACCAGCAAGTGACAACATTAAATAAAAACTATTTACAATATTTGAAAGAAAATGCAAACAGAGAATCTTTCCTCACTTGGCTCAACAACTGGTCCTACACAGTTTCATTACAAAAAGGACTGAAGTTTAAATTTTAACATTTCTTCAGGGAAAAAAAAACATTTTTGCTGATATTCCTTTAAGATAACTGTATTCAACACAACTGCCTAACACCATGTACTGTGTGCTCATGAGCATTTCTGACATTTCTTTTTACTATATAAGATATAAGTCCTGTAAAGATTCTCCTCGTCAGTCTGTGCATCATTCTGGCATTTTAAAAGCTAAACTACAGGAGGCATAAAGAAGGTTTTTCCATTTCATTTCATCTCAGTGTCACTGAGTGTTTGCAACTCCTTAAAAATCCTGCAAGAACATCAACACACACCGCATATTGCTTCATTCTTTGATTTTCACACAGTTTTTAGTAACATGGTCGAGCTCAAGGTCTTTTTACAGCACAATGCAAGCCTGAAATACCAGTTATCTAAAATATCAGATGTGCTTACAGAGTACAAGCCTGGAAGCTTGCTCAGGTCTGGAGAGTTCAAACCAAACATGGTGAAATGGCTTTCAGCCATAAAGCTGCCAACTGCTGGAACCAGCTGAGCCCAACTGGGGCCAGTTTCATATCCACTATACTTTTCTCATTTTACCTAAACTATAAATTCTTGTCTGCTTCGAATTTGCTCAACTACACTTTTATATACCAAATCTATTATCTAATTACTCATTTTAGCTTTGAACAGAACAGAATGAAAGGACAATAGATTAGTTAAATGATAAACCCTGAAGGCAGATAATAACCTGTAATTTGATTTTCAATTTCGAGTCATTTACTAGAAAAATGTTAAAATTTATGATCACTTGCAGCCTCTGAAATAAATCAGCGCAGTTAGTCTGCCACTTTTTTTCACCAGAGTGGAAATTATTTTATTGACTAATCAATTAGGAGCATCTAAAAAATGGATTCAAAGTGTAAAAAAAATAAATAAATAATACAACTGGCAGTGTGCTGGCTTACCAAACTATCATAAAATATCCAAAGACATTACATTTGTGGCAATGAAGTGACAAAATCATTTAATAATAATCTTTTCTTGACAAGTCTTAATTTAAAAAGTACTTTTCAACTTTATACACCAATATACACCAAGAAGCAGGGAAATCTAAGCATACACTCGCAGCACTTTGCATAAACAATATTGTCTGTAACATAGCCTGACATTTAGCAGAGAGGAGCGAGTGCTGTGTCAGGACGCTCCACACGAGGTAACAAAAGTCTCTATTGTCACAGACAAAGACCCAGTGTGTCTGATAGAATATGACGTGTGTTTGTTTGATTTACATGTGTATGCATTCATCAGAGTACTACAAGCTCATCAGTGTCATTACACAATGTGTGTAAACTGTGTTAGCATGAAGACCTCTGAAACTGCAGACAGAGGCTGGGTGATATGACTACAAATTAATATTGTGATTTCTTTAACTTTGTTGCAATATTCAATGCATATCAGTATTTTAAATGGTCTTTTATTCACACATAAATGTTTAGTTCAACACTTTAACCTAATGCAGTGGTGAATTGTGACTCTCAGGCCTTAATTTTCTGAGCCTCGTTCTCTAACTAATTTACTGTGTGCTGGGGTTTTTAGGATGGGAAAAGGGAAGTTGTGATTCATTAGAAATGCCTGGGAAAAAGTAAACCCATAGTGATTTATATGCAGAAGGTAAAAATAGCCATTTTACTCAATGCTTCTAATATAGTCATTTTTGATATTGTACATAGGAAAAGTCCTGATATATTGGATGTTCTCAATATATTGTTCAGCACTTTGCTAGACCACTTGTTCCAACTGTACTAATTCATTTAATCACCACTTAATACCACATACAGGCCAGGCTGATTAAAAATCCCACCGAAACCATTCAGAAAACCAGAAGGAGTCACGGCTGCCACACAAGTGACGCTTGTGTAATTGCACTGACACAAGCATTTCACTTTTTGTATATTCTCTGCGTTACTCCAAAAGACTCAATCAATGAACCAACTTGGTTTCTGGACCTTGGAGCTAGGGAGACAATTTCACCTCCAATGAGAGGAGAAAATAGAAAGTCTATAAGAGGAAGACCTCAATGTGAAATGAAAGATGGAGCACGGTGGTTTAAAACTCTTTTTCAGTCTATATCCACTTTACAGCTTCTCAGAAAACAACAATAGGATCATTTCAGGAATTCTTTTGAACTGAAAAAGAATAATCCAGTTTCATGTTTTAAATGGGCAAGATGGCCACACAATGAAATTAGATTCATTTTCCACCTTTTCATGACTTTGTTTTAAACAATGCTCAAGTTCTGGTTTTATTGAGCCTTTAGAAAGTTTTAAGGGTTTCAAACAGAAGTAAACATCCATAATATGACACTGTAATTTTATTTTTTCAAGCATTCTATAATGTTTTCAGTATCACTTAGGATATGAGAACACACGTAGCTCCTCCATGGTGTAGGCACTAAATACACTAAATAATTGACAATGTCGAAGTTCGAGATGGGCGGCAAATTGTCGGACTCGTCTGACATTTCCTCTTTTTCCACCTCCTACAAATCAATCCCGATCAATCTCGCACATTGGTCACGAACCCTTACCTACCAACATGGTAAAAACATTTTTTACCATGCGCTCTTCCAAACGAGACTTGTGGGAACTAGTTATTGACAAATTCATACTAAATGTTGCTAAAACATCACCATATTCCTGGAAACAATCAAGAAATGCGGTCAATGTGGCGAGTTAAAATTAGACCAGGCAGTGTTTGATACAAATCCTTATCTAGATGCAGAGACAGTGCCTTTTATAAACGGGTATTTGTCCTCCTCGCAAAGCTGCAGAAATACCCAAAGAGAAAGAAGTTAACACTTCTCAGATTTCATAACCTAACTCCCTTCAAGATCATTTATCTAAAGGTTTTAGGCTTATTTTTTTCCATGTACATTGTTTCATCAGATAAAATTATAGCTGGTGTATTTACATGACACTCTTTGTATTATTTCTCTTTTTTTCTTATTAAAAGTAACACTTCTGTGTTCTTCTTCGGTTTGAATTACTGTGTGGTACATTCGTCATGCAATAAAATCTGTGCAACTGAGTCAACTCACTATAAAATTTCTGAACAGAAGAGCCCAAGGTTTTCAAGATGCAAATTGTGGATTCTGGCTGCCTTGGTTTGTTGGTGCCTTCCAGTCTGAATACTTGACTGATGCTGTGTTTGTTTAATGAATTAAACCTCTGCAAGTCAATTTTGTTTTCCTAACAAAATTAGAAAAACTCATCTGAGTGTTTAGAGGCTGCCTATCTTTTAATTATGTTACAGTAACATGGTCAGTAAATCGGTTTTATAAGTGGCAGTAATTATGGCCAAAACTATGGAGAAAGTTATTATTCTCTGTTGGAGTTTGACAGCATCTCTTTAACTTAAAATCGTTTTAAACCTTTAGCTTTACCCCAAAGGCCTCATTATCACTCACAACCAATTACTGTTAAAGAAGCATGACTGCAGACACGACACACGGCCATTAAAACAGGAAGAATTTGGTTTTAACAGTTACCCTTAGGTTTGACACGTGAACTTTCGAACAGTCATGTTCATTAGCCAAAGAACGACGTCTGGACATGTCAAACTGAAGCCACTGAAGTCGAGCTGAAATAACGCAGGTCTCTGTTCGGAGAGCAGAGAACACACATGCGCACAATATCACACCTTGAACACAATGTCAAACGCTGTACCTTCATCTCGCACGCAGCACTAATTTATTTTGATGAAATGCTGTGAAATAAGAGCTACTTCTTCATTTGTTTTATTATTAGTTTATATTAGCTTTACAAAAGTGCCATTTTTTGGTTTGCTTTTCTCATTTGTGCATTTTTGTACTACAGAAAGGATGGATCCTTTTTGTAACAAAGACAGCGCACAAATGGATGTTTATCTTTGTCTTAAACCATATCATGTTCTTAACACCTGTTTAGGTTTCTTAAGCAACAGCAGCCACAGTTTCTTCTTTTCAGTAAAAACAGAAGAGAGGAAACCATCTCTCGCAGCAACAGCTCAGAAGTGGAAAAAATGAGCAGCCTTCACACACACACATGATAGGTATCCTCATGAGGATACTGCATTGCTTTTCACTGCATTTCTACCCTAAAACTCAACACCAAACTGCATCACACCCTCAATCTATCCATGACACTAGGCAGCACAAACTGGGGTCTGGTCACCATGAGAACATTAGTTATACCATTAAAGGTAGTATCTCACTGAGATGCAACTGATGGCAACTAATTGGTGAACAAAACGCAAGACAGTCTCCAGGATATCTCCCGGACGTTCACAGGGATGTCCAAAAGACTTGTGTGACAAATTTTCTCTCAATATCATCACAGTGTTGTTGCGGGTGTCTCCAACGCTTCTTAAGTTTTTTGCAGGCATCTCCGACCCCTTTCAAGAGCACAAGAGCCATATTTTGGTACATACACGGGAGCTCTTCTGTGACTGAAAACATGTCCAGGTCTAAAAACCACGCCAATGATTAAAAATGTGTTATTAGAAGTTGTGTTTTCAATCTATTTCAACATTCTTGACATTCAAAGATTCACTTTTAAAATAAATAAACAGTAAAATTGTATTACACTTAGCATTTTGGTTTACATTACATAACATTAATGTCCTACATTTAGCGCTGAAGCAGTACATACATCTTTTTTCTGTTTCCATGTTACAGTTGGCACAAAATCTTTTTGCGTCAGCACGTTTATGCATTGAGCTGCTGCACTTCACTTAGCTTTTACAGGTTTCTAAGATGCTTTAATGTTAGCGTTCTTTTTAAAGCAGTCAGAGAGTTGTCAGGTTTAGTGAGGGGAAAAGACGGGGTAGAATCACAACACAGGGCAGCAACGTCCGGGTGACAGTTTACGTATATTATGATGTTGCAAATTATTTATCAGAATACTTACACCTCTGCAGTTTTCATTTTTGAACATCACTAATCTCCTTTTTATGCTTGTTTATTCCATAAAGAGTCTGTATGAGCAATTTAATTTATGCTTTTTAAAGGAACAGTTTGGATCACTGCTGCATTTGATATCTCTGTCTTGACATTGAAAAAGTAAATTGTGCTTTTCAATCTATTTTATACCAAAGTTTTGATGATTTCACTCGTTTTTTATTTCAACATACTTTCATTTCACACACTCCATCCCTATCTTTGTCAGCATCCTCTAAGAGGACATTTTTATTCTGTCTGGATTACTTGTCCTACTTGGCGCTGGGCGTCCTGGTGGGGTGAGAATTTATTTCCTCTGGTGGAGCCTTGATTTAAAGCACTGAGGTCAACTTGATTCTGGGTCGCCGTCTCTCTTGTCGTAACGAACCAGGGCGGAGGTAAAAAGCACACTGCATATTGAGAAAAGCAAGGTGTTGAGGTGCTAACAGGATGCCTTCACTGACCAGCTGTACTAGAAACTGAGCAAGGAGTCACACTTTTCTAGCTTTTCTGCCCATCTTTAATGATATGAACGAATAAGCTCAACTCAACCATAATACCTCGAATTACATCAGCTTACATAAGCTGTTTACTATATGCTTAAAAATTGTAAGCCAGCAATCTCAGCCTAAATCTGTTTCTCTACCAGGACTGATCCCACAAGACCTACTGACCAACATGTAAGTGACCAGCGTTTTAATCAGTGCAGTAATCACTTATGGCTCTAAAGTCATGCAAAGTTTCAGTTCTGTTAAATCATAATTGGACTTTGGTCAGCACAGCACAGCTGGGTCCATATGCAAGTTTGTCACACACATTTTAACTGGTGCAAGAGGAATGTTTGTGTAAACTTACTTAGCAAATGCAATTTCCCAAATCAAGTTTAATATAATAAGTCCAAAATGCCCAACCCATTTATTTAAAGAACAATATTAATTTAGTTTTGCAGGTCAAATGCTCGTCTGTTTCAGAGTGAATCAGTCACTTCAGCTCTTTGTTCCACTCCTTTTGTCTTTGTGAGAAAGCATAAAAAATGTAAATCTATAAATATTATCCTCTTTATCAAGCAAGAAGTCTGGCTACAGTTAGGTATGGTAAGTTAGGTAAAAATGATACTGCTGATTCCAATTTAGAAATAAATTAAGGACCTAGCATTCAGTGAATTCATGCATAACACCAGAGCTTTAGACTAGAATCAATTATGTTGAGAAATGAAAAAGTTGTAAAAATACTACTTCTACCATATGATTCTTCAACTCAATATTTATACAAATGACTGAATTATTGCCAGTTTGTGTTGGCAAATGTAAATTAGTTTGGTAGCTGTCTTGAATTGGATTGACTCCAAAAGTTAATCAATTAGTACATTTAATGATTACCTTCTAAAAGTTTGATTAAAATTTATGTTGTGATTTATGAGATAGTTCTGTGAAAATTCATCCAATGGTTCATGTAATGTATTCCTAACAGACAGACACTTTAACACACACAGATAAAAACGTTATTATCCGCCTTTCGGTGGCAGTGATAAAAACGCTTGTGATGGTTCAATAGTCTTGTCTTTTGGACACATGAAGGTGGCACCAGTCATTAACTCAAATGGGCATCCAGTAGTGCCCTGAAGTTGCATTAAAACAACAGCTTTATATATCATATCCCTTTATGTGAAAGCCAATTTTCTGCAGTATAGACAAACATATTGTTTAGGGTGGATAAATTTAAAGAAAAGTAACAACAGAATAAAAGAGTAACAGTTGGTAGATCATCATGTGATAAAGCATATTCACCCTTTACTAAGGCTTTCCTGTCGTGCAATAACAGGAGATTTGTTAAACTGGAAGTATGGAGGGTAAACAGGTACCCAGAAAGCGTCAGCTTCAACAATCAACGGATGAGTTACCAGACTGCATCAATGAGCTGTGCAAAAGTACTGATGAGTTTTACAAGCAGGCATGAAAAAATGCAGCAATAAAAAGCCCATTATGGGTTGTTTTTCTGTTTGTTCTCGGTTTCATCATAAACTACTGTATTTTGTTTGCAGCATAAAACCAGTTTCTGCTTAAGGAAAGCATGAATGTGACTCAAGATGATCAAACCACAGGTTATTACAGACTTCAAAGCTATTCAAAGTACGTTTTCAGTAGTGACAACAAAATGACTTAAGCTTTGGATTATGTAAAAAAAAAACACAGGATCGGTTTTAAATTTGTTCAAAAATGTGAGACACTGAGCTAAAAAGATGAATCTGAACAACACTGTTGATAGACTAATCTCTTCAGCACAAAAACCTTTTTATAGCAAAAACAAAGTCTCTAATGACACAAGCATAAACATTTCCCATCTGTGCACAGGGATTTGCAATCCTCTAGTTTATTTTTGCACAAAGTGTTACTAAATCCTTATAACTAAATTCCATGTCTTCCTCTAGTGCTTTTTTTTAGAAATCCTGCAAGTCATGAAACTGAGGTATACCTTAAACAAGTCACGAGTTCTGGATCATTTCCCAGCAAGTAAAACAGACAACATAAAGTTCCTAAACTAGTCCTAACAAGCCCAGTTCAAACATCTGCTAAAGCATATTTAAATCCAGCATTTCCTGCTTTGTTTACATTCCTGTTTGCTGCCTTGAAGTCCTTTGCCAAAAAAGAAAAAGTTGAAATGATAAATGATGAGCAGTTGTCAGCATGGGTTTAAATTATTGTAATTATTACAACAGTCTTTTGACTCCAAACACATGCCATGGTAAGGCACCATCATCCCCAACTTTCTTTCAATTTAAAGCTAATTTTAAAAAGAAAAAAATAACTTTTTAATTATTCCACAGAGAAATGCACAACTGTTGCGCCATAACTTCAAATCCCCATTTTAGGCTGGTTAATTTTGTTTCAGCTTCCTTTAATCCTCTCTTTTTTTTCCTGTATAGCATCCAATCTGGAAAGAGAACAGCGTTACACAGATGACAGGAAAACTTTGATAGGCTTATAAGAGATGAAATGATAGAAATCGTATCACATTAGCCTACAAAGATTAGAAGTAACTGATAAAAGATCATCTGCATGCATCTAAAGGACAAGACAGTAACTGTAAACACTATATATACACCTAAAAATTAAAAGATTTGAGAAGAAATTGCCAAACATTGCATACAGTTTGCGTAAAATAAAAACAGTGTGTCTACTAGTGTCCAAGTCTGTTTACACAAAAGATTGTCTACGATGGAAAAACTTTCCTGTTTTCTTCTTTAATTTTTAATTGTCTTTAACATCTACAACAATAGTTGTGGTCTTTAATGTTTTGGTAATATGTTGTGTTTGTACTGTTCTTATTGTTGATAAGTGCTATTACTGTTAAGATTGATCAGCCTGCAAAAGAAATCAGGTGATCTTCATCTTGACTGGCAGCTGGCAGATCAGGAGCTCATAAGTCTGATTTCTTTTCCACTCCAGTGAAAGCATCATTCACCGCCTCACAGACCTCAGCAAACCCACAACAGCTTCATTTTAAAAGCTGCTTTCTAAGTAAGAGATTTCCTTGTAATATGCATTATACATAAAATGCTAAAGATAATATTTAAGCATAAATGTTTAAAAAACCCTACTTCTTGGCACTGCTTGTCCACATAAATCCCAAGAGACACTTTTTAAAACTTGCACCAATAATGGTTAATCTTTTTAGCACAGATGAAAGAACTTGTCAAAACATGGCAATGTCCTTTACCATATAAAATCAAAACTTATACTGAAATTGTCTATAGCTAATTTACCATTGCAGAGTCCTTCCATAAGAAGCTTAAATCCTCTCAAATGGAGCCAGTCATCTGTATTCCTGTTTTATAGTCCATTAGGCAAACTCTGAAGGAATATACTGTAATTCAGCTCCTCTGCAGCAAAGCCTTGTCCAAAAACCATTTAATCGTTGTCCTCACTCTGCTGTAATTTGTAGGCTCAATATTCCTCTTTCTTTCCTTTTTTAAATAAATCTACAGGTTTTATTTAATCTGTGCATGTGAGCCTATTGCTTTTTGTTACATCAGAGGAACGGCGTGAGGATACATTATAAAAGTAAAAGACGAGCTTAAAGCTTTCAAATAGAGATCCAGATCCTCCACCCACAGACTGGAAGACATCATACTGATCCTTTTTCCATTATCTTGACTTTTATTGGATACACATCTGATTTTTTTTTCATGACAATACTTTGTGTGTGTGGAGGCGTCTTTACAAAAGGCCTCACACAAAGCAGGGAAAACTTGACCTAAGACCTGCTGCCCTTTTTCTGTCCTGGGTGGGGTCATTCATCAATCTGCTCTACACCAACCAGCAAGTTGTGTTTATGTTAGATTTATCTGTCTGTTTATTTTGAAAGAAGGTTTGACCACAACATGCCATAGTCTTGAGGATTCATCCACCCCTCTGCTGCAGTAAATCAGGTCACTTTGGGCTGTTGCAGGAAATATTTGCCGTTTTCCTCTGAAATGTTCCTCCTACTCGTGTTTTCCCCTCTGCAGCCACTTCTCACTCTGTGTGTTTAGAGATCTGCCCCAGTGTTGAGTCATTTCGCTGCCTAATGATGGTTTGAGTTCCCGGCTAAGACCCAGTCAGACTAAACAAGGCTTAAACACAGCCAGCCTGCAGTAAGTGTCACTTCTAATCCACTACTAAACCAAGACGGGTGCGCAGTCAGCCTGCACTGCTGTCCCAGTAACTGCAGGCATGTACAGAGCAAAAGTAAGAACTGCGAATGCTGCTGACGTCTCATTTTGCTTCTGTGAAAAACAAGCATCTTCTTGTTAGATTTTGAGAAGCAAAGACAAACAAAACGAATGAATGTACACTGTTGACTTTTACAATCTGTTCCTGCTGCTGGCCAATCTGATTAATAAATGAGCAAAAGCTGAGTGAGCTTATATGTCACTTGGGGGTTGTTAAAGATAATTCTGGTTTATTTCAGCCCATGTTTATGGATTATGCTAACACAGAACTCTTAAACTCAACTGTGGAGAATTAGAAAAGTCAGACACACAATCAGCCACCATCTTCACAAACACAAGACCGATGGTGACTGATGTGACTGATGTCACCAGCAGCTATTTTGCTTTTTGGCTCTAAAAACTATCAGGAAGGATGTTCATTAATCAGACTTGTTGCTGCACGTTATGTGCATGAGGAGCTGCTTTTTGCAGAGGCTGGTACCATGTGGGAGTGCCATTGCACAGACGTTTTGTTCAGTTTTTGTTTTCCTTTTTTTTTTTAAAGCAATACTTCAACTAAAAAAATGACCTAGTACTTTTGCTTCTGTTGAGGTTTTCAAGAAACAAAAAGCAGGTTCAGTCACTGTTACAAATCTGTCTGAGGAGCAGAGCTAACAGAGCAGAGCAGTAAAGCCACAGTGAAAAAGTGGAAGTCATTCAGCTACTTTTATATAAAATCTGTCCGAGTGGACATCTTTCTGCAGAGGTGGTTTGGTTTTATTTGTCTCTAAAGGCTGCATTTGTTTTCACGTATTATTTGTTTCCTTCTTTAGTTTCAAGCCCACCTGAACACCAGAGTTTAGTTGTGTTCCGTAACTTTTATCTTACTGTGTGAACAAGGAACAATTAGCTAAGTTTGAATGTTGTGTTTCAAAACTGTGTATTACACCATTTATGTATTTAAGAAATGTGTTTGGTTATCCACAGTGTTGTACTTTAACTCTGACTGTGAATCATTTGGGGATTAAAAAGTACCTAATTCAACAACAACCTGTTCTCATTAAAAAAAAAAAAAATATATATATATATATATATATATATATAAAGTCTGGCTCCTTGGAAGCATAACCTTTAAAAATGAGGAATAGTGTCAGACTTTTAAACAGCATTACATGGTTAAGATTGACCATGATAAAAAATGTGAGGGAGATATAGAAATTGGCTTGGCCACTTAGAAATGTTCAGTCACAAGCCAACCCTGAAAGAACCAACCAGCTTATAATTATTCCCAGCTTTATTGCGATTTTTATCTATGGTCCTGGAACAGAGGTCAGGCACTACGACCCACCAAAGGTTTGATTATCAGGTGAAAATTCCTGCTGGCATTTTTTTTTCTGGGTACCACATGTAAAACTCATTCACATGAATGTCACGACCCAAAACACTGAGCTGTAACAAGATGACAAATATTATTTATTTCACCTGTCAGTGGTTTTAATAATGTAGGTGACTGATGTTGGACATAAAAGCCCAAAGTCAAAGCATCTGTCCAATTTCACACCTTTGTTACTTGCATTTGAGCCTGACTAAAATGAAACTCAGAATTAGTTATAACCATTTTTCTGACTGCATCAGATAAAGTCATCCAGCAAAATCTTAAAATATAGGAAAAAAAATGTCAGTTGCATAAAAATAATGCTAATTATTATTCAGAAATGCACGGTCAATCAAAAGCTACTTAGCTGTAGTTGAAGGGTTTTCAGCTTAACTGCATTTGTGACTTTAACATAAATAAATCCACAAGTGAAAACAGAAACAAGTTTAATTTAAACTCCTGTATTATTTGTGTGCAGTCACAATCAATACACCATCAATAATGCACAGACATATCATGGTAACATCAACAAGAACTCCTGGGAGAACGACGCATGTGGTAACTTTCTTCATTTTTGGTGTCCACACTCTTGCTGCCGTTTTATTTTTCCAACTGAACATCATTCAGTCTCTTTGGTTACTAGGAAAAAGCTTAGTTTACAAAACCTAGAAAGCATTTCAAAACTGACAGTGTGGCTGTAACAACAAAGCAGAAGTCCAGTGCTGTTTACTTTGAAAGTTTTTTTAAAGATCATATTTTTTACAGAAGTCCTTCAAACAGGACAAAAATAAATTCAATAGCTGGACGGAAACTATGCAGTTACTGTGAACCACAGTACTGGAGGAATGACCACATTTGTGTATTTGTAGCAAATCTACTCTGTCTGCATCCTTTTTAAAATAAAGCTGCAACTTCTGTGAAGGAGGAAGCACCACAATAACCAAGTGTCAACACCGATATGCTTTACATTTGGTCTGTTTTGAGATTTCGGGTACTAAACAAGAAATGTTCAGATAAAGTTGCCCTTGCTTATCAGCTTATCAATATTTAAAGATACAAAACACTTGTAGAGTTTAAAAGTACTGAGCAGAGCAGCACTAGTCATCAACAAACATAAAATACAAGTGAGCAAAACATTAATGGTTAATAAGGTGTGCGTGTGTGTGTGGGTGTGGGTGTGTGTGCATATAATTTTTTAGAGCAGTCAGCCATGCTCACAAATAGGGCAAAACAACACTTGCAAAAGCACTTTTTTCTCTCTCTCTCTCTCACACACACACACACACACACACAACATCAAGGTTTAAGGAGAAGTAACATCTCAACAGTGCAAACCACAAAATGCTTGTGTGAACACACACATACACACAAATACAAAGCAACTGCAGCCATGGCACAGCCAGGCACAACCAAGCGCAAGAGGATGCGGTCAGTTTTACACCAGTGGATGCAAGGCACAGAGAGAGAGGCAAGGCAACATTAAAAGGGCCCATCACAATGAAAAAAGCACGGATGCACACACACACACATACAACAATAGCACTGTTAGTCCTGGCTGAATTTTAGCTTTGAAGTTCAACAGCTGTGTCTGTCTAATGTAAGAGAAATATTCTTCATCAGAAGAGCAAAATAAGAGCATGAGCCTTTATAAGAAAATCTACAGAAGCTTCATAAATGGGGCCAATTTACTTTTTACTGTATAAAAACAGCTGGTAAGCTTTGCTTTAAATGCTGCAGAGAAAAAAAGCTATATCGAATCCAGTATTTATTACAAAAATATTTCCAAAAAGACACTAAAAATGCTGAAATTTCATGATAATAACAAGGACCTGTGTGAGGCTTGTTGTGCTTTACACAATCTGAGGAAAAAACTTTTTCTATCGCCCCTCAGTGAAACACCTTCTTGAACAAAGAGTGCAACCACAAGCTCCATGAGCTCACTTCCTCAGCACCGATTCGCTTCAATGACTGCGACTGGCAGCTCTGTTTCTGTGACCAATGATCAACACAGAAACATGCAATGAGCTGAACAAACACCAGCGGCTCAAAAAAAAAAAGAAAGATGCATCAACACCGTGGAGTCCGGAGGAGACTCAATGTGCATGTTTTGCTTCAATAATGACACCACCAACTGCTGCATAGATGCCACTATGCAAGAAACGCAGGTGCTTAGGGTTGAAATGTTCCCCAAAGAAAAATCGCTACGCCCCAAAGTTGCTGAGTTGGTGCTTTTGCGGAGCAACTACACCTTCAACATCAGCTAAAACTCTGTCTGTGTCCACATTTAGAAAAGAAGAAGAAACAAAAAAAAGGATGTGGGAGGTGAGGGTTCTTGGCTTTACGATGTTCAACACAGATATGCAGAGGAAACTATGAATATAAGTCTGTGTAACCTGGATAGAGATGTAGAACTGAAAGTCAAAGATAACCACCAATTAGAAGCAACTGCCAGACTCCTTTTCTCAGCTGAACAGTCGGGGAGCTTTGACAGTCACTAGGGACACATTTATGGCCCTTTTAGGGACTTGTTGTATGGCAGATTTTGCTGTAGGGAGACTAACAGCTCTCCTACCGTCTGTCTGTGGAGGAGTGATAAAACACGAACATAGTCTTCCTGATTACAGTAATTCTGGTAACATTACCGTTCTTCAGCCTAAATACTACGCTGACCTCCAAAGATGGCACTCCTATTGGCAAATTAATGTTTTACGGCTTTTATCTATATTAGTCTGTTTGCAAGGTTGTGTTTTTCCACAATTTTCACATCTTGTGTGTCTTATTCAAATTGAAAGTTTGCGTAATTTTTACTGACATGTACTTTGGCCATGTAACGAGCACCTGTTTAGCATCCGTCAACACTAATACATGTATACTACTTCCTATTATGGTGATTTTACCCTATATTGCGACACAGATACATACATCCTCTGGGAAACAATGTACAAATATGCCCACACATCAATAATTGAGAGGCGTAATTCTCCACAGCTGCAGAGTTTAATTTTCTGTGAAAACAATTACGCCGTGTAGTGACCATATACATAAAGAGCTTTGCAGGGAAAATCTTTAAATGCAAAACTGACTGACTCAAACCGCAGGGCCTTAGCTTAGAAGGCTAAAGCTCTTTGGTACAAAAACAAGCTGGTATCTGTGAATTTAGATCAGTGAGTGGTCACATCAGGGGTTCCTATATCACAGATTAATCAGCAAGATAGATCCACCAACATGTCTACAAGTTATTTATTTACTCCACTAAAACCCACCAGTTCAGAGGCGGTCTTGTCATTATGATAATTTGTGCTGAGTGGTACTGCTACTATACAACGGAGTGTGTTGCAAGACAGATGGATTAATCTTATTGAGGTCATACTAGAGCTACACACAGGGATTAATCAATAAACATGAAACACGTCTTTATAGCAAGACTGAAAATCTTTTAATTATGTTTTTTTTTGTAATATTTATCTTTGTCGCCATGTGGTAGAACTGCAAATTATCAATCTTTAGGTTTTGGACTGTTGGTCCAAAAAAAAAAAAAAACAAGACATAATTGTAACGCTGATGGATGTGAAGAATTGTATTAAACATTTTTCACAATCATATCAAATTTTATAAACTAACTGATGACTTAAAATGAAAATCTTTAAGTTTTCTCAATAAATAAGTAAAACTTAGAAAAATATATTGTTTTTAAAATCATATTAACCATATTCTTTCTATGATTCTGATTCAGTCACAGAACAAATGAAGTCACTATCAAACCAAAAGCACATTTTAGGCTTTAAGGTTATGAACAAGCTCAACAAGTAGACATAAAAAAAAATCCTAATATGTGGACTTTAAAGATCCATTAGGAGGCTTGATAGCTGCCCTGAGATTTGCCTGTCCCCGTGCTAACACCACGGATTAGCAGATAGCGCCTGGTCAGTAGCTGTAATCAGATCACTGAGCCTGTATAATCTTTTTTTTGATAGTAAGCAAACATGTTGGTTTCAGGGACAGCTCATGAGGACATCCTAAGCAGCAGGAAGTCAAAAAATAGATTTTCTTTCCCCATTTGCACCGTAGCATGGATTAGTGAAAAAAATAAATCCACTCCGTGTTTGTGGTGTTCTTGCTTTAACGGTAGGTTCAATTTCCAGATGTAAACAAATCATAAAGCGAAGCCCGTGTCTTCCACCGTCTCCAGGGTAACTTCTGTTTCAATATTGTATGAGGTAAAGCCAAATCACTGTTGGAATAATTAAACATCAGTTAGGCTACAAAACTACAGAGAATATATTATGGAAGCAGCTTATTGGTGAAGAGGGAGTAGAGAAGGAGAGCAGTGGGACTCCTCAGAGATCAGAGACGACTCACTCAGACACTCACAGGAATCTAATTTGGCCATTACAAGACAGTTTATGAAGCATAATGATTTATTGCTTAAAAATACCAGAGCAACTAATGGTTGCAATCTAGAGGAGTGTTTCTGTCTGATAAGTCGAGTACTAAAAAGGAATATGGAGATTCTGGTTGTATATAATGTCAACAAGTATGTAATTTAAATTATATTAAAAAGGGACTTTAAAGGAAGGAAGTCACCATGAGCACTGTGTCAGTTTCAGTTTTCCTGGTTAATCAATTTATTTTTCTTTGGTTAATATCACCCATCTGATCCTAACATAATGGCTAATGGTACCATAGGATGCATTTTATCATTCTGGAGCACATTCTAACATATATGAGCTGTAAACACATCCTGTGTCCTACACCATACATACTGTATGTCCCATTTCAGTGAGTTTGTACTGCTAACTACATGCACAGCGTCTTGGGGTTTAGACTGTTTGATGAATCATTTTGGCGTCTTTGAATTCAGATTTTCATATATTAACACATGTCAACTGAGCACAAACTATACACAGCACAAAACCAAAGCCTTGAGCATAAAACAACAAGCCGCATAACAGCACTACATGCTTTCGTGTAATCATAAATATTCCTGTGTTGTGATGGGATCTGGCAGAGCATTATTTTCAGATGTTTGTGTGCAGAAGCGCACGCGTAGCTTTTCCTCCCTCCAACATGAGCTGACAGTCAGTGCAGATGCTTAAAAAGGAAAAACGGCACGCAAAACACTCAGAACCACTCCACAAATCAACATTTAATAAGGCATCGCAGCCACCTGTCTTAACAAAGTGCACATCTGCTACAACGTGAGACCAACACAGGTGAGGACACTTTAAGCATGCTGGAGGGTGAACTTTGAGTATTTGAATACAAGACTTCTGATATTACCATAGCACCGAGGGTAGCAAAACAATCTGAGTCTGTCCTTTTTTTATTGATACATTTGCATGTTATCAAAAAGGAGCAGTTTTTAGAGTCAAGCTTGAACACATGAAGCAGCTTCTGAAAATGTTCCCTTTTTCCTGTTCTGTTTTTTAAGCTGGGAATGAGAACAATGACATTTTAGAGACGCTGTGATCGATCACAAGACCTGATATAACTTATTCCAAAACTGAACCCAGCTATCTGATGATTTGCATTACCGTTCATAAGAACGTGCTTATTTTCTGCAATGGTTTCATGGTTGAAAGCAGAATTAGCGCCATCGACCTCTCACCTCGAGCTGCTAAGCTTTTAATATTCGACCGGCTGGATGTCAATCTGTAAACACTGTCATCAACATCATGGGCTTAATTGCAAAGACAAACAACGCAGCATTACTGTGGGCACATTTTACTTTTAAACCATATTTAAAAAAAAAAAAAAAAAAGAGAAATCCCAATAATTTAGAGGGTGTAGGTCTTTTTTTACTCACAGCAAAACAAACTAGCGCCAGCAGGCATCAAGATTAAGATTATTATGGAAAAAAAACCTGCAGGCGCATCCATCATACATACTATATTCTGGAAGGTAATGCTTTAAGAGTTACTTATATGTTTAGAGGCCTTAGTTTCCTATGATTGTCAATGTTCAAGGTCTGATTTGAAAATGTGAATAATGGATGGGTTCTAAATCAGACATTATCTATTCATAATGCTCTCTTTTGAGTGACGCTAAAAATGAGTTTCTGTAGGACTAACTGGGGCTAATTGCCTTGGGTCAAACAGCGCACGGTTCAGATTTACAGCCAGGAAAAAATATGATTACGTACAAAATGGATTGCTGCATTTTCTCTTCATTCAGTATAAAGATGTCTCCAGAGTGTAAAAAGCCCTGTACGAGTTGGTGTGTGAACGAGTGAATGGGAAACACATTGGTTAAAAAAGTGTGTGCAAATTACTACCTTAGAAAATGTGCTTTTGATGGCTGCCTCGTCTGAACCGTTCTTTCAAGCTCATTCCTAACAACTTATAAAAGGGGTGACTTTACGTGTCTATGACGTGACTAACAGCCCGTCTTCTGCTTTCAGATATTTTTGTACCGCCTCAGTGTGTGTTTAGGGTTACAGCCATGCTGCATGACAAAGATGGGACTTTTCAAAGAAGTTTTGAAAAGTTTACCGTCACACCTCAAACTGAAACTATATGTTGGCTGATGAGTATACCTGTGATTTTGGGAAACCAATGTATTAACCATGTTTTTTTTCTAAAAACTGTCATGCAAACCATTTATTCTGAAGATGGATGGTTGTGTTGTTGCAGGACGGTGCTTGTACCCAAACTATAGACCACTCCATAATGGTGTCAGTTTGTTTACGCACAGTATAGTCACCATGTTGGAAGGCAAACTCAAGCAGATAAACACACTTTTGTGCAATTTTCAGCTGCTTGAAAGGGCTGACAGATAAGAAATCATAGTTTAGAATCTCTGCAATCGGGACTAACCACAGAGATTAAAGCCATGAGTTGTCCCAGTGATAACAGTACCAGTAGCTGATGAATCTTGGTCAGGCGGACCAATCAACCATTATCCTATAACAGTAGTAGAATTTGCACAATATATTTTGTTGGTGGTACATTCACCTGTGCATTTTCTTTATGATATAACAGCCTCAGCTGTATGGATTCTTCTGATAACAGGAAATATTTTGAACCGTAAACTTGCTCCCTACATACGTGACAACAACAACTTATCTACACTCATTGTTTATATTGAGAACTAGAATGCTGTGTAGCATATTGTGAAAAAAGATTTTAAAAAGATCACTTTATCAGTAGTTTATCTATTCACACAACCCTTACCCTGGCTGTAAGCATTACTCACTACACCCGCATGTAAAAATTCAAAGACTTTGAATGCCTCGAGGTCCTTATTTGTTAACGGATTCTGGTTGAAAACCAAATCATTTCACTGTCTGGATAGGAAATCGAGGCCGGTTGATTTGGAACGTTTGGCCATTTCCTCACATGCACGTCTTCTGTCAAAGTTGGTCAATAATTTCAATTTCTGTCAATATCAATATATCAAACTCAGGAACTAAATAAATATCTTAGACAAAAGTCGACAATAATCCAAGTCATTCCTCTCATTAATGTGCTGTTTGTCCTCCAACATGGCGGACAAATAAGGTCAACACCTACTGATGACGTCAGTCTGATCGGTCTATAACTATTCATTATTTTTGGTAACTTCCCTCCTGTATCTTTATCTTTTTAGGAAACGTATTGTTCAATACTTGCAATGTAATGTTTCACTGTAACTATGTAGCAGCACTAAAAACTCAGGACACACTCAGGTACATCTCTAGTGTGGTTTTTTTACATCTCTGAGCATTTTCACTGTTAACAAAACACTTTAAATCAATCAAATACGTCAACACTTTCAGCTTCACACTTTAGCTCTGAGTTATTTTGTGTCTGAGCAAAGCAACTTCATATTTGTGCCACACCGTGTACCAAACAATGAAACTAAATCAATAAAAGCAACATAAACAGAAAACTACCAGAGATGCTACACTTGCTGACAAAAAACGTTTAGAGGATGTACTTCCTTGAAGGCGTAAAAGTTTGCAAACATCCAGCTCTGTTATGACCAACAACTTAAAACAAAAAAAAGTAAGTTTTTCTCTGGAGCTGCAAACATTTTGTCCCAGCAAATCCACGAGAGCAGACCTGTAGCAGCGACTGGAGGTGAAGCCATGTGTCTCATTACACTGGCGACATGAGGAGCTGTGGAGGCTGCTCTGCTGCTCTGCTGCTCTGCTGCTAAGCTCAGGGCTAAACGACCCCCGGCGCCAGCAGCGGAAGCGGCTCCACTACAGGTTGGTGGACCGCTCGGTGCCAAAGTCGGCTCCCTGAAACTGCTCCAACAAGCCGGGCAAGCCTCCCTTCTTCTCCCCCTGCAGCCGCGTTTCCTCCTCCGAGAGAGGGGAGGGAAGGGGAAGGAGGAGGAGGAAGAAGAAGAAGAAAACCTTCTTCCTCCTCAGTTCCAACCGGGTCCAGAGCTCGGTGCCCCCACCCTCCACCTCCACCTCCACCTCCACCCCCGTGTCTCTGCACTCACCTCAGCCCGGGTCGGGATGTTCACGCCGAGGAGACACGGCGAGGATATCCGAGAGCTTCCAACTTGTCCCGTTAGTGGAGACACAGCATGTGTGTGTGTATGTGTGTGTGTCTGCAGGGTCTCCGTCTCTCGTCGCTCCAAGTCATTCCTTGGGGGCGGGGCTTAGCAGGGGAGGGGAGGAGACTGAGACCACAGGGGGAGGCAGGGCCGTACACAGAGGGGCCGTGGGCCGTCAGGGGCCCCCCGCACAGAAACATAGTGTCCACCATAAATGGATTGGCTGAGGAAATTATCTTAATCTCTAATTAAAGCCATGATAGATGTCGATTTTTCAGTGGTTTAGGTTTGACTTTGTAGGCGGGAGCAGCCATGTTGTATCTTTGGAACCAGAAGGATGTGGAGCTTTAATAGTGGTGTTACCTGACTTTTATTTTAAGCATGACATAATAAATTATATCTAAATGCTTTTTTTAAGAGTGTTTGAACAAACAGCAGTGAAGTAAGAAAGTCAAAATCTGGAAAAGAAAACCTTACTGGGAGATTCAAAAACACTATTTTATCACTGATTGTTAAAGAGCACTGTTTTGTTTTATCACAAATTTATATATCTTTAGGCCTTTCAGTAGTGATTCATAATGAGTGTCCCAGATTGAATCCTGAGCTGTCCCACATTAGGAAATATACATCATATTTTGACAGAAAGAGGAACACATTTATGCTCATCATTTCTTCTCAGGGCGTTATGTCGGCATTCTCAGTCTCCAAGTTCTTCATCTCGTTGCTCAGATCTTTCTTTTTTATTTTTATATCTTTTTTTTACTTTCTTTACCATCTTGTCTTCAAACCTTGTCTCATTTCTTCATCTGGTCATTCATCACACAATCAGTCATGGAAAGGTCAGCCATATTATTTCCTTTTGGCTTTTAAGAGCAAATTACCTTTAAAGTGACATAGTTTTTCAGCAGAGGAGTAACAACTTTGATTTAATTGTGTGTTTGCACATAAGTGCACAGGGGCTTTGTAAGATGGCAAAGCATACAATATACAAATAAAATAATTCTAAGCAAAAGTTTCTAAAGGGTTTAATGTTAAAAACCTATAATCAGTAGAGAAGGATTGTTTTGTAAGTTAGAAAGTCTAAGATTTTCTTAGTGATTTTTTCAGTTTTGGAAACTTGTCCCACATTATCCCACAGGCACTTTTTGTCCCACGATTGCTTGGGTAAGATCTGGACACCTTTATGTACAGAAACTGAAATTTTTACAGCGTCTCTGGGGTTAGCTGAGCTGCAGTTTCTTTGTTTCTCTGTCTTGACTATTATTAATTTATCGACTCCCCATGAAGACAAACACTGTTCCTCATGTAGCCTTCTAGGGACTCAAACAACAGCCACAGGTTCATGTGCAAAGTGATCTCCAAATATGACACAGGCACAAGTCTGGAAAGCTTTTCAAAGTATTCACACTAAGAGATAAAATGATCATCAGAATTTCTCTAAAAAACAGTAGACAAATTGACAATAAAAAACAACAACAACAAGGAAATAAAAGCTTCTCTCTCTGCGAACTAAGAATCTGGGTCAGCAGCAAGAATCAATGGAGCAAAGTAATTGTTCACACTTATCCTCCTTTGTCCTCCTAACCTCAATCCTCCTGGCTCCTGCAGCAGGACAGGGTGGACAGGTTAAAGACTTTACTTCCTAAATATTTCATGGATTTGCACTTGTCCCACTTCTTCCCAGGAGCAGAAAGAATTGGTTCTTTTGTTCATGTTGGCATGAAAAAAAAAACCCACTGAAACCATTGTTTTGAAAAAATTCAGTCATTTCAGATAATATTAGAAAATGCTTTTTTATTTTATTTTTTTATTTATTTTTACCAAAACCAGAACGATATGGTAAGACTAACATCTTTGTGAATTAAATGTGAAGATATAAAGCTCCTGTTTAAAATGAAAAACACTGATCACATGGATGTGACACCAAATTCGTTTTTTAGTGTCCAATCCTCTCATCTTTCCTTACTGCAGGGGAGTAATTGTGTAACACAGTTTTAATGAGGAGATTATAGATTTTCTAAAATTAAAACTACTTTGTTGGTTTGAACAAAGAGAAAGAGCAAGTGAAACAGCAATTAGTCAAATTTTAGACAAAAATGTGAATCTTTTGACACCAGCTCCCCGCAGACAGGTTTCAGTCATTATTTAACTCTTCATTTATCCATTTCTGCCTCCAGCTCCATGTTCAGTGGACAAACATGAAAGTGACATCAGTTTTTTTTTTTAATAAAAGAAAGCTAATCGTGATCTAATCATCCTGCTTGCTTGTAAAATTGGATCTGATCTGATCTGAAAGGAAATTTGTAATCACAAATTTGGAAAACGAGGTTTTAAGTTATTTTCATGGATTCAGTCAAAAAACGAGGCACTGTTGTATAATCACTGAAACAAGAGCACAGACAGAAACCATCCAGAGAAAGTCTTCTTGAAGGATCATTTCAGGAAAGATTGTCTTTCTTTGTGCGATGTTCTCAGGAACTAAATTAGATCAGAGCCTGTGTTTCTGTTCACACCGTCCTTTAGGCCTTTGTTTCAGACCTGTTGCTCTGTTTGTGAAGAGGAAAAAATAAGTTCCAGCAAACCATTAAGACACAAAGGTGCCAACACTGTTTTACGAACAATCGTTTCCCAGTTATACAGTAATCGTTTGATTTACGGTTCTTTGTATTTGGGTCACAACTTGTATATTAGCGTCTTGCAGAGCACAGAGTGTAAAATCTGCTTTCCACTGACAACATTTCATTTATAAGCAGACTAAAATAATCTGTTTCTTCACATTTAGAACAGTTGTGTTTTCCGCCTGAATTGGGTTTTATTTCATCACATCCATGTTTAAATTCTCTTTTACATCACAGAAAGCAGTTGTTAAGTGTAACTTACTTTGTTTCCCCCATCAGTATTCCTCTGTTGGGTGACTTTCCACTGCATCTCCAGTGATTTGCTCTTTTAGCTTGTGTCATTCACTGTGGGTTTAAATCTTGAAAAATCATTTAATTCGTTCATTGTAGTCATACTGATACGACACAGCCTCTTTAGATCGAGTGGACTGCGTGATTTGATCAGTTTGATTTATGGCCACTGTTTGTTATCAGAAACATTCAAAGACTGTTTAAAATAAAATCCTTACTGTTGCACATAAGAAATATGAAACGTTATGTTTTTTTACCTCACCGAGCTGACCTAAACACTAACAGAAACAGAAACAGCGTTTGTTGCTTTTGAAATCACATTTGCAAATTCCTAAAATATAAAACATCCAAAAAGGCATACATGGTTTGCAGTTTACATTTTGGATTTCAACTCAGATTCAGACTCTGTAATAACCAGTTTTCTTACCTCCTTAAATTCATGCTCACCTGGTTGTCAAAGTTACAGAAGGTTTCTCTGTACTTCAACGAGACAGATCCAGATTTGACCAAACTTGTTTAGCTCTGGCATTACACTGATTTTACTGAATGCAATTTATCATTTTTATGTTAGAAGGAAAAATGACTGCAGCAAGTAACCTCTAAATGGCATGTCTGATGACTTTTTCTTTATCTCTAAGTCTGCTAAGAATTTATTACCTTGTATGTAATATACTCTGACACCATCTCTCTTTGTTGTCATCATCAGATTCATAGTGAATTTATGAGACCAATAAACATCTCTTCATGTTTAAGCGTGTCCAGCAGAAACTCAAGCGGTTCATAGAGGGATAAATCAGGCAGGTAGATTTTTTATATCATAAAGTACAAAAGCCTGATATTTAAATACATGAAGCTCTTAAAGTGAGTACTTTTGGGAATTAGTTACTCTCTGCAAGCTGTATTTTGAGTTTTTCTCATTTAAATTTTGCCACTTAAACAGCTTGTTGAGCAATCAGTGATTATTATTCCACACGTTGCTGAGAGGAACACGACTGCGCCTCTGGAGAGAGAGATGCAATATTGTACATTTCATCTGGGAAAAGGTCTCAGAGTTCTTTACAAAAATTTGACACTAAACCTGATTTGGCTGTGGTTCTTTTTCAGTAACAATAAAAAAATATATATGCTCCACGTGTTTTGGGACTCTTGTCATCGTTCAGAGCATATGGTGCAACTGTTGATGCTTAAAATGTGCTGTAGATGTCAACCAGTAATTCAGACGCAGGAAAAGCAACCAAACTGCAGCTATTTATATACGTTTCCTGAGTTCAAAACGATGACACAAACGTTTAAACCATTTCCAACAATAAAAGCAGAGCAGCGAGTTGCTCCCTAACTGAGGAAGACTCTGCAGTGAATCATTTGTGGGAGTTTCATCAGGGCTTTTGGCTGGAGTTCAGGGACTGACGGTGCACTTCTGTAAAGCTTTGAAAACCCTCCTTTGGTTCTGATGGAGGAACGCTTGTGAGCACAGCTCACTTGACAATACACTAAAGATAAAATAGTGTGTGCTAAAAAAAAAAAAAAAAAACACTTTTGTTTGTTTTACTTCCTGCCCAACCAACTTTTTTGACTTTTTCCTGGATCAACCAGAAGCTCTATTTAGTGCACTAGAACATCTTTGCTGAGCAATTTCTTCAAATTAGAAAGCCAAACATAGATGTTACCAGCTTCACTGGTTGTGTAAAATAAATCAGTTTGAAACTTTGAGTATTTTTTATTTCAACAACTCTTATTCGCTGTTATTTTCAATTCTTTCCTCTGAATTTAGTACAACAATTGTGCCCTCTAGTGGTAGAACGAGGACGTTGCATGCATTAAATGAAAATGACTGATTTTGCCACAGAAATGACAAAATAGACATTTCTGCTAAAATATGAGACAAGAGTTTTCCCATGATTTTTAGGAGCATCTCTACAAGTCAATTATGTACTCTAAAATTTTATTACATTAAAAAGTTTAGAATATTGAAAACTCATCTGTAGTATCTGAATAAGACACTAGGAGGCAAAGTCGTCTCGTCCAGTCTTTGCTTACCCTGACAATTAAACCACAGGTTTTATTAGCTGCTGAATGTGAGAGTGGACTTGAAATCAGATGTCCCTGCATCAGACTGCAGCATGCTGGCTTTATACAAACACATTAACATAAAAACAGCTAATAAAACTAATATTTTACAGTTACTGCACCACTGAGGTCAGTTACAGTAAATATAAACAAATAAATACAAACATGTAGATAGAAACCAGGGAAGCGGAAGGTCTGAATGGTCCAGGCAGACTTAATGTGATTATTGTCGCCTTTTCACAAATAGACACAAATAAAATATAGGGTTTTCAGACAGGCCTTAATAATTAGTGGTTCATAATGATTCATATATGATAAGATTAACTTTACTGACAATTTACATATCTACAAAAATACAGTTTTAAAACAACTTTTCATTTATTTTATTTTTACATTTGAGTTTATAGAATAGAAAAAATACATTATTTATCCCCTAAAGGGAAGCTGATTCATTTTGTCTGTTTTGTTTTAGATCTTTAAAGCTTTTGAAAATCTTTTGAAGTAAAATCTGTTCTAAATTATATAATTGCTTTATTTTGTCTTAAATCCTTCTCAACCCTATCAGGTGTGAGTATAAGCTGTGCTGCTGAGCTCACACATCCCACCAATGCCTCTTTGTTGCTCAGTTCAAATCAAGGTTAATCCCACAGCAGGATAATACGGTGAATGAAAAAAGAGTTAGCTAAATATAGCAACGATTTACGGCTGAATGATGTCTATTGTGTGCAAATTTATGTAATTGCCCTTTTGCTTGTAACTACCAGCAGAAAAGCTTGCAGTAAATAAAAAGCTGTGATAAATTTCATCAGAATACAAACATGCACCGTGAAAAATTGTTTCAGTAAAGATTTTAAGAAGTTGCTATGTGCAATTTAAAAGTGTGACACAAACACAAGGCTTCTTCTTGGGATTTTGTTAGTTTGATAAAAAGTCCTGCAAGGGTTAAATCACGGCAACAAGCAAAAGTTCAAATTGTATTGTTTTGTATGACCAAAAAAGTTCTTTATACGTCACATAAAAAGTGGAGGTTTCACATGCCATTATCAAGTGTCACGAAGTGAGCAAGACTTCAGGTTCCTGGCCCTTTTCCTAGGTTTGTTATAAAGGCGGGGCACTTATGAAATTTAAAAAATCTGCCCTTAGTAGACATATTAAGCCAACAAAACTCCTTTGCAATCAATTAAGCCCTTATTTGCATGTCTTGACTTTAAGCAAGTACCAACATGTATGTGGAATAGTTGCTTTAAAAAAAGCTAACCTGATCTTGTGCACATGTTGAGTTTCCAGTTTCAGCTAGAGTTCCAGCCCCATGCCACCTATGTTATGCAGTGACACAATTTGAAACATTACAGTGTGCACACGAATACACACCATTTGGCTGCAACTCTAAACCTACAACTTATCACTGAGTAACGGCGATGTGAGAATCTATTCAAAGCAATCAACAAAAACACTGCGAATTTAAAAAAAAAACATCTCTCTGCTCATATTCATTGCCTCTTTGCTGCTTTTAAAGCTGCTACAATAATAGATTGTGTTGTCTATTATTGCCTCCAAGTGCGCCTTCCAGTAGGAAATGCTTTCATCTGGCAGATTCTCCATCTCCATGGTAACGACCAGCAGCAGCAGCAGGAGGAGGGGGGAGTGAGCCGATGACCAGGAGGAGCAGCTCTGTGGGTCCCTGAAAGGAAACAATGGCAGGAAGAGAGTGGGATGCCTTACTGGCCCTCTGTGATCTTGACTGCTCTGTCTCTCTCTCTCACACACACACACACACACACACACACCAGGCTGACTATAAGAAAGCTGAGCTGCCAGTGACAATAAAAACAGGATGTCAGAAGGAATTTATCTGTCCAGGAGGAATCTCTTTGCAGCTGCAGACACACGGCGCAGCAGGCGGAGCGAATGAGTCACTCTGAGTGTTGCAGTATGTAAGGAATGAGATGTAAGCGGTACAAATTGTTACTGCTAATGTATAAATGCGTCTATGCGGTGAGTGATTTATTCCTTAGAAACGCAACACCTGTCAGGCAGCAGAAGTGAACGAGTTTCAGCTGCCCAGTGGAGCTCAGACATCTTTTGTTAGGCAGTTTGCTAACAGACATGTGGGGGGCAGCATTAGTTTTTCAGTGATCTGAGCAAAAACCTAACATTTATCTGCCCCGAGGACCATGTCTACCTGTTCAAAACATCATTCCAACACACAAAGACGGATGTTCAGAAATGTGTTTCTGGGTCATCTGACAAGTGATGAAAGTTATGTGCCAGACAACACAGAGCTACAACCCTGGAGCCGTAGATTTGCATAATTGAAAAAGTGACAAATAAGTTTTACCACAGATTTTTCTGGGATGGAGTATAATAAAGATGGTTCAGAACCTATTTGTGACAGATGATATTCTGAAAACAAACAATAGTAGAACTTTTTGTCACAACATTTTAGGGAAGTGGAAGCCAGATGTGAGTCAGATATAGCTTCTCTTGGTTCGGAGAAGTCGCTGCTACATTGTTCTGGTGTGTTTCTTCATTACTGACCTTGCAAACAGCAACATTTTTAGCAGAGGCTTTGGTTGCTGGAACATAAAATTAACTGAGCTGCATCTCGTGGCCTTCATCAGAGGACGGAACAGCGTTTGATGACCGTGAAATTATCAGACAGCAGATCTCGACTGAGACTTTTTCCCGCACGATTTTGTTTTTGAAACACACACACAGATTTAACCCTCCCGTGGCCTTCGGGTCAAATTGACCCAAAGTTACAGGGGCTTCTTTGCCTCTCTCTGTCTCTCTCTCTCTCTTTTGAGGGCTTCGAATTTTGAGTGAAAATTGATGTTGCATAAAGACACCCAGTGGTTAACGTTCTCAGATAATTCTAAAACTCTAATTCTAAAATTATTTTGTTAGAACCACTGTTTCTGTGACACAACCAAAATGCAAAAGGTTTCTCTAAGCCGATGCTTTGATGTACCTTACTGAGACATGGTTTGCATTTGTCCTCACCGCTTTCCTTTTATTTTATTAATGAGATTCTCATGCACGCAGGAACTAATGCAAACCTGATGTATTTAGGTCAGATTGTTCCCTGCCTACAAGTTGTTTTATCATCAAAGGTCATGCAAATGGATTCATTTTACAGTAAAATGATCCGGTCTATCAGACGGAGGGACAATACTATCATTTCTGCATTTGCTTAGGCTGTATTGTGCATGCTCTACAAACATAACATTTTCAGAAGATGTATGTAAAACCTTGAGGTTAATATAAA
Source organism: Kryptolebias marmoratus (assembly GCF_001649575.2). NCBI lineage: Eukaryota > Metazoa > Chordata > Actinopteri > Cyprinodontiformes > Rivulidae > Kryptolebias > Kryptolebias marmoratus. The sequence goes on along the minus strand of NC_051433.1, from coordinate 8,574,307 downwards.
AGAATCTCTTTCTCTGATTCTCCTGCATCTACTGCATAGGTAACACACACAACCAACCCCTGAACAGATTTTGTGTTTTATAATCAGTAGGAATTTAAATTAAACACTACATCAAGTAATGTGGATCAAATTATAAACAAGAGAAAATGTTTAAATGTAAGTTTCAGTCATGTGTCATATGTGTTAGCCTATGTAAAAAAAAGTGTTAATGTGATTTATTATGCAGTATAACTTTTTCATGTAATAATCAAAACACTTGCCATTCATTTTTATTTTGTTCTTCCTCATATTTTACCTCAAACACATAATCTAAGGACCAAATTGTAAGAATTAAAAGAAAAGATTAAAAAGGGTGCTGTCACCCTAAGGTAAGACTACATGTTTAGATTGTTGGAATGAAACCACCTGGAAACACATTTTGTCTGTGGAAATTTGCAATGCAGGTTGACATAAATTCAACAGAACAATGCTTCTTTTATTTCTATAAACTACATTTCAAACTCTTCTTTCCTTTTCATGCTTTTCATTAATTAGCTCCTCAAAGAGCTCCATCCATCTTCCCATCACACTCACCTCTCTTGTTAGAACATGAACATTTGTTTGTTAAAGATAGAAATGCAAATGTCTTAGAATTTTATCCTTTGATTTCTGATTTGAGGAGGGTAATCAATAAAAGTATTATTTTGGGCTTAAACAATCATTTTAGCCACAGCAACAAATGACCAGGCCGGATAAATTAATATAGAAGCAGTCTATACGTGATGTTCGACGTGATGACGTCAAGCCGCAAGGTGAGAAGGATAAACGTAGACGTTGGCGGCGGAGAGCAGCAGCAGCAGCAGCAGCATACTGGGCTTTCTCATCTCTGCTCTCCATCTGGTTGTTGTTGTTTTTAAACACATGGAAGAAACTTCACTTCGCGCTCAGTCGAGCCGTCACACACCGCTGGCGTCGATGCTGTTTTTCCAGGTAAGCCACTCTTTTTTTCTTTTTTTTTTCTTTTTTTTGTCTTTTATTAACTGTCACTCAGTTGTTGTACTTACACTTGAACCCTAAGGCTTTTATTTTCCTTTTTCTTAAATGTAAGTATATGTGTGTTCTTTTTGTTTTTTTAATGCGTTAAATATTTTTGTTTTATTTTAAAATTATGTGCTTAGTACGATACCTAATCTTTGCGTTCGCCTTTGTGCTGCTGCTCTCCAGCGTTTCTGGTTGCTATGGGTGTCAGGACCCGTTGCTATGGGCGTGTTCTTGTGCCCTGCACGTGCAGCTTCGCTCGGGCGAGCGGGATCCGCTGCCCATTAACCTGAAAGCGTCAGGAAACGTGATTTTTTTCTAATAAATTCAAATTAAATTGTCTTTAGCTGATGCTTTTAACTCTGCTTACTGTGCGGGCGATAATTCATAAAACACAAAAAATAAAAGTATGGCCTGAAGCAATGCCCCTTTTATAAACTAATCTTTAACCTGGTTACTAAAATATGTTGACTAATGAATGTATTTAATTGATTGAAACAGTGTGCTGTAGCCTACTGTGGTCTCCACAATCATCTAGTTTTAAATAAGTTTTAAATAACAATAGCAAGTTTAAATAACAATAGCAAGTTTAAAATAACAATAAGTAAATTTAAAGATTATTTATCCCTAATTTTCCTAAGCATCTTTGCCAATGTTGCAGAAAATTGCGTGTTTTATTTTTAACAATAGCATCTAAAGCAACAGCACCATTTGTGGGAATTACCTTGTTTGTGTCAGTGTTGACAATTGTTTGCATATCTGTGTTATTTACTATAATTTGGCGTCTGTAGCTATAAAGAGACTACTACTAGTTTTGTAAAGCTTGCAGGGACTGCTGTGGAATTTGTCTGGTCTCTGCCTGGTGCACCTAAACAGTCACAGGCAGACTAAAATGTCCAGGTAAATTATACAGACAATGAAGTGCCTCATTGTAAACTAGTATAATAGCTGAAGGCTTAGACTAAAGGGTGTGTTCTTTGAAATCTAAACAACAAGAGTCAGTCCAAAGCACTGTGATTGTAGTAATCCACTTTAAGTCCATATGGCACGAGAGGAGAAGGTTCTCCAGCTGTCACTGCGAGTAGCTTAAGCCGGTCAATTCCTGTGATACTTTAAAGGGCTTTATCTGGAGACACTTGTATGTTTTGACTGACGCAAAGAGCAGTCTGTTTCCAAAAGGCACATGGATTCAGAAATGCCTGTAATACGACCAAAGTTAATATTCAGATGTGGATAAATGGGTTCGTACCCTTCCAGCTCATTGAAACGTGCTTTGTTTCTCCTAAAAAGTGGTTGTAATGTATATCTGCGTGCCTTGTGATAAAGTGAACAGAAACAATGGTGAAATGAGGGAACAAACATGCCACCGGGTAGTTTGGTAGAGCAGAGAAATCAAAGGTGAGCTCAGAAAGAAGATTATAGGTATTCATGTTAAAGGTAAAAGGCTACAAGACTGACTCCAAGCAACTTCACGTTCCTCCGATCACAGCTGCCAATATTGTTAAAGTAAAGTATAAGGTTCACGAGGCTGTAGCCAACCTCCCAGGATGTGAACGCAGGTTGATCAGACGGATAGTGTGGAGGATAGAAAAAGAACCAAGGAGACCATCCATAATCATTCAAGCTAGACTCTAAGGTCAAGGTACGTCACTTTGATTGCACCATCCATCGCATTTTGAATCATAATGATCTTTATTAATGAAGACCCAGGAGGGCTCCATTAATGACAGAAAAACACAAAAAAAGCAGACAGGAATTAGCCAAAATGCATAACACATTTCCCTGCATCTGTACATTAGGCGAGTGTGTTGAGAGATGAGGATAAAAATGCAGAGTCACTGACACAAGGATAAAAGGGAAAACTATTATTGTGTTGCAAAACAGAACAAAATGTGCTGCAGTGGTTAGAGGTGGCATGTAGAATCAAACAACAAACATGAATTGTGTAAAGAAAGCTTTTTCATTATTAGTAAGGGAGTAAACAAACACAATGCAGATGTGGCAATTTGCAAATTACTATCACGTGTTAAATCACAAAATAAAGCCAACAAACGTTACAAAGGAGAGCACCCTACAAAATAAAACAGGAAGTAAAATCTAAAAGGAAAGCTAGATATTATAAAACAGAAATAAGGCTTTTGTAACATAAAACACATGAAGAAAAACAGTTGAACACTAAAACAAGGCTAAAAAGAGAAATGCTATTAAGTCCATATTTTGTTCATTATGTCATTTAGTTTATTCCAGTAGGTCATGTTGGAAAATAACTGTGAGTGTGAAGGAAAAAGTTACGACATAAGTTGTCACAATGTGTTCAAGGAACTTATTTAGTGCTGATCATTAAGAAAGATATGGTTACACACAGCAGATCCTGAAATGGTGTCAGGTTTCAGGAGCACATGTCCTCGCTCTGTTTTGTTGCCTACTTTTTATTGTCAAATTAGAAAGTTATTTGATAATTAAGTCAGACTGAAGGTCCGTAACGTAGTTTTACGACAATGTGCTGCATGAAAAGGAAAGAATTCATGAGTCATATGGTCCGATTAAAAGATCCAAGATGCCATCAGACCAAAGGTGGTAATTATCCTTTTAAACTGAACAAACCTGTTTATCGTTGAGCCTAATCATAGTCTGATCGACATGGCATCTCAGCTGAGCTGCAAACATTTAGAGGTTAACTTATTACTGTATCTTATGTTGTTGTGTTTTGTTTTTTGTTTTTTTTCTCAGACAAAAAGAAACTTTTTGCATGTCGTAATGTGCTGATTTTGTTTTTGGTTCAAGCATTAAAATCAGTCATAAAGCTGCGAGTTAACTTGTTTACTTGGTCAAATAATTGCAGCTTTCCTTACATGCACTTCCATTCTTCCAGAACGAGTTCAACCACCGTCCTGATGTGATGAATGAATGTGCCAAACTTTACTGCCGTAGATAATGATGCAAAGCCACATGCACGCTACAGTGGGCAGATACACGGAAAAGAAATCCAGCAGCTGACTTTTGCAGTTGTGTATGTATATATATATTAAAGGTTTCTCCTGCTGAACATTTTTTTCATTGCCTCAGGTGTCTTGTGCTCGTAATTCAGCAATCCACCACATTTGCCTTTTTGTGCTCATTAGATTAAAAACAAACTTGCGTCAGCTGCATACACTTCATTACCTTGTGCATCTTTTTTTAGCCTTCTTTGTTTCATTGTGCTTTTCCGTCTGTGTGAATGAGCATGTATGCAATCTGCTGATTTTCTGTGGACATTTGGTCACCGCTGACTTGTTACTTAGACCATCTGGAGGTGTTAGAAGCGTGGGCTTCTTTTCTACATTAGCTACATTTTAACTCACTCTTGTATCGTTTGAACTCTCCTCCCTCGTCTTTATCTCTCGTGCACATCCCTCCGCTTATCTGTTCTCGCCTCCCTTCCCCTCCTGTCCACAAAGGCTCAGTGCCCTGATTGCCAAAAGGTGGATGAGCGGGGATCGGGTTGAGCTGGCCATCACGTGCCATCTGCAAGGTCACATGAGGAAGTGCCCTCACATTCTGCACTCTCCTTTTTCTTTGAGCGTATTTGTGAGCTAAGGAGGCTTGTCAGGGCGAGACAGAAAGGGCTCGCCTTGCCAGGAATGACGGTCAGAGAAAAATCAATTAAACGGAAAAAAATATATCTAGAGATGAGTTAAAGGAGAGGAGAAAATGAAATAGACCTAATGGTTCAGGGAAGGAGTTAAGGAAGTTTCATTGAACCTACTTCCTCAGCTTAGCTAAATGGATCTGGCACTGTGATAATAGCCAACAAGAGCCAAAGGGTTTAAATATTTGCATAGATAGTAGAAGACTACTCAGTTTGGAGTCTGCATCTGAAAACTCTCCATTCAGAAGGCTACTTGGTGGGTAAGATGACCAGTACAACTTGAATGCCAGAACAGATCTTACTCTGTGGCAGCATGCAAAGTCTGAAAAACCAAGCAGAAAAAGAAAAACGTGGCGTTAGGACTAAACCTTGAGTTTAACTATATGATAAATTAGGTTAGGTGGAAAAAGCTGATGAGAAAGGCAAAGCTCCAAGTGTTTGTGTTTGTCTGGTTGGTGGTGAAATGATTGTAAGAAGTGTTAAAGTGCAGAAATGACAGGATGATATCTTACACTCTGGCCAACAAAGAAAATATCATGTTTACTGCCAAACATAGATAAAATATTGATTTAACAAACTGCTGGATTTGTTTTAGGAACATTTTAAAAGAAGGATGGTTTCATTCAAAAAATGCATCCAGGAACTGATTAGATAGACCTAAACAACACGTAGAACTGACAGAAGAGGTTTTCATCTTAGAGAGAACATTTCTTAGGATAAAATAAGGCAAGAATGTGTGTTTCTGTCAAAAAACAATTCCTTTAGGAATGAGATATTTTAAAAACATCAATAAATTAAGTTACTTATTTACCCTAGACTTTGTTGATCAGTACATTTAGTTTTTCTGTTTTCTTAGTAATTGCTTATTTTGAGGAAAATGCAAGAGAAAACATGCCTGAAATTAAATTAGTCAAATCAAGACTCAGATCTTTATGAAATCAGATATGATCTACGTCTTTGTGGTTGAGGTTTATTTGCTTTGTTTTGTAGGTTAAAAAGATAAAAGTTGTTCAGATCAGAATGTATAAACAAAATGTTCAGTCTTGGTTTGGTTCTTAAATTGTAACAAAAGGCACAGATTGTGTTATTTACTGTTTGTGAATGTTCTCTGTTGAACATCAGGTTTTTTTCTGCCCTTCTTTTTAAAAGGTTTGTTTCAAAGTTTAGTTAAAGGACCTCGTGTCTCATGCCTGCCTTTGAAATCTTTGTCAGAATACCACTGAACAAAATACTTTGTTTTTGCTTTTGATAGTTTTTTTTTATTCATCTTTAAATAAGTTACATTAAAGCTATGAGTTACTGATGAAAAGCAACACACTAAGGATCAGAGGTCAAGTTTTGAAAAACTGTTTCTATGTTTGTGTTTTATTGAATAAATGCACGAGTAAGCATACTGCTGCTATAAAAAGATGCTTCACACGTCTCCTTGTCCCAGGGAAGGATAAAGTTGCAACATAAGAAGTCAAGTCACTGAGTCAGCATCCCAAACAGGCCTGCAGTTGTTGGGTTTTCTGCTCCATCCTTTCAATCCTCTTCTTCAGCTGTGGCAATACCAATCATTCATGTAATATTTTTCCTGTGCCGGTTCCAGCCCCTGCCACCAGCTCAGCCACTCAGCTTCTCTCCCTTTCCCTCTCCATCACATTTTGTAGACCTTTCCTTCTCCAGGATGCGACGTGGTGACGTCCCAGCCAGCGCAGGCAGACTGTCCCCGTTCTAATGTGCTCGCATGTTGAGGAGATTACAAGGAAACAGCTTGCCAGAGGCAGGGCTGCTGTTTCCTACAGTTTTCTGCAATCTGGGGGGACAACTGCAGGATGCCATGGGGGAAAAGTGGCTCGGCAGCTCTGCTGCTGCTCTCGGGCAAAGTCATCAGGCGGGTCAAAGCCAGGTAGGATTAGGCTTTTGCTAGAGGCTCCAGTGAGGTTTAAGACTCATGTAAATTAGCAAGCACTGTCGCCCTAACTCTGTCCGATGCAGCTTTGGTTGACTGCCAATAGGTATATATTTCTAATGGGGTTAGTGAACCAAGTAAATATTATAATATTAGAGTTTGGAACAATTTTTTTAAGTTTGGGTGCTTCATAGATTTACTGTGATCTAAAAATATAACTTTCTCCGTCTTTGATTTTCTGTATTTCATTGTGCTTGTGGTGACGGGTTGAGAAGAAACATGTTTTCAGTATCATTCGAGCTAATTGTTGCATTCTCAGAAAACTAAGAGGCTTTCTTCACGATTCAGCCGTAAAGATTAAATCCTGTTCAGCAAGCTGCTTTTTCAGATTGATTACTGTAGTCCCTGAATGTAGGTGTTTGTTGGGGCTGCCTGGTGTTGTTTCACACAGTTTCAAGTTTGAACGCAGACAGCTTCAAATGTGTCTATTCTTCTCTGAGCACATGGCTTCCTGTTGATTCTTTGTGTTTCGCCAAGGTCCATTCAACAAGGTACAATCCCAAACAGCCTGACATTTTCAGCTGTCCTTTTTTAAAATTAGCATGAACTATGTGCTTTGTCTTGTGGACGGGTCCTATGTTTATTTTGCAGGCAAGTTAGCAAGTTACACCTAAGAGAACAATTAGTTTCCCTTTTTTTTGCAAGGCAAAACACAGAAGGCAAGAGAAGGAATTTAAGGATATTTTATTTACTTGTAATTTATCTCCAGGAAGCTTTAGTTTGATGTTATGATCTCAGTTGTTCGGTCAGCCACATGTGTTTTAGATCCTTTTAAAGAAGAAGATTCCAAGTAGGGTTGTCTTACAAACGGCAGAGCTCTTCTGTGTACTATGAAGAGCAAGTTTCAATAGAAATGTTCTGATTTTTAATTTAAATGCATGGCAAAATAATAGCATCATGAGACATTTGACACAGTGTGTTTATGTATGTTAAACTATAGTGCTAAACTATAGACATAATGTAATGTGTTGAAAACCCCAGAATATTTTCCTCACTCTTTAACATTCACCTATAATCGTGTCTTGTCTTGTGAGTTTACATCATCTGCTGTCATGAGTGTGACATGAGAGAATGAGGGGAGAAGGACAAAAAGGTGAAAGTGGGTGGTTATTTTGAGGTGGTTGGGGGTTTCAGGCTCACTCACAGATGATGCTGACAGACCCGTCACACTTGTGAAACTTGAAAAACTTTCACTTTTTTTTTTGTAAATTGATCTTTTCATGCTTTCTACCTTTTCTCATACATCCCCTCCACATCCAGCCACCTGGGAGTCATTTGTCAAGATTTTAACCAGACTCAGGTATGAGGTTGGACCAGGAGCTCATGCTATGAGGTCATGAATGTTGCAACAAGGAGCTTTTTTTTTTCTACATTTAAGGCATTAGTTGATTCAACACACCACATCCTTAAATGCCATTTAATAAGTATGTGCTATTTAAATGTAATTAATTATGTGCAACAGGGTTCGACAGCACAGGTTGTAGGACTGGGAAATAAAGTTAGAGAGGTTAGACTAAGAATGTTTGGACACGTGCAGAGGAGGGACAGTGGGTATATTGGTAGAAGGCTGTTAGAGGTGCAGCTGCCAGGAAAAAAAGACAAAGAGGAGAGATATGGAGGTAGTTGGAGTGAGGACAGAGGAGGCAGAAGACAGAATTAGATGGAGGAGGATGACTTTCTGTCTCGACACCTGAAAAGGGAACAGCTGAAAGAAAAAGAAGTTTAAAAAAATAGGACTTTATTTTTTGATCTCTTTGATCGGTTCAACACATCCAGTATCCTAACAAATTGTTCCAACAAAGTACCCTTAATGAATGAGCTTGTGAAAAGTTATCTATCTCACTCTTACATGCAACTGAAGTTTTACTAAATTTATATAATATAAATCAGGCTAGTCAGTTTTCACCTGTGCATCGAAGTCCACCTCTTTTAGCCTAAAACAAAGACTGTTTTTGTTGTGCTTCAGACAGTATTTTGAATGGAAGATTTTTGAGTGGCAGGTAACAGAGTCTTGTTTAGACCAGAGAAGAACTAGATGGCTGGTATGTACGTAGGGAAGGGTGCGTCACCTCAAAGTTTGAGGGAGGGGACAGGTGAGAATGTTTTCATAGTGAGAGACATGTCACTCCCTCCTGGATTCCAGGCATAGCTCAACTCAACATCCCAACCAGCCTGATGCCACGCTAAAGGTTCATTCCACTTCCTACGCCTGCTCAGACGAACTTGAACAAGTGACAGATTTAGATCGCGCTCACATGGTGTCGAGCCACCGATACTGGATAAAGCTAGTTTCCATGCAGGACTGTAATTCCCGGATTCCTTCAGCACTGTGGACATGGTAGGCAGAGAGGAGGTTGTGATGAACAGAACTGAAGCCAAAATGCAGTTTGAACACACCGCATTCGGTCATTTTAGGCGCCATCCAAACGCGTTTCGGGGCAAGCGTTTGAAGCCATCACTCCACAGGAAAAAACCCAGGTATGTGTGAGTAGTAAGACTTGATAAGTTCAGAGCACAATGCTAAATTGATCAATGTTTTTGGAAGAGTCAGAATCGTCTGTTTTTAGAGTGAAGTTGTGTAGATGGCACATTCTGTGATACAGAAAAAAGGAAAACTTTGATGTCAAGATATAAACACAGAGATGGCTGAAGGTGTTGACTTCTCTTAAATGGTAACGCTCTCAATCCAATCATTTCCACTTCATGTTAACTGCTGCTGTTGTCTTTGATGTTTTTTATGTTGAAGACTTCATATTTTTTTAGATGCCAACTTTTTAGCACATGTTGTGTTTTCTTTCAGCTGTGGTGTCTAAAAACATACAAAGACACACAACCATTCACACTCCCACTCAAGCCTTGTGACAGTTTATTACCAATAATTCTAATTGCATGTTTTTGATCCGTGGAAGGAAAACCCACATGTGTACAGGGAGAACATTTCCACTGTATGCTAATATCTCATATTTTATATTAATTGATATCTCACACGGTGACTTCTGGAGATAGGCAGCAGCTCCACACAGCCTGGAAAAGAGAAGCGGGTAAAGAAAATGGATGGATGGATATAATATTCATGAAACCTTGTTACTTAATCTGAACAAGAAATAGAACTTTTCTAGAGCTAAACAAATTAATTTATATTTGGGAAACTACAGTTTGTACTCTGCTGGAAATAGGAACCATGCATGAAAAAGCAGGTTAAAAAAATGGATAAATGGGCATTTGGGCAAACTGAAAATTATGTTCTGGAGTTATTTAACAAGCTAACATGCCTAACATTTGCTGGCAGTGAGGAATGCTGCTGCTATTTGTTCAAGTCATACTGAACCTGCAATTCCCCAGGCTGCTGCCGTAGATGGAATGAAATGCTGGTGTTTACAGGTGACTTAGACATCTAAAAACTATCTGGAGTCTGATCTTAAAGTCAGTATGAGTTACAGAACAATTAATTTAGACTGATAAGACATGTTTGAAATTAGTGTGTTACAAACAGATCAGATAACAGATCTTACTTCAGCAAACAGACAGTAATGATTTGAGCTGGAAATCAATGTTTGGTGAAATTATTTTTATTTATTGTTACCAAGTTGCTGAATTTCATCAGATACTAAAATAAAACGACTCTTTAGAAACCTATATGTCAGGGACCACACAGGTCAGCAAGACAAACACACAAGATTTGAAAAAAATAAAAGATTTATTTTCAAAAATCACCTTTTTTTTTTAAATAATCTTTGTTTGGCAGCCAATGAAAGGTCCACATAACAAACTTGACCTCAGGGACCAACATAGGAAACTCAAGCACTAATTACCCTAACTGACTGACACTGGCAGGAAAACTATAATGGCTGTTCAGGCCATTCTTACACAAGAGAGGGAAACACAAATGAAACTAATTACAAACTCACTTCAATAAAAAAAACAAAAACTAAATATACTATATTATTTACAATGTCAAGATTACCAAAGAAATGTCAAATCAGACAAACTAAACCCAAACCCTCCCCTACTGCCATGAAACCCAGTGAGGGTATGATCCCAATTTATGCAGATTTGATGCAGCTGGGACGCTTTTCAGTGACTGGCACAGCGACTCCAGCAGCATCTCCAGAAGGAACTGGTAACTCAAAGAGATAAAAGTTAATCATAGAAACATACTAAATAACCTGCAGCAAGATTTGGAAAGAAAAAAAAGTTAACCAGTGTCAAAAGGGGCAAAAATTTTTTTTTTTTAAATAAGCTGCATAAAGATTTAAATGCCCAGTTGTGTGATATTTGATTTGTTTAAACATTTATATTTAAAGCATAACAAATACTACATGAGAAATACTGAAGGTACCACCAGAACTAGCCGACTGTGATATTGCTGTCACACCACAGAAACTGACCAGTTGAGCCAAAGTTACCAATCCAGTACAGGAACGTTATGTTTTTAGTCTTCATCTAAAATCTATTCAAGAACAATTCTTGGTACTTTTATGAGCTTCATTTTTTACATTTTTTTTCTTTGACATGAACTGGATCAGACTGGACTGCCTATTTTGACATTAACCATAGGTTTCTATATGGTGGAATGTAACCATGCTTGTTTTGGGAATCGTTAAACGTTAGCATGTCATTTTTACTCAATGGGTCCGTTTGTAATTGGGCCTTCTTAAGAGTATGTTTCCTTTCTTGGAAACATAAAAAAAGGCCCTGTGATTGCAACAGGGTAGCTGTGGTAGCTTTATTTAACACTGGCGCACCTTGCCATATGCAGTCAGATGTATTTAGTCTTCTTGCTTACAGTTAATCAGAGCTTTGTATTCTCTGTGATTTTTCTGCATCAAACCAGTCTGAATCTCAAGCTGCAAATTACATTTAGATTTGGGTAATGCCAAATTTCAATGTGAAAACTAAAAGTTTCACAATTCTACTCAAGACTGCTTGAATTAAGCTAAAAAGGAAATACAAATGAAAGACCAAGAACTGCAATTAAGTTTGATTATTCACCTTCACAACATTGATTAAAATAACAGTACAGCAGAGTGTCCAAGTCAGTTTTTTGTGTTTCTACAGGTCTTCTTGTTACTTGCCATGAAACAGTTTTTTTTTTCTTGTTGTTGATGTTGTTTTAATTAAACTGAATTTCTGTTGAAACCCTTTAGCACCTCCCTTGCACCGGCTCCCCACCCCCGCAATGAAACTGGTTTAAATCATTTTATCTGATCTTGCTTCAGCAGACCTGTAAATGTGAGCATGCATGAGAGACGACTTGGAGACACGGTGGAAAAAATGCCAGTTATGTCTGACCTGGATGCTTCCAGCACGCTAACTTTGTCTCCATCTGCAGCGATGATGGCATGATAAGCCATCTGGCATTCAGATTTGCTGAATCAAAGAATGTGACTAAACGGCACACCACTGACTTGAGTCAGCAGACTGCTTCCTGTGCCTGTGTTCAGGGGGTCACATTTTAGTGCCTCAGGGTGGGAGCGATCCTGCCAGCTCAGTGTGTCCTATTGTTAGCAGAAAACTGGGCTCTGTTCAGACCTACGCAAGGAAAGCAGGCTGCTTTATCGCTGCTTGTGTTTATAAAAGGAAACCACCTGCAATTTTAGAAAATGTGTCATTTATTTTTATAAAAACCCTTATTGTATGATTCAGATTTCATTATTAGAGGCTTTTATTCACAGAAATGTTTTAGTAGACAGAGGGGTGTGCCCCTAAAGAGAAGATTTCATAGTCCTACAGTGACATCTAGTGGATTTTTTAGGTATTTTTCCTAAAGGCCACATTTTGCAAGAACAATAGAGACCCCCTTTGTGTCAGCTCGCCATCTCTCTCCTCACACCGGCCCTCCTTCGTCCCACTCCTTTTGTCTCTCCATCTGTCTGTGCGCTCCAGGCCGATTCATCCTTCCAGCACCACCTCAGTCTTCACCGTTTTGCCTGTTTTTTTTTTTTTTTTACGCATCTTTGTGTCCCTGCCCATTTGTTTGCATGCATGCGTGTGATTTCTTTACGTGTGTGTATGTCTGCACCAGAGATCCCAGCCCCACCGAGATGAGCGTGGAGCCCTGGGCCAGCCCACAGGACCAGGCAGCCGCTAAACAAGCACACAGCCCACACGACTCACCTTCTCAGGACCAGGAGACCTTCCCCGATAAAGTGTGCGTGGACTCATTCTGGCATGAGGTTGAGACCATCCAACAGGGGAGTGGTGACACAGATCTCGGCTGCAGCAGGAGAGACTCCAGACACTCAGAAGGTAATTACTCTAACCCCGGTTCTGTTTTTTATTAAGAGTGGAGAGAAAGAGCAGATACAAGATGGTTTATGTGAGAGCTTTTCTAAAAAAAGGAAAAATGGTCATACACAGCTGCTCACAGAGATCCTCCATGTTCTCCATGGAATGATTCATTTGCCATGGCAACATATCAGGTTTCTCTCATGTGGCAAAGTAGCACTCATCATCACCATGACGATACTTTCAAACAGCCTGTGATGAAGGGATTTTAGGGACAAAAACCAAATAGATCATCCTAAATGTTGTCGCCTTCGATGGGGTTTTCTTTTATTTTGTTTAATGAAATGACCAGATTTCATTTTGCTGTTTAGCAGATCTTTTTAATGTATGGGAAACAGAGGCACCCCTATTTTAATCCTCTTATTATACTTAATATATACAAATAAGTGCTATTTTATGTTTTCCTTGTTTACCTACTAACTTACTATCAGCTGCTTTTATTCCAGTTAAAGTTTTGTGTAAGAAGAGACTCTTTCTATTTATAAAAAAACCTTTTGTAGTCATAAAATCTGATGTAATGTACCCCCAGATTAGGTCTTACTGTTACTGATCATTTATTTCATTACGTGTGCTGCTCATTATACAAACTCATTCACCTTACAAATTAAAAACTGTCCTTGTGTGTGATCGTTGTTGAGAAACCATTTTTTAAAACTGTATCACATTTTTAGCTTTAACTTCTGTAAGAAGTTGGCTTTTCATGTTTACATATAATTTGTCTTTAACTGGACTTCGCCACAAATCAGTTTACTCATCAGCGGAGTTTTAAGTTTGAGCAAGAAGTGTTTTTGGAGAAGGTATAACTGTCACAGTTATAAGTAATCCAGTATGTAACTTTCTTTCTCAAAATAAATTAAACTGTTTTAACATTCCTCATGTGCACATTCATTTAACCTGATGCGTGTTTATGTCTCAGTACCTGCTTTGTCTCCGTGTTTTCAGAGGGAGAACAAGAGGAACAGTGGCTGGCCGACGCTGGCTTATCAACCCTCATCAGCGAGGACGGTGAGGATGTAGACAAGGCGTTGCTGCTGTCCACTCTGACCAAGACGCAGGCGCTGGCTGTTCAGCGTCGACTTGACTCCTACACACTGTCCCGCCGTAAACGAAACAAACAGCCGCCTCGTGACGTCCGGGACATCTTCAGCTCCCCGATCGCGCAGGTTGGCACGAGGAAATGTAGCACAAAAATACCATTTAAAGAGAGTTTATTCTACAACTCACGAGAGATGTTTGTCTCGCGCTGATGTGCTTCCTGAATAGGTTTCACCGAACCTGACAAATATAAACAGAGCACATCAAATTTTTGTGTTCACACAGACATTTATTTCCCAGTTTTAGGTCTACTGATAGACATTCAGGCCAACTTAATGGGAATACTGTTTGAATAAAAGAAATAAAAGTAACATGTCTTATCCCCAAGTAATTGTCAGGGGAAGACTTCCAGTTTCCTGTTTCATACAGGAGGACTGACCTATAACAATAAAAGCAAATCCCATGTAAAGGCCAGGCTTTGTCTGTCAGCCTTAGAGAGGAACAGAAACCCAGCTCCTCTGATCGTTATCAGAGCTTTATCAAAGGAAACACCCTGTATTCCTTTGTGTATTTTCTTAGAGAAACTGAGTAAAACACACATTTTACTCCCGGGAGTGCAGAAAGTATTTCAGAATTGATATTTATAACTGTTAACATAGAAAAGGCTGAACGTTTGTTTTAAAACTGCCAAAACTCCCTTTCAACAGACCCTGCTGCCAGAAGCTGAGAATACCGAAGACCTTACGCAACACAGTATGGCTTCAGTTGCCAAAACACCACTTTCAGGTAAGAACTACATGAAATGACCAGACTGAGTTAAGACACACCTCACTAATGATAAAAAAACACTTTTTTTAATGCATTTAAAGGCAGCTGCATCATCGCAGTGGCTGTAGTTGTTTCAGAAACATAACAAAGTCCAAACTTCACTCCATGATCAGTTCTGTCGATATCTGCTCATTCTACAGATTACTCAAAGCTTTAACCCACATTACCTCCCTTTTATGAGGACAAAGCCCAAATAAGTGTGGCGAGCAGTAGATTTGTCCTCCTGATGACTGATTAGAGTCATCTGTCGGTTTCTCAGGTTTAGATTCATCTCTGGTTAACTTTGTGTGTCAGCACGCCACTGCTGGAGAGAGTCCGTGTCTGTTTCGTGGCTCTGTAATGAGCAGGAAACGATCTGAATATTATTTTTGGCTATTTTAACACTGAAATAATTCACCTCAACTCCAACACCTGTATATTTATTTTAAATAACTGAGATCAACTCAGAGCGCACTGATGTTTCAGATAAAGCTTTACTTCAGTTAATTGGGATACTACTAGGTAGTATTTTTGTTTTTATTCTGTATTTATTCTCTTTTTTTCATGTAAAATAACACTAAGATCAAAGAGAAGTTATAGATAAAAACGTTTCCTCCTTGTTATGTTGACTTTTTTGTGTTTTTTCTTCCTTGTCCTCTAAAGTTTCACCTTTCTTTTCTTCACCTTAATGATATGTTTTCAGTTGACTTCCTTCACTGAAATAATATTTTTCTTTTTGTGTATTTTTAGCCATGACGTTAGAGCATCATCGAGGCGCTCCTAAAGAGGAATTCCTCATCACAGACATTGCTTACTGCGAACAGGCCGTCATCTTCATCAAACAAGCCAAATTTCCACAGAACAACAGCCAACACAGGAAAGAGGATGGCACGCTCCCCGTAAGCACCCGATCTGTTTACGCCTCCTCTGCTCATTTTTCCTTTTGGCTCCAGGAAAACCTTTGAGGTTTTTTATTTTTTTTTTTTAATGTTGTTTCAGTCAGAGAATTTAGAGGAAGTTTCTTGAAGTAGTTTAGCAATGAACCAGAAAAAGAATTTAAAAAGAGGGAAACACTGGTATGTTTTTCATTGCATTTTAGTTTATCAGTAGACAGATAAGCCAGTTTAAACTAATCTAAGTTAACATACAATCCTACGTAATGAAAAACTAAAAAGGTTTCAACCCTAGGAAGATTGTTACAATCAATTAGTCTTCTAAAAATATAAATGTATAATCAGTGTAGTTTCTAAATCAAGAGAATTTTATTGAACATTGTGCAAATTTAAACACTTAAAATATTGTCCGAGTTTGTTTAATCAAAAAAAACTTTTTTTTTTATTTAAACCCACATTTTATTCTGTATTTTTTCTGACATGTTGAGATATTAACGTTTGAAACTTTAAACTCAGTCCAAAAAGCCACCTGTGCAGGTCAATAACCAATAAATTATTTTCAATATTTTTATTTTGCCAGGATGTTTAATCCATTTCATCAGGAAGCAGCGGTTTAACTTTCACTAAGTAATTCCTGTGAGTTTAAGTCCCAGTTTAGAAACGAGTGTTTTGTGTTCAAAGACCAGCAGGTTTAGTTTCTGTTTCAGGCTAAATAAATTGTACTTGAATTTAGGAGAGGGGTGGTGTTTTTGATGAGTTAGTCTTGTTAATTTTAGGTAAATATCCCTCTGTATGCGAGTAAATACAAACTGTTTAGTTTTTATATCAATCACTCTTTCTCTTCTTTTTGTTTTAATATTTTGTTCTTATGTTTTGACCGTCATCATGAAAAGTTTAACTTGTTTTTTTCCTCCTCCCCACCTTCACCATCCTCAGCGGGTGGTCTGCCCCAAGTGCCGCTTAGGAGTGACTCGAATTCAGGATCTCTCCCATGCCGACATGAAGAAGGTGCGTCAGCTGGCGCTCATCGACATGACGGCGCTCTGCGACCTTTTGGAAGTGGAGGTGAAGCGGCACAAGATCGGAAAGAGGAAAATCCCAGGTGAGAATTCACCCTGCTGAATCATGTTCTCATAAGACTGAGAACACTCAAAAGATGAAACAATGTCTGATATGTTTGTTTTTAAATATGAAATAAACTAAAGGAAGACCAAAGCGGATATTAATATTATTATTCTACATGATCAGTTCTACACAAACTGCCGCCATTCACTCCTCTGGCAACTGTATATTCTGTTTTTTTCTGTAAAAATGATTCAACCCTATGTGTTGTTTTCCTGATGGACAGAATCTCTGTGATGTTTTGAGACGATGTTCACGTGAGACGCATGTTGATTTCTTACAGAGAGCACACTTTTCGGGGTGCCTTTGGCCACGCTGCTGGAGAACGATCAGAAACAGAAGCCAAACGCGACCATTCCTCTCTTCCTGCAGGCGGTGTGTATCTGTCCACCTCTGACTTTGCACAGCCCATAAACGTGTAGTACATGTGAAACAGTTTGTATGTTCTTACTTACAAATTACATCTGTTATTCAGTCTGTGTAAGAAACAGTGATGGTTTTTGGATTTTTGCTCAGCATGTCTTACATTCTTGCCCTTACTGAACATAATAAGGACAGTCGAACTTTGTGCAGCGGTAATAAAGCCATTCATTTATTCACTCATTCATCCCAACCAGCTTTAGTCTTTCAGATAGAGGACATTAAAATGTGTGTGAGCAGGTGCAAGGCTTTGACCACGCCCTGTCTGCAGCAGCAGTTACAGAGTCCAGCCAGCAGAGGCATGCAGGAGATTCACAGCTACAAACATCTGACTCGAACATTTCTCTCTGCAGTTGTTATCGTTTCTTGAGAAGAAAGGAGTCGATTCAGAGGGGATCCTGCGGGTTCCCGGATCTCAGTCCAGAATAAAGGTACAGCACCTGAAAAGACACGAGCCAACACTTCATTTAAGTAAACCTGCCCTTTTTGTTTCTCATGTAAAAAAAACTGAGTTGTTCTATAACCTACATGGCATTCAGAATATTGATCATTTTTGACTATATAATGCCAAAAATGCTCAAACATAAAAGCAGAAAATCAATTTGCTTCGCTTAGTTTAATTAAAGCTGACATTTAAAAGAGATCCAGTGAAATAAGATCGATGGTTTTTCAGCAGCTGCTGTCAGATTGCTTTCATCGTGCTGTATTAACTTCGTTATAATAAAGCAGTTAAATCCAAGTGGCCACCAGAGGGCATCAGTTATCACTAAAAGGTAGAAAATCCCTTTTAAGAGATCATGTCTTATGTCTTATAATTCCTAGGACTGATCTGATAACAGTGATCATCCAGTGTTGTCTCAGCTCATTTTTCTGTTTCAGGTGTGACAGCTTTGATCAGCTTATTGATTACTGTTTTTTATTTTTTTGCTTTTAAAAAGAGCAATGATGAAACACCAAGGCATACACTGTAGTTCCTGTTCTGAGATGGCTCTTTGACATTTACAAAGCTTCACGAGGACATGAATGAAAGCTATTTTAAGAATTAAAAGTAAACCTTTAAAAATAAATCAGTCAACAATTATCTGCTTTTGTTTTTTGTTTTACATCAACTTATAAATCCAGTTTGCCCTGCTGGTCTACATTCTGCCCTATTTTTCTTGGACCTGGGATCAGTTCCTGTGAGAGCGTGTCTGTCGGAGTTGTCAGAATGTTGGTTCACCCTGTAAACATTTGTGTCGAAGTGTTAGAAACTGCTCGTTCTAAGGTCCACTGCTACAAGGTGTGATCGCCTTTTTTCTGAAATCAAGGCAGATCAGTTTGAATCTCAAGATAAACAGCCTCTCTGGGGTTTAGTCGAGATATTTTTCCGACTAACTGTGCTTTAATTGTGTCATTTAAGTGAGAAATGTTGGCACCTTCCCTTGAAACATTATTTCCTGTCTGCAGCTGCTGCAGCAGAACCTGGAGTCCAACTTCTACTCCGGACACTTCAACTGGGACGAAGTGAGTCCAAATGATGCTGCTGCGCTGCTGAAGAAGTTCATCCGGGACCTGCCTGATCCGCTGCTCACCGCAGAGTACCTCAACACCTTCAGCGCCGTCAGAGGTCAGTGGATGCTACTCAGCAAATCTTCTAAATTACATTTGTTTACAATGTCAGAAGAGTGTGTGAGTGTTGAGATGAACGTTTAACATCACTGGGTTTTTTTTAATCAGATATTGTCTGAAATGTTATTGTAAATGCAACTATTCTTCCACTCATCTCCTACATCCAATGTCCAGATTTCCTGACTGCTCATCAGAGTTCAAATCATAATTACTGAAGTCTCTTTATGATGGCAGTGCCGTGTGATAATTATCTTTTCTGCTCCGGATTTGAAATCCGTAATGAGATGAACAAGTTGATGACTTGTTCATGCGCCCCGGCGCTGCCACAAACACGCAGTGACGCAGCAGAGGAGATCAGCTGCTTTTACCCTGGTTTCACTTTAATAAAAGAACAGGTTGATATTAATATTATTTGACTGATGACTTGCTGATGTACAGTTTGTGAGGAGGATCGGTTGCAGTGATAAATGACATGTGACCACAGAGACATAAGCTAACAAACCTAATGACCACCGGTCACAATGCCATCCATCATTAGACATCCCATTACTCTCAGTCAAACGCAAAGGAAATGAGCATAGAATGTGTGTGTGTGAATGTGCGTTCAGCCTCTCTTACCTTGTTTTCTTCTTCAGACATCACAGAGCTGAGGCAAAAACTTCACATGTTGAACCTGCTCGTCCTGCTGCTGCCGGAGCCCAACAGGAACACGCTGAAGGTAAAAACAACACAACGCTCCGCACTTTGGTCACACAAACACAGGACGTTGTTCCAAGCCAGAATAAAAGATTTCGTTTCAGCACATGTAGAAAAAACAGAGGGTTTTATATGATATCAGGTTTTAGTGAAGTCGATTGTGAGAAAATGAAATCATCAACTATTGAGAAAAAATTTTCATTGTTTCAATTTTTACTGTATTCATAAACCAAAGCAGATTTTTCTGTATGTTTAGATGTAGTATACATATGTTTTTTTGCTTCTACTTGGATTTAACAGAAATGTGTCCCTCTTTGACCAAAGCAACTTTTTATAAAACCTTACTGAACAGTTTGACTCATAATTCACATTTCAAACTCTGTGTTCTGCTTTTATAATCGTGACTTGCTTTCACCAACACAAGTGTGCAGTCAGCTCCACTTATAGTAACAAGGAGCCTAGAAGCCTCCTGAACTAATCACTTTGACTCCAGCAGAAGCAGCTGAAACTCACTGTGTGAACAAACTCGTCAGCAGAGTTGCTATGGATGATTCATGCTCTCTAATTCACTTGTTTTCTGTTTCATATAAGTAGACACATTTGTTTTATACAGAAAGACATTTAAAAATCTACAATAGGTTTATGTATTTTCATTCGTTTATTTATTTTTTTCAGGCTCTGCTCGAGTTCCTCAGTAAGGTGGTTTCCAGGGAAAATCGAAACAGGATGAACCTGTGGGCCGTCGCAACCATTATGGCTCCGAACCTTTTCCTCCATAAGGCCGTCCCGAGCCGACTGACTGACGGGGCGGAGAAAGGACAGGCGGAGAAGGCGGCTGACGTTATGAGGCTTCTCGTTCGGTACCAGGACCTGCTCTGGACAGTAAGGACACTCGTTTACCCGACCACAGGCTCTGCAGATTTTTGTTTGCTCCTAAAACATCTGATTAATGCAATCAAGCAACATTCATTCCAAAAAAAAAAAAATCTGTAAACAGAAAAAGCTAAATGAGATAGGGTTTCTTTTTTTTTTTTTTTTTTTTTACAGCTGAGGGTACCAGAACAACTTAGAGCATGTTTTCATAATATTTTTGGCTCTGTTCTCAGTGTTTACTGGCATGAAATTGTGCTCATCAGAAATGCTGCGTTGTGTTTCTGTCTCCCCAGATCCCTAATTTCCTTGTTAGTCAGGTGCGTAGGCTGAACGAGAACAGTAATCGCCGTTACCAGTTCTACGATCGCCGCTTCAAAAATCTGCTGAAGAAAATCCAGCCGGAGAGCAGAGAGAAGCCTGAGAAAAATAAATCAGAGGTGAGCCGGGTTAGCTTCTCTACTCTGCCTGTTTTACTGCTTTAAACACAGCATGCGTCAGATTAAAACGAAATGATAAAAACGGTAAAAGTCAGCATCAACAGTTTGCCACAATGTGATTGTAAGTCTGGTTCAAAAGAATATTTAAGTCATTTCATCTGTATTTGTGTTTGTGTCCCGTAGCTGCGCCGCACAGTGAAGATCCAGGTTGGAGATCTGGTGAGTGGCTCTATGGATTTTCAGCTCGGCGTCAACACTCGAACCTCCGACCTGCTGGAACATTTTCAACGGCAGTTCCTCCGCAGCCCTGCCAACGGAAAGGGCAAAATGAGGAGGTACAAAACTCCAACAAGCCAATCCCATATTGATAATTTTATTATCTAGCACTCAGTCATTTTGGTGTCATGTCTGCCACCTGCTGAGTATTTTCTTCAAAGATTAAGTGTGATGTATATACATTTTAATTTCAAGCAGAGAACTAAAACATCTCATCTGTCAACAGAAACGGCTCGGTCTCGTGCCCGGACTGCGCCCTTTATGAAGTGGGAGGGAATATCGGTGAGTTTTCTCAGCTCTGATATGTGCATGTCTTTCTGCTCACTGAGCTGATGAGAGGAGTAGGGGGAAATGTTAAGAGACAAAGACACAAGGGCTGTACATCTGCAGTTATCAGAGCAGATAAATGCTTATTACAGACATGTCTGTGCACTCACATGAGCACGGGCGGAGTGAACAACACAGCAGAAACTTTTTCAGTCTGTTTCAGTCTGCGTTCTGATAAACATTTTTTTTAAAACTGCTTTTTTGTTTGCAATCAGTTAAGTCCAAAAATATAAAAGCCATTGTGTTTTTAGAACGTTTTTCCTGTTTTGTTAGTTGCTTTGGGATTTTAATCTGCCAGGCAAACAAACATTTAAAGATTTTTTAAATTTTTTTTTAACTGAAGCTGACAATTCATTGGCCAAACAATAAAATGTTGATTAATTAATTCATAATAAAGCTATTTACAACCACCACTATTGTATTAAGGGAATAATTTTGTGTTTGTGCAGGTGAGCACTGTCTGGACCTGGACACACACCTGATGGACCTGTACAACAGTAACCCCGGAGGAGAATGGGTCATCAAACGGAAACCCAACGGAGGCCGAGGCGTGTGACCCGAAGCCTGTGGGACAAAACATGAGCAGATCGAGGAACAGCTTTCAGAAGAGAGATAAAGACAGATTCTTAAACCCTCTTCGTGTCCTGATCATCCTCTGAGCAACAAGCAGGAGAAAGACAGATGGATGGAAGCGAACAGATTTGTGGAGGATCTGCCTGGAGCAGAGCCGAGAAACTGTGATCTCTTCAAAACCAACTGCGCTTTGTCTTCCATCCTCCACTTTTTTTGGTCTGTTTCTTTCCATCTTTTTTTTTTTTTTTTTTCCTTTTTGGATCATCATCATCGGTTTCCTGCGTTACTGCAGGGCCGCGTCGCTGCGAGCGAAAAGCTGCTTATGTGACTCATTACTTCCAACAGAGAACCTGCTGCACAGAAACGAGAAGAGAGGAGACAGTGAGCGGGCTCGGGGGTTTGTTTCTGGGTCTTTTCTCCGAAGCAATCATCTCCAACCACAAGCGAACAGATGGGGATGCAGAGCACCTCTGGCTATACTGAGCCCCAGTCACCCCCCACCCTCTGCCAGCTTCTGCTCCGAAAATGGAATTTTTTTTTTTCCCCGTTGTGGATTTAATCCAAGGAGAGAAAAATCTGATAAAGGGGTTTTCTTTACATATTCTGGGGAAAACCAATATAACATATGATGTGAATGAACATGAACGAGGTTTTAATTTTGTCAGAAGGTTCAGCTAAAGCTGCAGCTATCAGGAGCTGCTGAATCTGATCTACTTATTATCAGATCCCAGCTGCGTTTTAAGACCAAGACTTAAACTTTGTTTAGAAAGGGACTGAAATAAATGTGTGTGAGTAAATATAAATATATAAATAAATATCAGTAGACCGTCCAAGAATCCCTCACAAATCAATGCTGAAAAAGCCTGAAATGACTTTGTTTTTTATATATGTATAAAAGTGTTGCAACACCAAGAACTTTGGTACTTATACCTGTACCTCTAAAGGGAGGAGTTAGGCTCACAGTGAAGCTGGTCTTCATTTTGTCATTTTCAAACACTAAATGAAGCTAAAAGTGCTGAAGTGGCTCATGGGGCAACCTGGGATTATTATTAATATTATTATTTATATGAATGTAATACCAATGTTTTTGTTGTTGGTGAGTATTGTGTAAGATAGAGACGCCAGGATAATGTGTTTCTGCACTCTGTGGAGACTCTGCAGCGTTTGTGTTCATGATTCTTCACATTCAGATGTCTCTACATCTGTCAGTTCGATCCTTCTCCTGTTTAGTCACACTCTGCCACGGCAGGAGGACTGCTGTCGTTTTGCTTCTTGAAGCCATTCAAAACACAAGCAGCAAATGAATGTATTTCACGTTTTTCCTGCGCCGGTTGTCAATTGCTACACGCAGTCGGAGCCATGTTGTTGCTCCGCGGCCATTTTGTTGGAAGTGTCTTGCACGCGCTGCTCGATAGAGGAAATAATGACAGCGGGCCCCGCACCAGCATCCATCAACACCCCCTGCTCCATCTCTGTCACCCCTCCATAATGAACCATAATGGCAGCATCTGAAACACGGGGAGGAATC
Organism: Kryptolebias marmoratus; assembly: GCF_001649575.2. NCBI lineage: Eukaryota > Metazoa > Chordata > Actinopteri > Cyprinodontiformes > Rivulidae > Kryptolebias > Kryptolebias marmoratus. The sequence continues at coordinate 8,550,825 of NC_051433.1, read as the reverse complement.
ACATTTCTCCAATAAAGCAGGAGGCAATAAATGGCTGTTATAAATTCTGCGGCCCTCGCACCCAACGACCGCAGTGTTTGTGCGCGTTGAGCTTCATTACACACGTCCGATTGGCCTGTCGAAGGGTCGCGGGCACAGCTCAGTGCCTCAGCACAAAGCGAGCCGACGAGACGGCCTTCTGCTGACAGTCAGGAGAACTAGGTCACCTCTGAAGCAGCTTCCCAAAGGGTGAGCAGCGTGACTCCAAACACCCCAAGGAGCAGAGTCCATGGAGACTCATTGTCTGAACAGTGTCACCCCTTCACAGTACAGTAGTTCCTTAATGACTCTGTGTGTGTGTGTTTGTATATATGTAGATGTGTTTGTGTGTTTTAGAAAGAGGCTCAGAAACAGTGTTATTTGTATAAATATCCAGGGACTATCATGAAACTGAACAATGAACTCTTATGGGAACATTTGTTTCCAGCTGTGATCAAAGTGTGCACCTCTTAATGGTCGAGATTTGAGGCGTCCTCCAGCAGACGTCAGAATGTATATTTATGCTCTTTTCACAAAGTCCTTGTTTTTAAACACGTCTGTGAAAACACTTTTCTGTAGAAAGAAAACTTTTTGGAAAAAAAATGCTTCCTTTTGGCAATAAACGTGACTTTAATGTGAGAATATGATTTATTTCTTCATTATGAGCTAACGGCCATGGCTGCGAGATTGGTATCAGCAGGAGCATCATTCATCAGCAGCGCAGGAGCGTCCGTGCATCCAGACAGAGCAGAAAACATACATGTGTGAAAACAGGGACGGCGTATTGTGAAGGACCGGGTTTATTCTGCTGCAATAATCAATGGTGAGATTATCCTTGTAATGTGTTCAGGCAGAGAGGCCAGAGAGGCTCAGGCCACTGATTAATCAACACCACCACTCCTCCAAAAGCAGGGAAAAAAAAAAGTGCAGTTAACCGCTTCATCAACTCTGATTATTCAAGGTCTTATTGTGTCCACACGAACCCAAGAAAGACTGAAATAACAAAATCAATGCGTTGTATACTATTCATTATCGCCTGCCGCCATAAAAGGTGGACAATCTTTTAGTTGTTTGTGTCTGTGTTCATTTCTGTCTGTTAGCAAAATATCCTGTGAACCTTGTAATCACTAGATGTACAGCAGGTTAACTTTAACCTGATTTAAGATGATTGACCTTAGCAAACCTATAAAGGGCCACAACTCAGTTAATGTTACAGATATTGAGCTCAAATTTAACGTGGTGGTAGCTGAGAGTCATTCGCAACACTTTAAGCTCTAACATGTCACACGCAATTTTTATTTACCTCCTATATAGACGTGGAGGACGTAAGAAACAAACGTGAAGATTTTTCATCCTAAATTAAGTGATGAAATATCTTTAAACCTAAGTTGGCAGTGTGTTTCAGTCATCCCATACCCTGTCTTCATGTGTGTTGTGTTCTGTCAGCCTTATTGAAAGAAAACCAAATTGCACCCACCCACCCACACGGCAGCCAGCCTGCCAGACGCAGGCCCCTTTGGCCTGCTGCAGATTTAAATGACTGTAATCAGTGGATGAATAGCAATCAGCAGTCTTGTATGAACTGCTGGCAGAACGCCTGACCCCCAGCTCTCTCCACCAATCAGAGCGCTGCGTCCCATTCATGACTAATCACAACGTGTACCCAGAGCTCACCACTTCCCTCATAATTGACGGAAGAAGCGTTCTTCTCTTCCTTTGAGTCTTTTTGTGTCGGGCTGACCGGATTGATGAGGGATGACGGTGGAGATGAAGCTCTTTCCTGCGTTTCTTTTTTGTGTGTGTGTGTGGGTGTGTGTGTGGTGGCAGCCGTGGTTTTCCTCCTGGCACGAGCCATCGTCACAGAGGAGAGTTTGAATAAAACTCCCGTCAAGTTTCAGATTCAGACGTAGTTTCGGTGAAAAATTAGTTTAAATCAGACCAGAAGCAAGACGGCTCTAAACTGGCTTCTCTGGTTTTAAGCCTATATGTTTATTTATAGAAATACACTTTATAATTTAACATTTTACTGTGTAGCATATTAAAAGGGTTGAATAATTACAAGAAAGAACAAAACAAAGCATAATGTTCAAATTAATTACAATTATACTTGATTACACTTGAGTCACTAAAGTGCAACATAAACAAATTTGAGTTACATGTTTTGATACAGGAGCAAAATTTCTTGACATTTGAATCAAGTTGTGGTTTATTAATAAGGGAATACAAACAATGTGGACATTTAGAGGCATTTCCAAATTCACTGTGAAAGTTAGTGTTTGTTAAGTTTTTTGTGATGATGACTCCTGAGTACTTTCAGCAAATGAATGCAAGTCAGCTCGAGAATTGAGATAAAGTCATTTAAGCAAAATATATTCATGTGTGTAGATTTTGTATGCTTAAGAAGTGAAAACCTACCTTGTTTCTGACAAGTCTGAACCAAAAAATGCCACCGAAATGACTAAAAAAAGAAAAGAAAAGAGGGTTAATGAAAGGGGCTAGTCAGAGGGGAGATGGATGGATGAGGATGCCTCTGTGTTTGTGACGTGACTCCCCCCCCCCCCCCCCCCCCNTCCTATCTCCTCTCTTTCTTACCCTCTGCCTCCCCCCGCCGACTCTTACCCACCCCCTGCTCGCTGCCAGGGGTGGATCCCAGCGTTTATCTCCAGCATCCAGCCTCTGCGTCTCCTAGCAACAGAACAAGGGCCATTTAACTGCCCCAGCATCCTCCCGCTTTATCCGCTCGCTTGTTACACACAACATGCCAACTGCCTTTGTTCGCATGTTCCGCGCTTTTATGTCTCTTCACGAGGCCGTAAACTCTCCTCTGAGCCCGTCCGTTGGTGTTTTTTGTTGTACGACTTGTCTCCCATGCAGGCCTGCAGCTCTCAAACCCTATCAGTGCCACACTCAAGGGCAGACAGACAGGCAGGAGAGGCTTTTCTGTCAGGACGTGTCTCTCCAGGTGCACACACACACACACACACACACACAATCAGTGGGGGAAGACAGGACTTGGCCCCCAGTCTAAAAGGCCCTCGCAGAATCAATTAGCATTGAGATTAATGAAGTGCGTAATGAAGAGAGTGCTATCGCTCCTGCAGACAGCCGACAGACAGGCAGAGGGATGATTGGAAATCTGCGTCAGGAAGACACGCTGAAAGGAACATCAAAGATATTCAAATAACCACTTGGGCCTTTATTTTCTCCAAGAAAAGTGCCAAATTAAAAGCAGCGCGGCTTTAAATAAACCTACAATATGTGTGTGGTTCTAATATAATCACATTTCCATATAAAAAGTGCCATTAATAAAGCACATAATTAAAGATAAAATGATTGCATGGAAAAGCCTCATTTTTATCTTTCAGTGTCCATCAGTGCAAATATGCTAAAAGGAGGCTGCTTCCGGTGCAGATAATCCTGGGTGATATTCTCACACAGCAGGATGGATTCAGAGCTCAGTTTAGATTTTTATACATGTTTCTCAGAGGACTTGGAAAAAAACCAATGAAGATTGAGGCTGAAGGAAACACAATCTGTGAAAAATGTCACATAAACCTAAATAAATTGTTCAGCTTTTTACTGGTGATCATCAGCAGCCAATGACCTGTTATTGAACAATAATCTTCACCTTCTTCCTTCAACAAATCCTGGTCGTATTTGCAAAATTCTGGTCCTGTGTTCTTCTCTGGAGGTTTTAGCTGCATCTGAGCAGAAAGAATATCTTTATGCAATGTAAAATATGTCCAGCAGCTTCATTTGTCTGCCAACAATTACAGAAATAATAAAAACTCCTGCTCCACCTACCTGCTGCTACATGTTTTATGCTTCAGATTGACTTTTTTTTAAGCATTTTCCAAAATTTTCAAATTTTTTATATTGCAGTACAAGCTGGCTTTAGTTTTATCTGAGTGAGGAATGTCCCTATTTGACAGATTTTGCTTTTTAAGAAGCGTGTTTATATCTTGTAGTGCTTAAATCTCTTAAATGTTTTGCATCTTGTGGTGAACTCTTTTATTCCGTCGTGAAATACAGATTTGATAAAGATGCCTACCTGCTACAGTTTGTTCTTAGAGCCCATTTCAGATGTAAAACAGGGTTTTTTTAATACCTCATGGTGGAAAGAATCCACCTCTGCTATACTCAGGCTGCAGAGTTTTGATTATTTCTGTAACTGTGAGCTGCTGGGAGTTTAAAGTTAATCTGAGCCATTTATGCACTCAAACTGTGACAAGATTGTTTTTAGGGAGAAAATAAATAAAACTTCAAAAAGGCATCGTAAATTCTTTCTTTGGCATTAAAACACTGGAAAAAACTGCCATTTCATGAAATAAACAGGAAATGTTGCAGGAGAAGTAAAAGCTGTGGCTCAGAGGGATGAGATGTCTTTTAATAATAATAATTTTTAAAAAAACTGTTTGACACATTTCACCCCCAAAAAGTCATCAGTGTTTGACTGTAAATAACAAATGCTTCATATATAATAAAGGTTATTTTTTAAATAAACTGATAAGAGTTTAAATCAAAGACTAAATGAAGGAAGATTTTTGCTCCTTTAAACTGTAAACATCTTCATTGTTTTAGCCGACTGATAGGAGGTGAAAAGCTCATTATTGTTGGCTCTGCATTGTGATTGTTGACTTGTTTGTAGCGTAAATCTCACACACACACACACACACAATGACAGACACTCATTTCCTTGAAACACACACATTCAGAGACACACAGACTGACAGCCTGTCTCACACTGAACAAATCTGCCTGTATGTAGCTACAAACTGATGCCTTCACACTTCAAAGATGAAAAGGAAGGGTTTGTGTGTGTCTCTGTGTACTCTAACACACACACACACACACCAACCTTATCGCTTCAACACAGTGACAATAGAGAGCTTTTAGCCTGAAGTGTGATGTTAATGCAGCGTTTCTCCTCTTTAAAAGCCCCAAAGAGAGACAGAGGTGGGCAGGTGGGCTGTGCATCACCTCCTCAACTTGAGTCATGACTGCTGCAACCCACCCCCACCCACCCCAAAGATAAATAAATAAATAAACGTGTCGATGCCAGAACGACTCTCTCTCCAGACGCTGTACAGGATTACAGCAGCTGACTTTTGCTTTATGTTTTCTATATTTAATTTTAGCTGATTCAAAAGTGGCAGGAAAGGAAAGGAAAGGAAAGGAAAGGAAAGGAAAGGAAAGGAAAGGAAAGGAAATAAAATGTATAGAAATGTAAAGAAAAGGCAAAAAGAAAAGCAAAGGCTGAATCTGCAGCTTTCAGGTTGGCCCTGAAGAGTCCAGCAGAGTCGTGATCTCGACCACTGAAAGCCAACATCCAAAGAAGAAGCAGAGCCTCTCCACACACCCTCCACGTCACGGCCTCGTCTCCTCAGCTGTCTCTTTAGTTTACAGTACGAGCATAAAGAAATACGCCCTGCAGGGGGCTTTTCCTGACCGCAGCACGAGGACGTGAGAGAGGGGGAGACGTGGTTGGACATTAGTAGTGATGACAGCGGGATGCCGGAGGTTAGCAGGCCACTCTCAGATCTGTGTGTGTGTGTGTGTGTGTGTGTGTGTGTGAGGGTGGGGGGAAAACCCCATGGTCTTTGTGTGTCAGAGGATGATGTTGCTGCTGTTGTGATATCCACAGAACTGACACACATACAGCAGAAAACACAGCTGCACTATCATTTATTTCATGTTTTAAATCCTTTTTAATGGATAAAAACACAACATTGTTTAGAGCATCAGAGCCAGGAGGATCTTTGATCGTATTCATGTCAATTTAAATTAACCTACCCTGAATTTTTTATTGATAACTTGTGGATTTTTCTCAAATATAAAGGATGGAAAAGTGATCAAGAGTTGATCAGTAAAATGACAGATTTATAGATGTAAACTTCACTGTCACAGAAAGAGTGGGGCTTTATAGATCATGGAAGGCTTTTGAAAGAACAGTGTTATTTATCTTATTGTGTTAGTTATTTAGCACACACTTGGGGGAAAAACAGGAACATGATGCTTTATTTAGATCTACAATAATTTAACTAAACCCTAAATGCTAAGACAGAAATTGTAGTGTAGTAAATTAAATCCGATTTACCCTGAATTATTCCGACAAACATTTTCCAAACAAATGTTTGAAAAGGGCTCCTCCAGTAAATCAGTTTAATGGGTTGATGAATGTTATTATCATCTTAATCAAAGATCTTAAACTAAAACTCTTTTTGTCAATTTCTTGTACATTTTTCACAAAGTCTCATCTTCCAGTGCTGAAGTCTGGAGGCTTGTAGTGAGCAGATCATTTTAAAGGTTTGCTGTAATCATTTCTTAATCAGCATCTAAGACCCTTTGATACACGATTAAACTATGTGTACTACACTAATAAAGCTGCAGTATCAGAGGATATAACATTAATGCATGTACAACACTTCTTTAAAGCAAAAAATGTTTAATTTATGTATTTAGGACAAGAAGGTGTTACTTTTGGTGACAATAAATAATGATGCAATTCTGCAGCTTTATAGATTTCAGATGCTCCGAATGAATTTTATTTGCTTACAGCTCAACAGTTTCCTAACACAAACTGACTTTATGTTTTTAGAGAAAACTCACAAAAAAAATACACAAAGTATTGAGGATTATTATGTGTGTTTCATCTGCAGACACAGAAACAGTCAGGGTAAAAAAGTAAACAATGTGATGTATCAGAGGCATGATTAACAAATCTACTTGTCTTTAACAAAGTCTAAAATTAAGAAACACTCTCATATGAACACTAATGTGTGACGTACTGGATGAGATTAATATTTAATCATAAAATGCAACAACAAAATGCATCTTTCTAGAGTGAGAAAGATGATATTCACAAAATATTATTTTCCGACTGAACATCCCAAAAAGGCACACCTCTGGGATCACAATCAATTATTTGCAGCTCAGTTAGAAAAGTCTGAATCAGAGTGAATTGTTTGTCAGTGTTGGAAGGAAACAGTTTCTAGTCTTTGAAAAGAACAACCAGCAACATGAGAGCGAAACACTTTCTGATAAGTGGAAACGGCAACACAAGCAACACGTATGAGGTCAGAATAAAATATCATCAGTAATACTGGGGGACTGTGAAGCTGATTCTGATCCGAACTTTGTTTCTCTACATTTGCGGTTTGATTTGCGGCACAGCAAGCAGTTCCTGGATGTTTTTCTTCTTCTCCTCCTGTTTTAGTCCAGTGTTTGTGCAAGCAGCAGCTGATGATGATGTAGTACCGTTTCCAGCTGCTAGTCTGCAGTGTTACCTCAAGCCTCCTTCTCTGAAAGTCAATCATTCCTTCTGTCTGAGTCTTTCTTTGTCTTTTACTGTCTCTCTGTCTGCAGACATGAGACAACAACACACACACTCACACACACACACACACACACCACCTCACTCATTGCTCTCCCTCCCAATTTTTGTGGCCATGGCAACTATCTCTGAATATGGCCTGTGGATACATTCACTATTACCAGGTCATTGCCTTGCAGCCTATCTGTCCTCCCATTGAAACACACACACACACACACACACACACACACACTCTCCTTCTAGCCCCTGTCGGCTCTAATCATCAGCCACTGAGGAGGCACAAAGCTTAAAAGAGAGAGGAGAGAAAAATAACCATGGCAACAAATTTGAGGCAATTTCAGTAATAATATGAATTAGATGCCAAGCTGAATTACGTTGTGCAGGGAAGGAAAAAGCTCTCAGCTCTTCTTTTGAAGTCAAAAGAACAAGAAAATACTGCAGCACCTTTGTTTGTGTTTACTTCTAGTGTTTAATGTGGAAAAAGGTGAGTTTTATTTTGTCTTTTACAAGATTCTCATGCTAACATTCAGCCACAATGACCCTGTTTCTATTTTAAGATGGATGCCACATTAAGATAGCAAAAATAGGACACACACACACACACACACACACACACATCCTTATACACACACTCACACACAGACACCCCTGTACACACACTCACTCATACAGAATGAATGTCTGAGCAGAAATGGCAGCTGGCGAAACAGGCTTAGCCAAGCATGAACATCAACATGAATTCCCACTCGGCTGGAGCTCGATGCCCTGATGTGGCGTCCGCCTGCGACCCCGTGTTCATGTCCCCAGACACCCCTTCACACGGCGGCGTGGAGGGCCACGCCACTTCCTGAGGCGGAAGTAATGCCAGCGTGCTCGAAAACAGAACAGATCAGAGATGATCTCAAGTGTGTTGGGGATAAAGATGCTGAAAATAAGCTGTTTCCTAACTGTGAGCTGCTCTTTATTTTTCAGCCTCAAACACACTTTTTTCCTCAAACAAAATCAGTGTAATTAGATAAATTTCTATCCTGCTAAGTCTTTATTCATTATCAAGACAATAGAAGCAATCAGCATCCAACAAAATCTCTACTGAAATGAAACTACGTATTTTTAATGCATAATTTTAACAAAAATGTGTTAAAGTATTTAATAGCATTTGTGTATTTGGCTTATTTATTGAGATTTTGATGTGTTAATATAAAATAGAGCTTATTATCTGGTCTGTGAAAGCATTTACTTTTTACATCTATTATTTTAAAAACTACTAACAGTTTTGTATCAACAGAGCTTTCGTTATATTTTGTCTGTATGCTTTTGTTTGTTTGTCTGTCTTGTTAGCAAAGTATCTCATGAAGCAGTAATCATTGGATGTGTGTCTACAACTGGTTAACCTTTGGAGTCAACCTGATTCAAGATGGCCACTACAGCTAATTGGCTTTAACCAACACAAAAATGGCTCTAAATCGGTCATTTTCTTACAGATATTGTGCTATAATGTCATGTGATAGTAGCTGAGTGTCATTCAGAACACATACTCTGAGCTCGATAGCTCGTGATTTTGCATGATGGGTATAAGATTATATTCAAAGTTTGACAAAATGGTTTTAACGCCATCATTTGTCTATATAAAATGATCTTAGTCTAACACTGTCATTAAATGTGTCAATCTAGCTTTTAATTTAAAAAGAAATTGTTTCTTTTGATTGTAGAAAACAGTCGGGATAAAAGCAACGTTTAAATAAGAAAAAGTTTAATGTTAACTTTCTGTGGCTGCTGGGATGAAAGAAATGTAAATGCTCATACATTCCTGTACATATAGACCTCCAACAGACCTCCTCCTCTTCCTCCCCCCTAACTGAGTGATGCAGGTGCATCATGGGCAAACTGGATTCCCATGAGCAGGAATCCAACCATCGGAAACACGCACACTCAGTCAGGAGCAGATAAAATACCCACAGTTGTGTAATCAGCTCACATCAGTGAGTCATCTGCTGCTTTTTATCCCCTCTGACTGTAAACAGGAGCAAACAGGAGCATCAGCGCTGCTGGATGAGGACAGACAGGCAGACAGACAGACAGACAGACAGACAGACAGACAGACAGACAGACAGACAGACAGACAGACAGGCAGACAGGCAGACAGACAGACAGACAGACAGACAGACAGGCAGGCAGGCAGGCAGGTAGGCAGACAGGCAGGCAGGCAGACAGACAGACAGAAAGGACTGTCAAGCTGAACCTGTCATGTCTGCTGCAAAGAAGCAAATGTTAAGGAGCATGATAATTCATTATGTAGGAAACTGTCTGCAAATAGATTTAAAGAAAGACTGCAAAAATTAAAAACTACAAACTAAAATTCTGCAGTTTTAGCATCTTAACCTCCTGAGAGCCTGCGTCTTCATACGAGGACATTGCATTAAAAAAATGCACACCGAACAAAAGCTTGGGTCTCAGGAGGTTATGGATGAATGGATTAATTTGGTGTTTAATGGTCATAAACTAACCTACTGGGTTTTAGCCCTTCCACCTTATAGTTTGGATGAAATTAATCGACATTTTCCCACAGTTTTCCGATTATTAATGATGCAAAAGGTTAATTTAATGAAGATTCGTTTCAAAGTTCACAAATTTAGAAAGTTTCCAATTTGTTGCAACCCTCATATATTCATTTTCTGACCAAATTAATTCTCTGCATATTAAATGTGGGCAGTTTCTTAAAAAGTCTGAAGAAACCAGGATCCAGCTTAATGTAACATGATCATCTTATTGTATAACAACTATTAATTTACAGCTGCTGTTCATCAAATTCAAAACGATGCATTCAAATGAAGCTTGCTCTTTTCACCCCTGTGAAAGCACCAGCTGTATAAAGAGCTCTGACAGAAAGTGGAGAAAAAGGCAAAGAAAAGAGGAGATGGAGAGAGCTAAGGGGGGGGGGGGGGGNAATGATTTGCAGCTGTGGCTGCAGATAAAAATGGAGCCATTTTCTTTCTTTTCCTGGGATGATTATCTGCAGTCAGGTGCTTTGGACGGAGGTAAGATCACAACAGAACAGAGAGACGGTGGAGGACACAGCCAGGAGGAGAGGAGCTGAGAAACAGAAGAAAAAAAACTTTTTTTTTTTTTTTGCTTCCTTAGATCATATAAATATCATTCTGCAGCAACTTTTTAATACCAAAGAGTGCAACATGACAACAACAACATGTCAGATGTTCAGTTTACGGTGCTGTCAGAAAAGTTACTTTTTCAATTAAAAACATTTGTTTGTAAAAATGTGTTTGTGCCCTTTTATTAAAAAAGGAAAAAACCCACACTGGTCCCTGAAATAACTTGAAACTGACTAAAATAATAACAAGAAAAAATGACTGAAAATCAACGCTTTTGAATTTTGGTTCACCAAAATTATTTTAAAAAACAAATCAATGACAAAAAGGAAAACAAAAACTAATGTGACCATAGGCGACATGTTAAACTAAGGTGTGTCCTGTAATCTGTGTCAAAGGTGTCTCCAATATTGTAATTAATTAGTCTGCCTGTTTAAAGGGTGACAGGTAGTCACTGTACTGTTTGGTATCATGGTGTGTGCCACACTGAACATGGACCACAGAAAGCTAAGGACACAGTTGTCTCAGGAGCTTAGAAAGAAAATGATGGAGCAGAATGGTAAAGGTAATGCCAATAAGACCATCTCCAAGCAGCTTCGTGCTCCTGTGACTCCAAAACCAAGATTCTGACTAAGACCGAAACCGAGAACTGAAACCGTTGAGTGAGACCTCCACGTGCACAGCGGAGGCGAGGCTGCTGGACTGAAATGCAATAAGGCAGCAGTGAGGGCAAGCCGAGGAGAGGAAAGGCTAAGAGGCAGATACGGAGGTGTTAATATTGTTTGCTGTTTATCTCAGCTAAACAGAAGCGCACAATAGAGATGGTATCTTTCCCACAACTGGGTGAGAAAAATTCAGATCACAGTGGAAATGCGATACGCTACATTTAAGATTGAATTAGAGGGAGGCTGGATCTGATAACTTGGTGTGTGTTGCTGCAGAAGTGACAAGAGGAATGTGTTGTTGTTCTTAAAGGAATGCAAAGGATGAGGAGCTATTCAGGCAAGCTAAATGGACTTCAGTCATCAAAATAAATCCCACAGATGTTTTCAAATAGGGGGAAATGATGCAATGAAATCACAAAGTGTGGCAACCTTTAAATGAAACATCGAGTATATCTCTGACATTGTTATGTGTGGAACACATCATTCAGCTGTCCACTGGAGACCTGAACCAAAGGCTGGAGCCCAGAAGCAGAGGGGATGCTGACAGGACCTGATTTGTGTTTCTGTCAAAGCTCAGAGATAAAAACAGGGCCAGGAATGCAGACGGGCCACTTTGCATATCACACTTTGCAGTGATGTTGAGCCCATGACACAAAGAAATCATCCAAATCAACCTCTTTTTTTTCACATGTTTAATATTTCCCTGAGGTGCAGGATGCTTATCTGTGCATGTGAGCAGAGTAAGTGTCGCTGCGACCTTGAACAAATGAAAAGTGTGTGTCTGTGTGTCCAGCGTGCCCTCTGCAGTCATGCACGTGTTCCTCGTTGTTCTCCTTAAACTGTACAAGAGGCAGATCTGAAAGCAATCTGCAGCGGATTGTAGACACACGGGGAGGAGGCCTGAGGGCCGCTTTGGACGTGCGTCTGAGAAGTTGAGCTTATCGACAGGTTTGTATGAGAGGTGTTTCTGCAGCTGCCCAGAGGGACGCATCGCAACTGAGGCAGAAAGCAGCAGGACAGAGTCACCTCTAATGTGCTGTGAAGGAGACTGAACCAGTACTTTCTTTGTCTTTGCTCGGTCATTTGCTCTGAATGATGTGGAAATGTATCCACATCTTCATTATTGTCCGCCGCTGAATTTGAAAAGCCAGCAGCTGACAATTATTCTCAACGCACAGAACAAATCTCACAAGATCACACAATACTGCATAAGATTGTGCATATTGTTATACTCAAGATTTGACCAAAAAAGCTGAAACTCCATCATTTCTCAGGTATTAAATTCTGGCACGAAAGACAGCAGACGATAAGATTTCCTTTAATAATTATTTAGTAAAGATTATTTTGTATATTATAGAAAAGTAGACAGAAAGTGTAGCTTAAAAGCATGCCTAAATGATATTCACTACAGTCATTCTGTGGTTCAAAATGTTTCATAAAAGGCTTTTTACTCCACTTCTGCTAAAGAAGTTTTTTGGTTAATGTTAAAAATGTTCATATAAAGAGCAAAAATCTGTCAAACATTCCTGATTTGAGTAACTTCAGCATAAACACAAATTCCTAAATATAAATCACATTTTTTATATACGTCACTGAGGATTTTAGTTATAAACTAGTTCATGTTAGTGCGACCCTGTGTCACTTCATGGTCGATATGAAAACGTTGCAATGAGAGTCTGAAGAAATAAAACAGCTGTTTGGTTTCTCTCTCTGTCTCCTTTGTGTGACGGTTCATTTGAGACACTGATGTTTCATTTATTTTGATTTTGATTTATTTTATTTCACACCTTCAGGGGACTCTTTGGGTGGGTTTGGGCAACAGAACTTTGTGACATAAACAAATAATTAGACATAAATGAGAAGTGTTTCTGTCCTATAAAACATTATTGTTCTTAAGTTGAGGCATGCAGTTTTTTGCACTAAGGAGAGAAAATACTGACAAAAAGGGCTCAACAAACAAGCTTCTAGTCCTTTTTTTATTCAAACAGAGGTATATTTTAGGAGATTTTGGACAGGTAAATCTCCGTAGGGTTTTGAATACACAGGTAATTATATTATATTTTAGGTCCCTAATATTGTTGTTTTTAGAAAAAATGTTGACAATAAGAAAACAATCAAATGCCACATGATGTTTTTTGTTTTCTGTTGTTTTAAAGACAAACTGACTGTCAAAAGGTCAAAATGTTTGAGACATGTTAAAGGAAGCAGTAATGTCTTCAGTGGGATATTTTCAGCTGACACTGAAGCTAAAAGTGGCTGAAATCAAACGCAGGGACAAGCTTTGGCCTGTCGAAGTCAAATGATTACAGCTCTCTAAAGACAAAAACACCTTTTGTGGCCGAGCTGCTGGGTTTGTGCGACGTCTCACACATCAGCTCGGGGATCAATAGTCACATCTTTTCTCCCTCTCGTGTGTTTTTTTGAGCGTGTTTGTGTGTCTGAGTGTGATGCGGCTGAGCTCATGATAAGTGCTGGGTTTTTTTTTCCCCCCCTCCTGCTCTTGATTTTGCTGCTGACAATAGCAGTTAATGACAGCTCAGAGTGGCTGCACGGTTTGACTGAAGGG